>NC_056728.1:1474145553-1474280553 GCF_019279795.1 Protopterus annectens | reverse complement strand
ACATAATAGCAAAGCTGACATCTTATTTCATCAGCAGACAACTAAAATTAATAGTAATGACAATGGGGTTCCTGTTTCGCAGAATACTGTATTGTGTGAGTTTTTTATCAATCCAGCACAAAGACCATGCAATAACCCTGGTTGCACACTTGCTGGTGCTGTTGGATCGAGTATTCTATCTGGCTCTGTCACTGGTGTTGTGCGTTCAGCTTCTGGAGTTGCTGACGTGAGTACGGCATCTTTTTCTAGGGAAGATTCGCTCAGTAGTGAAATGATACTGGAGGACAATCAGGAACAGCTCAATGAATCTTATATGAGTATGGAGCAACAATTGGGTCGTTTTCAGGAACTAACTTTTAAGTATAAGAAGCTACAGTTGGAAAACTCGTACCTGCGACAATGCATAGAATGAGAGCAAATTCCAAAAGGACTGAGACTGTGGAAATATCCCTTTGGGCTGACTAAGAACTCCCAGTTGTATCAAGACTTAATTGCATTTTTCAACAGACAGGGATGTGAGTTTTTAGAATTCTAATTGGCAACAACAGCAAAATGTCCTTACTTATTAGAGACATTAAAAAAAGTAGAACTGAGTATTAAGAATGATTTATTGTTTGTTAGTAAAAAGAATGATTTTTAAATGTATTTAAACATGTGGACAATGGCTTGGTTGAACTTAGGGCTAGGAAACAACGTAAACTAAATAGGGACAAGATTGATTATGAAACTGGTAAACCTTACCCTGACCCCCCTAGAGGGCAGGATTCTGTTTATTTTAATTAACAAAATAATGATGTGAATGATGTGGTTAATGATAATCCTGTTGACAATGAGTATTTAAACGGGGATGTCCCCATGGACCCTCCTCCCCTGAGAAGATCCGAGAGGATCAGGGAGCAGAGGGGGGAGAGGAAGGGACAAATGTATTATCAGAACAACAACTACAACCATTATCCGTCATGGAGGGGATGGAGGGGGGCGTACCGGAGATAGTTGAACCTTGTAAACAAGTTATTCAGGTCATTCAAAATGATGATGCTGATTTTACTATTTATAATTTTAGTCAAGTTTGTGTTGATGTTGATTGGGCTAATTTGTTCGCGAAAGGGTTGAATTTTGTCCCGGGGAGATCAGCAAATGTTGTTGACAGTATTTTAAATCTTAAAATGTACGTGAGGAAATTCAATTTTGGGGTACATTTTGGTGATACTATTATTCCTCAAAATGCCCACCAGTTGCGTAGACCCAGCACTTTTATTCCACCTATCCACCCTTTTCTTGGGATTTATGAGACACTTTGTGAAAATGAACTTAGGAAAATCATTTTGAATAGTAATCACAGGGGTTATGTTAACAATTTGGACGAAAAAGAATGGATGTTACTTCAAGACATCATTAGTAACAATAATATCAGGCTTTTGAAACCTGATAAGGGGGGAGGGCTGGTCATTATGAATTATTTGGATTACAATAGTAAAATGTTTGATCTATTGTATACTGACACTTATCGAGAAGTGTCAGTCAATGAGATGAATCTAGCCTATAGGAACATTGATTTGACCATTGAGGAATTGTTACTTAATCGACAGATAAGTATTGACACACATACGTTCTTAGAGTGTAAAACCCCCAGAACACCTACCATCTTCGGCATCCCAAAGATACACAAATCCATCCAGAACCCCCCTCTACATCCGATGGTGGATGCCAAGACTTCGAAAACATATGGGTTGGCCAAATTTGTGGACCATCAATTAAAAGGTCTAGTGGAAAAGACGCCTTGGATTATTAAAGATTCATGGGATTTTTTAGGTATAATACATCCAGATATGTATGATGATGGCCTTATTATGGCCACCGTGGACATCACGGATCTATTTTCAGTAATCCCACACAAGGAGGGGCTTGATTGGTTTTATGAATATCTTTGTAGGCATTCTGATTTATGTTTTGACACCAAACATGCCATTAGGACCTGTATGGAACTTGTTTTGGAAAGTAACTTTTTATGCTTTGATGGCTAACTGTTTAAGCAAACTTTAGGGGTGGCCATGGGAGCATGTTATGCTCCTGTGTTTGCCAGTGTGGTTTTGGCACACTAGGAGGAGGAATATATTATGAATTCATGCTACAAAGACCATTGTGTCCTATATGGTCGTTATTTGGATGACATAGTCCTTTTATGGAAAGGGGGTGAGGACAAGTTAGGAGAGTTTTTTGAATACCTTAATAGTAACACAGATTTTTTAGAATTTACCCTGAATTCTGACATAGAGAGCTTGCATTTTTTAGATGTCACTATTGTGAAGGATTATATGAGTAAATCTTTTATATCTAAGCTGTACAGTAAACCTACATATTCAAATACATTTTTACATTTTGAGAGCTGGCACCCGATTCATCAGAAAATGAAAAGATAAAGTGAACAAGCTCTAGCCTAGGGAGTACGTCTTCACCATATGAAAATGAAAAGCCACAATAAGGCTACTCCCTCCATGTGGTAGCTAGCTCCAAGATGGTCCGTTTAGTGGATGTTATATATCCCCTTTCTTGTAGTTGCTGGTATGCAAGCACTAGATACGTATCCCAGGTCCTTCCTTAAGTGAAAACACATTTTTAATTCTGTTCAGTTAAAAATGACAAATTGCCTACTTCAAAGTACTGGTTCAAACACTAATAAAACTTTCCTCGGAGCAAATTTCTTGTTATAGTAACTTGGCTCAATATGACAAGAAATTACTCATTCATTGGAAGTCACTTCCAGCTATCTTTTTTCCTTGAGTGCAAAACCTCCATTCACTGACAACTATATGCTCCTCTTCCTCAGTAGGTACTTCCAAAGTTCTAAGTCAATAAATTGCCTGTATGCAAAAGCACTAGAACAAGTTGCAAAAAGTTCCTTACTTGGAAGCCAACCTGTAACCTGCATACAGCCTGTGTGTAAAGTGTGTGTGTGTGGGGAGGGGGGGACAAGTCCCAAAGCTCTTCCTTCTTCTAATGACAATTGATTCCAATAGGCATCCCGTGTTCAAGGTCACCGGAATTAAATTCCAAAGTCTAAGACTAACTTCAAATCAACGTGCTGCCTGTGCACTTAAACAAATTCCAGGATAAAGAATTCTTCCTTCCTCTGAAGCCAACTGGCATCAGCAAACTGCCTGTTAGCAAAGTTTCTGGAGCAGGTTCCAAAATATTCCTAGTTCTAAAGCCAACTTCAATTAAGCATGCTGCTTTTTTTCAAAAACGGACTCAGGAACGGATAAGCGCTTTCGGTTGTAAACCTTCTTCAGATCCTGCATTTATCTGCTTTGGTCTTCCTTTTAAACTGTGTGTATTCTAGGTATTGACCAATGAGGCAGAGAGTCTTATTTGAATATAATACCTTATTGGTCAATACCTAGAATACACACAGTATAAAAGGAAGAGCAAAGCAGATAAATGCAGGATCTGAAGAAGGTTTACAACCGAAAGCGCTTATCTGTTCCTGAGTCCGTTTTTGAATACAAGCAGCATGCTTAATTGAAGTTGGCTTTAGAACTAGGAATATTTTGGAACCTGCTCCAGAGACTTTGCAAACAGGCAGTTTGCTGATTCCAATTGGCTTCAAAGGAAGGAAGAATTATTTATCCTGGAATTCGTTTAAATGCACAGGCAGCACACCGATTAGAAGTTAGTCTTATACTTTGGAAATTCATTCCGGTGACCTTGAACACGGGATGCCTATTGGAATCAATTGTCATTAGAAGAATGAAGAGATTTGGGACTTGTCCCCCTCCCCACTTTACACACAGGCTGAATGCAGGTTACAGGTTGGCTTCCAAGTAAGGAACTTTTTGCAACTTGTTCTAGCACTTTTGCATACAGGCAATTTATTGACTTAGAACTTTGAAAGTACCTTCTGAGGAAGTGGAGCATATAGTTGTCAGTGAATGGAGGTTTTGCACTCAAGGAAGAAAGGTAGATGGAAGTGACTTCCAATGAATGAGTAATTTCTTGTCATACTGAGCCAAGTTACTGGGTGGCCACGGTGGTGCAGCGGTTAGTGTTGTTTCCTCACAGCAAGAGGTTCTCTGGTTCAGTTCTCGGCTGGGGTGCCTTCTGTGTGGAGTCTGCATGTCCTCCCTGTGGTCGCGTGGGTTTCCTCCAGGTGCTGCGGTTTCCTCCCACATCCCAAAGACATGCAGTAGGTGGATTGGACACTCTAAATTGGTGTGACTGTGTGCATGTGTGTGCCTTCTGTGGAAGGTTGGGTGCCGGGCTGGCAACTCGACACTGTAAAATTCCACTGCCAATCATGAGCAGACAGATGATCCACTGTGGTGACCCCTAACCGGGAAAAGCAAGAAGAAGATTGAGCCAAGTTACTATAACAAGAAATTTGCTCTGAAGAATGTGTTATTAGTGTTTGAACCAATACATTGAAGTAGGCAATTTGTCATTTTTAACTAAACAGAATTAAAAAAAATTGTTTTTACTTAAGGAAGGACCTGGGATATGTATGTAGTGCTTGCATACCAGCAACCTCAAGAAAGGGGATATATAATACCTGCTAAATGGACCATCTTGGAGCTAGCTACCACGTGGAGGGAGTAGATTCATCAGAAAAAGTCCCTAGTTAAGGAACAGTTTATCAGAATTGCTAGAATGGTGTCAGAGGAAGGGGACTTCTAAACAGAATGTAATAAACTTATTGACATGTTTAGAAGAAGGGGTTATCCCATGCATTTTTTAAAAGAAATCAAAAATAAGGTTACTGTCAAAAGACAGAATGGTTAATAGTAAAACTTTTATTCAGTGGTTGTGGTATTGATGATGGAAAGGTTAGAGATAGATTACATTTTAATAACAATAATTTTTCAAGATCATGCACCCTAACCTTCACCTTGGATTTTTATGAAATCAAAAACACATTGGTTAATTTTTGGCCAGTGATGATACTGGACCAGGATGTCTCTAAAATTGTAGGGGATAAACCAGTGATTGTCTACAAAAAAGATTATAGCTTTCAAGAACTCTTTGAAAGACAGAAGAAAGAGAACAAAACTAGTGGATGCCTTAAATTTGGGAGGTGCGGGCAGTGCCCATATGTTATGGAGGGTGAATATATATTTATCAAGAATTTTGGACGAATCTACTCTAGTAAAAAACTTCTTTGTTTTTCGAAATGGGTGGTATATATTGCTAAGTGCGGGTTATGCAACGTATTTTATGTGGGCAAAACGAAAAGGGCCTTTAAGCAGAGAGTATATGAGCACTGCTATGATATTAAATGCAAAAATGCCCAGTGGATGATTATTTAGAATTATTAGAGTCAAAATGGCAAGTTAAGTTGAATGCAGACTCATATCCTGGCATTAACGAGTGTATACATATTATGCCCTTGTTGAAGCTAAGAGCTTTGTTTTATATTTGAAAAACATTTAAAAAATAATTACAAAATACTTAAAAGGTTTTTATTGTTATGTCATGGGTTTATTACCCCATTTTTCTGCATCATACTATTTACAGTTGTTTGTTATATATTTACATACATTTATATTCATTGGTGATATGTATGTGTGTTTACATTTTTATATTTATTTGTAATATGGGAGTATACTTTTTCATATGTCTTGGCAATTTAAGTCAGCTATTATTTCTTTTAAATATGTGCATTAATTGACAGGAAGTTATCTAACAGTAGGATGTGATGTCAGGGTTTTTGATTTTTGGGAGGGTATTTAAATCCTTTTTGTTGTATTATGTGTATTCTGATGAAGTTGGTTATACCGACGAAAGCGTTTAATCTGTGGACTATCGTGTTTTGAGTGTAGTTTTATTGAGAACTCAATAAACTATTGTTACGAGTACCTGCTGAGTGGTTGTCTGGATACCTTATATTGGATATACATAAATATAGTTATCTACAAAACAAACAAAAAAGTACATAATGTGTGCATGTGCATGTTTCATCTCTTCAGTATAGTGTCATTAGAATCATGAAATGCTTTTATCATGTGGCTGATTGGTATAGCATATCTTGGTAGCATTGCTGTGTTTGTCTACATAAGAACTCAGTCATTGTGATCATGTTGGAATTGTAAGAATAGTATTACCAAAATATCTGGGTTCTTCTTTTTTTGCTTCAGTGAAAATGTTTGGTTGAGTATGTTCCACAGCTGATGCAGTATTACTCAGGCTGGTTGTAGTTTAACTTTTAGCTGTAGTGTGCTGATCCATAATGCAGCAGTGCTAGTTTAGAGAGTAAGGCTTAGTGTAGCCCATACCGCTGCTAGTAAGAAGAATAGAATGGAAGAGGAGCACAGTGCTGAGCAGAGTGCAATCAGGCTATGTGTCTGATCATTTTAGAATACCGAAAGGATGCTGAAGTTCCTTATAAAGTAAACATAATGTAATTTATTATAGTAATCAATGAATAAAGTCAATGAATATTGAAGACAGCATATTACTGTTTATGTAAACTTGTAATTGATTAACTGGTCGACATGCGGGTATTGTAATTTCATATTAGAAGTGCAGAACCAAGTACAGGAGCTGATAGATACAGATTCAACAAGTGAGGCAGCTATCTGACTGTGAAAATAAAAACACTTATTATTTGTTTCAGAACATTTGCACAGGGGGTGTCATGTTATCTAATGATAGACAACTACTCCATAAATGTTCAAACCGCACTGCAGGACAAGCCAGGCTACATTACCATCAGTGCTAGGTGTGCACTTTTTCAGCCTATACTTAAACTGTTCATCCACAGCCTGATCATACAGTTTATGACTAATGTCCAGAGAACAGCCACTCCGACTCTCCATTTCCAGGCAGGCCTTTCTGTACACCTGTGTAATTATAGGCCAGTCAGCCTCACTAGCTTTATACATAAAGCCATGAATGTGTCCTAGTAGAACTCATTAATGAGAACATAGACCCACAATCAGTTGGGTTTTGTATGCACTTTCTCATTAACCTAGTTAGCTTCTTTGAACAGATTATAAAGGTTGTGGTCATTGTCACTCAGTTCATTTTCTTATCTCATCATGGACAAAACTTTTGATATTATCTCCCATTCTGATATTGCAAAAAATTAAATAAAATGAAAGTATACCTCTACTTTGACCATTGTTTTGCAAATTGGATATCCAAAATATCCATATCTATGAAAGTTTTTGGCATCCTCTATCAACCTAAAATTCTAACTACTACATACTGCATGGTTTACTTCTGGGTCACCTCACTTCAGCACTTATTTTGTAGATATCCAAGCCAAAATGTCAGAAGTACAGTGATTAAGTACGCAGATAACTGCAAGCTGATTCTTTTATCTGTTCATCCACTGGATTTAAACAGCTTCAACAAGCAGCAGAATATGCTCATACCTGGGGGACTGAATATGATCTCAATTCAGCGGGAATGCTGTTCGCACCTGATATGGTATAAACAATACCCTTCTTTAGACAGAGGCAGTCATAAGACACCTGTGTTCTTCTATGGACAATAGTCTCTCATTCAATAATCATGTTTAGTTACACTTAGGAAATCTTTCTAAATGGCTCAGTTAAAAATCATCAAGATTTAAAGAAGTCAACATGCTGCATTACTCTTCCTATATTATACTAATCTTTGAAGACACCACTTCCTTTGGTATGTATGAATTCAAGCATATCAGTCAATTGGATAGGCCTCAAAGATTCCTAAAATAGAAACTTAAAACTTGTAAGTTTTTCATCTCTAATGGTAGATTAGCTCAGCTCTCCTTAAACTCCATAGACTACAGTTGCCGCAGGGTGACCTGTGTCTTCCTTTTCAAGCCTTGAAAGACCCAATGCTATTTGACCTCCTATTCCTTCACAAAAGCAGTGGTTCTATAAACATCCACTCTATGGTCATAAATTTACACCAACAAATGAAAAAAAAGACTTGTTGGAGGGATTGCTTCCTAATGCAACATATTTGCAGAGTATAGAATAAGTTACCACTGCAGGCCAAAGAAAGTGCTGACTTGGCTATCATTAAGGTAAGTCTTGATGATTGGATGTGTGCACCCAAACTTATCATTTATAGCACCACTAAGTTTTTGAAGTAAGCATTATTAAGTATCCTAAATGAGTGACAAGAACTTCCAAATGTGCTTATGTAAAGATGTATATTGCTAGGAGTATTTTGTTATCCCTGTATTCCTAAGTAAACCTGATTGCTACTCTGATAGGAAGCTGTTTCCAACTTTTCAGCCATCGTGGATGATTTAACAGCATAGAGTGTAACCTCACTTGTTTGTTTATGTATGCATATATATGTGCATTTCTTAATGGAAAATGTCTAGCTGGAAAGATCCATTTTCATTTTAGTCATGAGAAAAAATAAATCAAGGCATCAGCATCCACAATAAAGATTTATTGTAAAGCTTTCGAGTCAAAACTCTTTTTCAATACACATAACCTCAGTAAGAATCATTCATTATATATTAAATGCCAGTCAATCATATCTCAAGTCAAATCAAATAATTAACCAACTAATTAAATGTTATATACACTTACAATTAAAGTGCTTCACCTATATGAATATACATAAAAATATATATATATATATATATATATATATATATGTATATATATATCTATATATATCTATCTATATATATATATATATATATATATATATATATATATATATATATATATATATATATATATATATATATATATATATATATAAAAGCAAAAAAAAAAAAAAACATTATTAGACATAAGCCTGTTTGAACTTTAAAATAGGTTTAAAACTGTTAACTTTATTAAGCCCAGGGAACATATCTGCTCTGAAAAAATTAATCCATTTATACTCAACCCTTTCAGTTATATTAACAATATCACCTCCCCTTTGATTCACATAGATTCTCTGAAGTACTCTAAACTTAAATATATGGTCATTGCCATTTTCTATAATATGTTTACATATGGCATTCATTTCTATCCTCCTACAAATTTCTGATATATGGAAGGCTATCTATTGTTTCTTTCAATTTACAGTTAGTTTTGCCTATATAGAAACATGAACATTTTTCACAATTCGTTAAACACACAATATTCTCACTTGTGCATGTGGCGAATATTTTGAAAAAAAAAATGTCTTAAAGGGTAGGGTGTGTAAATGCCACATCTGTGTTAATGTATTTACAATACACATACACACAATTAAAAGAGAGAACTGTGTTCTTAGTGTGTGCCTGAGCACCTTGTCTTTCTGATCTAACATCCTTGCATAATAGTAACTGCTTTAAGTTATTCTCCTTCTTAAAGACAAAAAAAGATTTTATTCCAACTATCCTTTTAATATCACCATCAGACTATAAGATGGTCCAATTTCTTTCAATACTAATCTGTATTTGATGCAAATGTCTGTTATACTTCATAACATAACCCAAATCATGTTTCTTATTTGCCCTTGCTGTATTACTATTATTATAAGCCAGAGAACTCACTGTATGTAGACAGGGTTTAGTTGAGTTACAGCGTTCAGATACAACATAATCAGCATTATTACATAATAGTCTCTTATCATAGCCTCTCTGAATAAAGTCAATAGTCATACTCTTAATTTCAGATTTAAAACCATCTTTGTAGTGTAAAGCCGACTTGCTCATAAAAATTAACTTTTTAAAACACCTTTATAGATGGGTCTAGGATGCATGCTAGTATTATATACATATCTGGTCATCTGTACGTCTTTCCTATGTATAACGGTATGCACCATGCCATTAATCTTAAGCAGTCTCACATCCAAAAAGCTAATCTCACTGACAGAAAAATTCATATCAAATGAAAAAAATCTGTGGTGCCATGTAATTGTTAAACAAACCGTTTAAGGTTATGGCTGGTACCCTATCATAGCAATATGATGTCATCTACAAAATGCTTATAGAATATTAGATCACAATGTTTAAAACCATTCGACTCAGAACCAAAGATCTGTAGCTCTTCCCATCTAGCTAATACAATATTAGCATAACTATTAGCTACTGGGTCCACATAGCCACACCTAGAACCTGATGATATATATCCCCATTAAATGTGAAAACATTGTTATTCAGAACCAATTCCTACAAAGAGCATATAAGTGATATTTTGTTGGCTCTATATTTACTATGTTTAACCAAAAACTCCCTTATATACCATGACCCTATATCATTGGGGATTACAATAAATAAAGACTTTATGTCTATAGTCACACAGAGAGTCTCTGCTACATCCTTACTGTCTAAAAATATTTTGAAAAAAAAATTGTCTTAAAGGATAGGGTGTATAAATGCCACATCTGTGTTAATGTATTTACAATACACATACACACAATTAAAAGAGGGAACTGTGTTCTTAGACTAGTATGTGCCTGAGCACCTTGTCTTTCTGATCTAACATCCTTGCATATAAGTTAGTAAGTGTATAAGCTGTTCATCTAAATATTTAGATATAGCCATTGTCCTCCTGAGACAATAGGTCTCATAGGGGGATTAAGTAAACTCTTATGAAGTTTTGGTAGACCATAGATAAATGGACAAACAGGATGTTCAATATATAAATAGTTGTATTGCTCTGGGGTAATAGATAATTACATCAAATGGTCATATAAATCAGCTTTAATCCTACATATCATGTTGTTCAAATCAGTACTACTTATAATTTTAAAAGTATGGGCATCATCCAAGAAAATAAGCATTAAGTCACAAAACTTTTCACTGTTCATAATAACAGTCTTCCCTCCCTTGTCGGCTGGTTTGATTACTATATCAGTTCTAGCACAAGGATCAAATAATGCTTTTCGCTCATCTTCTTTAAAATTAAAATATTTACTGGCTTTACCCTTAAAAATAAATCATATATATCATTTTCACACATCCTAAAAAATGCTGTGACAGTTGTTAAACTGACAGGAACAAATGTGCTACTCATTTTAAGCTCACAAACATCACTACTATTATTCTTAAAAAGCAATTTTAAATCCAAATTTCTAAGAAAAATTCTTAACTCAGTGAGACAGTCATTTAACAAGCCATCAATGGAATGTATAACGGTTAAGCCTTTATCTAACAGCTTGAATTCTTCCACACTAAAATCACAGATAAGTTTGCAGCAGTGTTTCCAGTTACATTTTCCTGCTCCGTGTCGTTGGGCCTATCTTCAGTATTGCCCCAAGTTCTTTCTCTGGATGAGTGGTATTCCTCTGTGGAGTTTCCCTCTCGTAGTTCCATACTCTCCCTCACAGTTGTATCTGCAGGGGTAGCTGTAGCTGTAGCTTCTTTGTTCCTAAAAAAGAATTGCCCGTAATGCCAGCTGTTTCAAAGTTGCTCTGTGACCCTCTATTTAGTGGTGATGTAGTATGTCCCGAGCTTACAGCAGTTTTAGCTTGTCCAGCTAAAACTTTTGGTTTTATATTGTTAGCTTTCAGTGAAAGGAGATTCATAAATATAAAAGCTAAGTAGGTGGTGGGCTACACCCCCACCGTCCCAATGTGGGGTGCTGTGCCCCCCACACCCCCCTAACTATATATATTAACTCCAGAATTGCACTACATTGGGAAAAAGGGCATACACGTTTTATTTGCCCAACAGCACTTACATTCAGTGAAATTACTTTTCAGTGATTTGAGCTTTCAGCGATTTTTTTGAGGGTGAATTGAAATTCAGTGAAATAAGTTTTCAGTGAATCAAAGTAGACCCATCTATACATATATCTATATATATATATATATATATATATATATATATATATATATGGGTCTACTTCGAATAACCAAACCGCCACTTCACCGACACCCAGAAGATCGAGATGGAACGACCGAACAGGTAGATGATCGAAAAGGCGATATTCCGACAGCCGAAAGAATGACAATGGCAAAGTGTGAGCGCGATCTGGTAAGTGTGCGATAGTGACGGATTTAGGATTGGGGAGCAGACAGGTAAGTGTACGATAGTGAGGGATTTTAGGTTAGGGTGTGGGAAAGGTGAGTGTGTGGTAGTGTCGGACTTAGGGTTCCAGTAAGGTAAGTGTGTGATAGTGACGTAGTGTAGTGTAGGGAAGGGTTGAGTGTGTTAGGGTTAGTATGCGGGTGGAGTGAGTGTGCGATAGTGACGGGCTTAATGTTTTAGGGTGGGTTAAGTGAGTTAGGGTTAGGGTGCAGGTAGGGTAAGTGCGTGATAGTGACGGTGTTGAGGTTTAGGGGTAGGTTAAGTGAGTTAGGGTTAGGGTGCGGGTTGGGTAAGTGTGCGGTAGTGTCGGATGTTAGGGTTAGGGTTTAGGTTAAGGTTAGTGGATATGTTATTGTGTGCAATGTGTAGTTTACGTTTTTTGTGTCGGTGTAATGGTGCTCAGTTTTTTGAGTTGTTGGTGTTTGTCGGTGTTGTGTGCTTTCGGTTGTTTGGGGTCGGTAAATTGCGTGTCGGTGAATCAGAAGTTCGGTTATACAAAGTAGACCCATATATATATATATATATATATATATATATATATATATATATATATATTTTTTTTCAATTTGATTTTGTTTTATTCTTGCTTATGTAGCACACCTGCAAGAAACTTAATTGTGCATCTCTCTTTCCAGTCCAATATTGTTCAAATATTCCCTTACAGTTTTTGATCACCCACTGCCTCAAGGATTTTAGGTTAATCTGCAGATAGGTTGATCAGGTTATCACTACTCTTTGCAATACAGGGCATGTAAATTTTGAGCAGCACTGAACAAAAAGCAGACTACAGTGTTAGCCCTCTGACTGCACCTCTTGGTTATCACCAGGTCATATTAAATGTTTTTCCTTTCTATTGGCCCAGAAACATTCTTCTCCTTGAGATGTTTGGTATTTGTAACTACAAACAATGAAATTTGATATTATCTCTCATTAGCTTTATCAATATTTATCTTCAGACATACTTTTTTTTCCCCTGGGTTTTACTTTACAAGTGATTAGTAGTCCTGTAATAGTAACAACATTATTCCAGTCTTGTGGTACCTAGTGCAATTGCCTCTTAAAGTACCTCAGTGAATATTTCCCCCAATAGCTTTTGTTGCAAAGGTATATTTATGGAACATTTTGCTGTCATATACTTTGGCATGGAATGGATTTTTGTGATTGAGCATGTAATTTCTGACAGTCAGTAAAGCCTCTATATGTATAACAGTGACTTACCTGTAATGGCTCATTCTCCATGAGCTCATGAGCCGTCATCAGTAAGTCTGACAAGGCTCACTCGCTACTTAAGGGAGTGCTGCACCTTCTGCTCAACAGATCTGTCAGCATGCCACTGAAAACAAAAGTTGAAACCTGCTGGCA
Organism: Protopterus annectens; assembly: GCF_019279795.1. Taxonomy (NCBI): domain Eukaryota; kingdom Metazoa; phylum Chordata; order Ceratodontiformes; family Protopteridae; genus Protopterus; species Protopterus annectens. Next base: position 1,474,267,241 of record NC_056728.1, on the reverse strand, counting down.
GTGACCTCTCAGGTAAGAGGTCATTGGTCACACACAGGGCTTATTGGCTGTACGGCTACTGTTTAGTCACCTGTGCAGTGCTGGATTACCAGTGTATTAGCTGTCTGATTTCTTTTAGGTTATTTTATTCAATAACTAAAAAAAAAAAAAGAAAACCCTATTGAAAGTCACACTGGGCAGTTGGGGGGGGGGGGGGTTAGAGATTGCATTGTCAAGTAAAATATAGCTTATTGAAAATAAATATTATAAGTCACCAAGCAGTAAGTATCTTAAGGCATTTTCTGGCAACAGCGAGTTTCATTATAGCATCTTAGTATTACAACTAACATTAATAAATAAACTTGTTTATTATGTTTTTCAGGCAGAAGAAGAGATTGGAAAGGGGTGCAACACCTCCTTTTGGGCTAAGCCACCTTTTCGTGGACACAAGAAGGCCTAGGTAGAGGACTTCAACATACCACAGTAGGCTCATTCCCCATTAGCCTAGATAAATTATTCTGCTTACTGTCACTTTATCCTGATCAGAAGACAGCAGCTACTATTCTTAAAGGCTTCTCCAAAGGCTGTCCTATTCATCGACAGCCCCATTAGATTCTAAGTTAGTTAATAATCTGTCATCCATTAAAGGACATGAACATATTGGTGCTGTATTGATAGAGAAAGCGCGATCAGCTGGCAGGATAATTGGCCTCTTTTCAACCTGCCTATGGCCTCTGCTTAACATTTTCCCCATCAGCCTGGTTCCCAAGAAACATGAGGGTGAGTTCAGGTTGATTCATCATTTGTTACACCTGGTAGTGTGTTCAGTCAGTGATTTTATTGATAATGATCCTCTTTGTATCAGGCAATGGAAGTCATAATGACCTATTCTGACCCCTGACTCTGTAAGATGAATATTCAATCTGTTTTCCATCTTCTGCATGTGAGACAATAAGAGTGGCTTATTTACATTTTCAATTTGATGACAAAATATTTTTTGACACTGCAATGCCAGTGGGGTGTGCTGCAGCTTGTGCAACATTCGACCTATCCCTTTAAGTTTTCAATGCTTTCTACAGGTCTTTGATCTCTGGTCCCAGGACATGGGGAGTATAGTTTTACTTCAAGTTTTAATGGCCAGGTCCACTGCTGAGGATTCACCTAAAACTTTTAGAGCCCACTTTGCAACTTTGGAATGTTTGGAGCGTTTTTTGGGCCTTCAGGCTGTGTCAGGCCACTGGGTTATTGAGAAGGTAGTCAAGGGCCTTGAGAATATTTGGGGGCCTACCCAGGATAGCAGAACACCTATTGAGAGGCAACTACCTCCCTTTGTTATTTAAGGACTGTATAAAACACTGGACGAATTTCATATGTTTGTTATGATAACAGCTTTGTTCACATTCTTGTATGAGGTTGACTTTTGTGCCAGTGAACTATTCCTTTACCTATGCTGGGAGGACCTTGATGTCCACAGTGATTTTATTGTGATTTGGTTCCAAAAATCTAAGACTGACAATCTGATAGATGACAGCAGGTGCGTTTAGATAAGGCCAGTGAGCTCGCCATTTGCCCAGTGCATTGGGTCAGATTGCTATATAATATTACTCCCAAAAAGAAAAGGTCAAGCTTGGTTTTCATGCAGGCCACAAGCAAGTCTTTTAACCTACTGGAGATTAACTCATTTCTTAGGCAGGCCATAGCAGTGAAAGGAACTCACCCCACAAGATTACTCCTGGTATTCCTTGCGGATAGGTCATAACTTGGACTTGGCCATAATAGGGGATTCTGTTCAGGTCATTCAAAGAATGGGAAGGTGAGCCTCTGATGCCTTTTTGTCATACATCAGGCATTATTTTTTATTTCTCTTGCAAGGAAAAAGGTCATTTGGCTCTTGGGTCATTCTTACAGTGACAGAGCTATAATCTGAGCCTTGGTCCACCCCACTGGTCATTCAAGTTCTTTTAATCTGAACTGTTGAACAAGTCATTCTTTTGGTTTCCTGGCTTCAGCTGCTTTCAGTTCTGGGAAATCTGGCATAAGATTACCAGGGAAGAGGCCTTTCTCAGAACTGTGATATTCACTTTGGGGGTAATGATCTGGGTCAATCCCCTAAAACATCCTGTTGGCCAGTATTCTGTCTGATATGCACCAGTTACAGCAGTTGTATCCAAATTTAGTTGAGTTCTGGTGTGCCATCATCCAAAGACTTTACTGGAAAGGTACTAGAAGGTCCAGTGCTACTGAGGGAGCTAGGCACTTCATCAAACATAGAGTCAAGTGGGCCGCTAGTCACATTGGTTTCCAGGTGATTGAGCACAGTGATTTTGAATGACTGGAGCCTGATCTCTATTATTTAGACGATGTTCATTTGAATAACATAGGTTTTGAGTTCTTAAATTTGGATACTGTTTTTGATATTCAAGAGTTTTTCATAGTTTAACTTGGTTCCTCCCATGACCCAGATTCTCCTTTGGAGGCCGGCTGCTGGAGGGACTGGCACGTAACATGCCAGGTTTGTGGTGGCCTTACAGCTTCACCCACCCTTGCATTCCCTCCTTTTCCTGATTAACTGCCTCAACTCTCCTCAGGTTGGACCCAGATTTGACCAGTGGCCACTCCAAGGGGTATGTGGCTTGTAAGGATGAATTAGATGGATTTGCCAACAGGTCCAAGGTAGCTTGGAATACAGGCCTGTGTTTTGTAGTGGCAGCTGAAACAGGTGGAGTTATGTCAACTGACTTAAGGTAATAGTTTAATGGTTATTGGTCTTATATGTTGCATCTGAATTATTGTGGAATCAATGGCTGTTATTTAATAAAAGGTTGCAAAGTTAAGCTGATATGGTTTCTGACTCAGCTCAGTAGACAACTTACAGTTTTCTTGAAGACTCAGTGCTCCAGTTTCTTTTTGGCAAACATCTACTTGTGATGTGCTGTGCTTCATTACATCATTATGCTACAACGTGGGTGCTTCCCTTATATTATTTTTAAGCTATTCAAAGCTCTACTCTTGCTCTGTATGCTTGCACAGTTCCACATGTTGTTAAACTTCTTTCTGGCATATTCAAAATACATTTAAAACTACATTAACTTCCACAAAGAAATCTTTTGAGAACTTATTTATTTTGTAGATTAGGTATTTGCACAACTCCTAGCACAACTGAAGGACCTACCTCAATATGAAGAACTCATGGCAAACAGCTTAAATTAGTACATACTACTTCATACTTAGTTTTAAGTAAGCAATCACTCTGCACATTTTGATGGGATTCATGAGGTAAGTGTGCATTCACACTTTGAATTCTTTTTTACTTTGCCAAGTCTCATCCACATCAGATTGGGTAACTGCTGAATATGTTTCCACTCTATGGAAAAATGATTTGAAACACAACAGGATGCAGCATGTGAAACTTCGGCTTCTTAAGTCTATATTCCCTCATACCATAGCAAATAATGCACATTGGATCTTTGTATATCATGAAGAGTTTAATATAATTATTTACCTATCTCTGTTGTAAAGATTCTAAGTGACCTTGTATTTGTTGTCTTTGTTATTATTCAAAGCTAAATGAAATGTGCCATAGTTACTTCAATTCTCTCAGGTAAGTTGGCTTGCAATGTCTATGAGACTTTTATTATTGAATCTGCATTAAATGGAGACTAGTTTTCCTTAATGCAAGGCACACAACAAATCTATCTCCTTCTCTGGAGCTCTGATTATATGAATACTGTTTTTTTATTCCTTGGGCTCTCTGTTCCTTGTTAACTTGCTTATCCCTCTAAGGTGTCCATCAAAGTTAACAGATAGTTGTATGTATCCCTTTGCAAGTCCTTATTTTCATCTACATATAAATTCTTAGCCTCTATGAACTTAGCTTCCCATTTATCGTCTAACACTATGTAGCCCATCATTTACATACTGAGGGCCTATAAAGTCTTTTTATCTGCCAAATGTTTTTACACTCTTCTGATTCTGCTTATTGTCATTTTTAAAAATTTTGTCTGTGCTGCCTTATCTTGGAATCTTTTTCAGCTGATAACCTATTTCCATCATTTCTCATATTTCCTTTTTTCTTGCTCTTTTTTACATGTATAAAATATGTGTCCACTCTGTCTTTCTGACTTTTTACATTATTCCAGCACATTTTATTGGAGGAATAGCACATCTATGGTGCAGATCTAAAACTTACTTTAAGCTCAACCAAGGAGGCCATTTACCTTCTACAGCAGCATCACTGGGCAAAATTAGAACAAAATCTTGAGTTAATATTCATACTCAACATGCTGAGATCAGTCTTTTTGCTGGATACAGTTTCTACTTCTCTATTTCTGCCTACATTGCTCTTGTGAATTCCTTTTTTCCCTTCCTGCAATCATCTGCTGATTCAGAAACGTAATCTTTCTAATGATTTCCCTATTCTGATTTAATGAACAACCAATCAGTTTCTCCCTGAGGAAAGTCTAGTTGATTATGGTAGTTTGGTTGTTCACTATAATAAATTCCTTTAATAAGACTTGAACTTAAAACAACAAACCCTGCATTACTTATAAATGTTGAAAATTTGTAACTTTCAATTCTCTGCAAGATTACCTTTTAAGGAGTTACAGACACATGCAAACCTTCACCGTAAACAATTATAGCATGCTTATGCTCCACCAATTTAAAGTTATTTGTCATAAGAAGAGAGACCAATTGACTTCTACATTTAGTACCAAATGAAAAATATGTTATTTCACTATGTACATTGCTTCTTGCTTAATAAAACCCTCACCACAGCTTCACCACAAAGAATGCTATACACTTTAAACAATAAAAATACTCCACATTGTCGCTTAACATGCACAGCTACTGAGCTCACAGGATATTTTACCATCAGCTCCTTCAGATTTTCTTGGACTCTTGCTTTAAACATCTTGCAGTTTTTCTAATGTACTCTTTGGGCAATAATGCTATGAATCACATTTTTAGAGTGCTTACAAAAAACTTCAATGTATGTCTGCTGCTAATTTTGTACCACATATTTTCTTCACAAATTAATAAAATGACTGAACATTGCTCACTATTTTCACTAAAGTTAAGGGGAAAATAACTTTCTTTAATTTGCTTACAGTTATTATGCAAGCAATAATGCCCTCCAGGATGTGTGTTAATGTGTAATTAACTGCCTTCCAGGGGTGTAGAGGCCCTTTACCTGTGGCGTCATTGGGCTTTGTCCAGATTTCTTGCACTAAGTGGCCTCACTCTCTCCCCACTCTCTCTCTCTCTCTCTCTCTCTCTCTCTCCCTCTCTCTCTCTCTCACACACACACACACACACACACACACACACACACAGACACACACACACACACACACACACACACGTGCGCACATGCTCTTTTTATTTTACACTCCCTAAATAGCAGAAGTGCTGCTTAGCCAGTATAATAAAGCAGCTAAACCGATTTGTCTGTATAAACACAAATACACAGAGAGAGAGAGAGAGAGAGAGAGAGAGAGCACGTGCGAGAGAGAGACATATACATACAAGAGAATAACATTAATACATGACAAGAAAAGAAGCATCCTGCCCTGCAAATACTGCCAGACTGTAGTGGGTTAACAGTAAAAAATAATAAGGAATTTAAAAATGAGAATGGAGAAGAGTTGTTTTTCCAAATAACAATGGGATAGGGAAGACAATTGTTAAATGACATGTTTTATGACATGCTTGTCAAAATGTGTACTAGATCTATAAATACAACTGTAGGTTTGTGCTATAGTGCATTAGAATAGGGCAAGGAAGCATTTAAAAGAAAGGAAGGACAAAGGAGAGAAGCATGGGTGGTGAAAAGCAAGATGATGCCAGAGGGAGCTGAGAAAAAAAAGTAGATGGGGAAAATAAAAACAAATATGGTGTGGTGTTACATACTGCAGAGGTCAGGGCAAAGAGACCAGTGTCCAGAAGTTAACACAACTGCAGAATGAAAAATGTTTCACTGAATTTGTGGGGAAAAGGAGAGAACTGAACATAGGCAGCAGACAAAAATTAGTAGTTTTGTCTGGTAGAATGACCTAGGATAACTGAGTCTTTCAAAGGCAGCTGGCTAGGATGGATGGAATTAGAGGAAGTATAAGAGAAACAAGGACACAGTAAAGGCACAATTATTTATTTGGAGTCCTCAAACCAGATAAAATGAAAAAAAATACATGCAAAATGAATAGGCTAAAAGGATACATAGTACTATTGCAGGATGTAATGAGATATAATACAATTACAGTTGATAGAGTTGAACACTAAGAAGGGAGAGAAAATACTGAGAACTCCCTACTCCAGAGGAGAATTCAGTAGCTTATCTGAAGGGAGAAAAGGATATTAGCAACTCTTCAGAAAGAAGTACATGCATCAACATAAACAGCAAAGAGGAGAGGTAAAGATAAATGATGCTCGAGCAAGGAATGATCGGAGGGAAAAGGTGGTCCAAATGTAACACATACAGCCTTAGCAAAGGCAATGACGACATACAGAGGCTACTTCTGAGTCTTGCACCTATGAAAGAAGGCATGGTACACATCAGATCATGCTGCAGTTTTACTAATGTTAAAGAGGGATTAAAGTGAAGATTGACAAGCTATACATTGAGAATGGTAGTGAAGAAACATGAACTGAATAACCTGCTACAGGAGACAATAATGAAGAAAAAAAGAGAAGGGAAGAAACAGAAGCGTATCACTTCATTGGAATCAAAACTATGATGGGGGAATTAGTGGAAGTGGAAGGATGTAGAAATAGAGACTGAGACTGAAATGCACAGACTAAAAGGAAGAGAAAAAGAGATAAAAAATGTGGGAAGCCAGTTGAAGTGCAGACATATTCAAGGTACATAGGTTCATAGGTTCATAGGTTTATACTAGGCTATCTGCCCTAAGGCATTTATAAGCCTAGCCCAAAGATTTGTGGCTTACGCCACCCCTTATGTTAAAAAATACTGTGCCCATTAGTTTGTTGTGCCTCTGTCCAGCAGTGACACAGAGATGATTCCCGGGGTAAACCTATGATCTCCCATCCACCGGTCAAGATTTCTGTTGAACAGAGCAGCGAGGTGCTCTGCCTCACATGGACTGGGATTTTATTCCACAGCATAGGGAGTCTCTGGGTGACAAATCTATCCCTCCAGCATGTCCTATTTATATCCGTGCTAAGGTTTAAGTCGCTTGCTCTAGTGGATCTGGTAGATTTGAATTTTTTGAGGTGGAGCATGTCCATTAATTCCGGGTTGGACATGGCCTTGTATGTCAGGCACAGGTCACCTCTGAGCAGGCGTTATGTGACTGAATGGAGTTGGAGTTTCTTCAGTCTGGCAGCATATGACAGATTTTGGAGTCCCTTTATCCTTTTGGTGAGGAACTTTTGGGGGTCTCTCCAATTGCTGCAGGTGTCGGGTGAGATACATCCCAAATGGGGCATTGTACTCGATCATTGGTCTGATAAGTGAAGAGTACAGGGGAACAATGACCTCACTTGATCTGGATGTGAATCCCTTCATGATCTACAAGCGTGAATCAGAAATACAAAGGAGAAATCATAGAAGAAGATAACAAAATAATGGAAAGATTGACGATATGACCAAAGAATTTATGATGAACAAAAGGAAAAGGGGAAAAAAGTTGGATATAAAGCAAAGAAGATGAATGTCAAACATGGCAAGGTCAGTAAATGTGGGATTGATCCCCAATAACAACAAAAGAAGGAATTTGTAGACCATTTTCCCCTAACAGACACATGTATTAAAATATTGAAAATTCATCAAGAAAAAAAGAGATGACTTTGTCAAAGATAGTGCACAAATACAGAGTGGATTCACAAAAGGCAGAAGAGCTGAGTAAAATGTCAGACCCTAACAAAGTTTACCTGCAAAGAAGAGTGGAAAGAAGAAAAGGACTGATGAGTGGTCATCTTTGACTTGAAAAAAGTATTCAATAAAGTGAGAATCTCTATAAGAGATAATGGAAAGAGAAATGATAAGAAAAAATAATAAAATGCATCAAATCAGTGTATAACGGACAGCTCACAAGCCCTGTGAAAGTACTGAGGGTACAAGATGAGGCTATCCTCAATAATCAAGGCTTATACTGGTGATAAAAATCAGAAGTAACCATCAGAGCTGGAGGAGAAAAACAGAGGCAGTCAAAATTCTTTCTGTATTCTGATGACTGTGTGCTACTGTCAACAAATGTAGACGTGGCCATGATGGAGGTTTTTCCAATATTTGAGGAATATGAGATTGTCCCTGACTTACATTCTAATCTTGAGAAGACAGTCTTGTTTAGGATAAGCAGGAGGAAAGGAAATGGGTTATGTGAGAAATCTAATAGGTTGGGTATACTATTAATTAAGCAATGTTGACAGGACCATACTAGATAACAGAATACAGATATTAGAGCAGGTAAAGATAAAAATGGGAGGTAATTAAAACTGGAAAAAAATCTATACACAGCTAAGTAGTATAAACAATCTGAGAATAAGGGTGCTCCTAATCATGACAAACCTGCTAAGAAATCTCCCAATTAACCCTAGAGAATAAGTTGTATGGAATATGCATAATAAGATCAAAAGCAGGGTAGAGGAGAATAAATGTTAGGAGATTTGCTAAAAACAAGCTCAGCATCTGTAAGACAATTGGATCATTGGGAAATCATACATAATACCTATATCCATACATACAGTACTAATAGGTCGCAAGAAGGTTAGCATGAATTGAACTTAAGGGTGAACAAGGGGAGAAAGAGGGCAGAAGGATGTATTTCTAAAAAGCAAATGAAAACGCAGTGAGGGAAAGAAGCAGTATGACATGATGGAAGATAAAAAGCAAGAACTGAAAAAGTGAATAAAAAAGGATAAGGCAAAATGTTGAAGGATCTGTAAACAACATAAAATTGTCAGAGTAGGAAGTAAGAAAACAATTTTTGGGAGAGGAGGATGGTTAAGATGGTGCCAGGAGATAAACACACTAAAGCTACAACTCTTCTCTGACAATTCAGTATCGGCTATCTTCTTACATCTTACTCAAACCTTCAGCCTCACAAATACTCAAAGTCTTCTCTCTATAGAGTCAACATTACTAGAGTTACATGTTGGATCAGCTGGACCAGTAAGCAGCTGCAAAATCATACTTGCAAATATTCCAGCACACTTGCTCTCTGACAAATCTTAGTGGGACAGCTGTGCAACTGGAACTTAATTCTGAAAAGAAAATACAAAGGAAACAGTGGTAAAACCTTCACACACATCTTTGAAAAATACTAACAAAAATAATAAACAAATATAGCAGACAAGACTAAGAAAATGGATGTATTACCACCACCAGCAACAACAACAAACAATTATCAATCAGCACTCCTGAGAAAGACACATCCAATAAAAGGTGCACACTGTCAAACAATGATGAGAGAAAATCCATTAGTACTTAATTCAAATTGGAGCAAACTTCTGGCACAGATGAAATAAAAGTGGCATAACTACCTATTCAAACAGCAATTCAAAACATAGCTGAATAACTATCATATCAAATATTATCATGGATATCTTAGAATGGCTTGAAACTTCTGAAAATATAAGCCCTAGACGTCACAAAAAATGAGAATGTTCAAGAACTCGCAAAGCTAAATGAAAATGAAAAATTTTGAAACTAGAACTGTACTCTAGAAGAAACAATATCCCAATAAAATGGGTACCAGAAAGAATAGAACAAAAATACTAAATCACAGCAATCCATGACATACTGAAATGCCTGTTAAATGCCCAACAAGACAGCAAAAAAATAATTATCAAAAGAGCTCACTGAGCACTTAGGAGAGCTCAGACTGGAAATCGCCCTAGACAGTTATATATTTAAAATTACTAAACTATCAAACTGTACAAAACTACTTGCAACAGCCAAAACTAAACAGGGCTTCATCTAGAAGGGCAATAAGATAAAATCTGTGAATGATATTTCATAGCAGATTAAACTGCTACAACAAGAATTCTCTCTTTAGTATGATTACTTCATAAAGAAAAATATCACATTCACAATGGAATATTTAGCAAAGTTGGGTTTTGCTTATTTGGGTATCGAGTAGGCCATTACTTATCCACAAAGAAGAATATTTTCACAAGACATCTGGCTTTTCAATATTACATTAATATTTTTACTAGTAAACTCTGTATCTTGTTTTCTACCTGTTTCCAGTCCTGATTATGACTGTTGGGTCAGAGTCATTAAAACCGTCGTGTGATTAATCCATGATCTCTGCAAAGGAACAGGAATTGTTTATGAATCTTCAAGATAGAAGCAACAGTCTGTTCATATTTCCTTCCTCCAGGTTATCATCAAATTAAAAGGAAAATTACACTAAATTTGATACATTTCTTAAATAATTTACACACAAACAAAAGTTCAGGTAACTTACGTCCTTTAAAGCAATATCTAGTATTTGTAAAGAAGTATTGTCTTTAGCATTTAATGTGACACATTGGAATAATTATATCACATCTAAACTTAAAGGTCTATAAACAATGTGAATGATGCTTTCAAATGCAGATGTGAATAATGTACAGGGATATTTGTTGATTACTTCTTGCATCTCATTTGATTTTATTGGATTGTTGTGCCTTAGTATACCTATCAATTTTGGATATGACAGTCTGTTTTTGAGTGTTTATAGATATACAGCTATTTTTGCTCATTACAATAAGTCCAATGTAATGTTTGCAAACTTTTTTTTCCTTCTGGTTGACTGCATCCTAATGTTTTGGAATAGAGTTTTTATCTTACAAATGCTTTTAAATTGCATTAGAAATACTTTTCACAACAAAAAATGAATGTTATTAGCTAAAGATGTCATCAATATAAACTGTTTTTCTCTTCCCATATTTAGGAGTTCGAGGTTAAGTTCCTTATGGTGGGGAAAATAAGTTTTAAAACGTTCATGTTTTGGCAGTTATTGCAAGATCACTGTATAACACATTTATTCTTCCAGTTATTTATATATTGTTCATTACAAATCCCTTGTATTAGTTTTTTTCCAAGAATATTACAACTTCCTATTGGCATCATCTCTAATCAACAAGAATGAATTAAACCTTTTACTATTGTCAGAAGTATTGGATTGTATCAAAGCACTCAGAAATGGGAATGTTCATCGCCCAGATGGCTACACAAATGGTTTCAACCTATTATTTCAAAAATACTTTTAAAACAATATAATGATATTAGTACTAATGGTATGTCTGAGTATTACTTGAACTAATACAATTCAATAATGATTCTCAAACCAAACGAAGATCCTACTGAGCACCTAAATTACATATCTATAGTACTAATTAATTTTGATAAAAAAGTCAATGCATCCTTACTTGCATACTGATTTCAATCTACTCTCCAATCAATTTTATTTCCTTTTCAATTTGATCTTATTCTCTGACAAGTTAATGATCACTCATTGACACTTGAATCATTGCATTCCTTTAATAGTTCTTATTGACATGATAATTCGACTTTAGTTCTAGATGTGTCTAAAGCATTGAATAGAATACCTTACAATTTCGTCTTTAATGTTATGTCCAAATTTAGAATTCCTAACAAATGTACAGAAAATATTCATATTCTGTACAAAACTCTTTTGACAAGACACTATATAGATAAGCTTTATTCTTGTCTTCTTGTCGTGTGTGTGTGTGTGTGTGTGTGTGTATATATATATATATATATATATATATATATATATATATATATATATATATACATATTAACTATAAAACATGTTCTTTCTTCACTAATAGGCCTAACAGGCAACAATTTACCATAACTTTCCAAAATTCTCTAAAATCAAACTTCCTCTAACAGACTTTGTAGATGACCTGAGTATGTATGTCATTAATCCAAATTCTGATAACCTAAAAATTCTTAAAATCATACATTAATTTATAAAATTTTTGAACTATAAACTAAGAAAAAAAACTTGAGAAGTGGAAAGGGAACCAAGAGCCATCCATGCAATAACAAACCCATAAAAGTCACTTGTGAATTGGGAAGGGAACCGAGAGCCATCTGTCCAATAACAAACCAATAAAAAACACTTGAGAAGTAGGAAGGGAACCAAGAGTCATCTGTCCAATAACAAACCAATAAAAAACACTTGAGAAGTAGGAAGGGAACCAAGAGTCATCTGCCCAATAACAAACCAATAAAAACACTTGAGAAGTGGGAAGGGAGCCAAAAGCTATATGTCCAATATAAACTACACCTTCAGAAATCACTATTACTTCCCTTTATGGAAAGTTACAGTATCTTAAAGGCTATTAATATACAACAAATGAATATTAGCTAATCTTTAAAAATATCTAGGGATAAGGCTCCATCAAAATTATTCTCTAAACTACAAAGTAAATATCGAAAATGCATGGACTTAAATTCAAGGTGAAATAAAATATGGTCAAACATACATTTCTCTACTATGACAAAATAGCTGTCATCAAAATGAACATATTTCATAGCACCCTTTTATTATCTAATGGCGTCTTTTAAAAAATCCTGAAAAAAAATTCACCAATATTGTCAGCTGTCTTAATAGATTCATCCAGGCAATCAAATCAGTGTGCATTTTGTAGGGTTTATATTACTTACTCAAACTGTCAGAATGTCAAGTACCCTTCCATCGACACCTCAATGTCTAACGCCCCCTGCATCGAACGGTCACATCATCGATTTCTTTCCAAGGAAAAGAAATCGGTAGGCCAAATACACATAACACAATTTAACCCTCACACCCCCCTAATTAAATATACTAATTCTGAGATCGTACTACAGCGGGTTCAAGGGCAGATTTCAAACAATGGCCAACCAATTTCTTTCCTTTGGCAAGAAATTGATGATGTGGCCATTCGCTAAAGAGGACATTCGACACTTAGATATTGATGGAAGGGTACTTGACATTCTGAGAATTTGAGTAAGTAATACAGACCCAATTTTTTATACTATATTAACAGCTCCTAAATTAAATGGTGAAGTAAGTGATCCAGACTTCTATTTATACTATTTAATTATAAACTCGAATCAATGAATGCATATCATTACTTTCAACTCACATAATAACACATGGGATCCAGTTGGGGTAAAAATAGGACCAGTGTACTAAAATCCCACCCATGTAACCCTAGGTATTCCGTTTCCTCATCAAATAATGTAAACAGCTTAAAATTCACTAATTTTAAATTAACCTGATCTATTCTTTTAAAATACTATTGAAACTTCTAAATATTGAAATAGTCCTTGATTTTTTTTCAACACTTAAACCTCAGCCCTAATTTTAAATTATCCAGCAAAATGCCAAAACTAGCCAATTTCTCCCTAATTAAAAATAAATTGATAAAATATTGCTTCTGCATCCTCTGTTGAACAAATTAGAATGAATCTCAACCTCTACAATGGACACACAATTATCTATCAAATTTTAAACATGCTTCATCCCAAAGTCTCACTTAATTTTAAGTCAGAGGATGGACTCACATTTTCATATAAATTGTGATCTGTGCTCAGCTCAGAAAAGCAGTTTCTATTACATGCAACCTAACTGCAAATTATAGTTTAAACCATATTTTTTTTATTATCGTGTTATTGGACAATTGAATAATCTCTCAACATAAACAACATGGAATTAACCAGAATGTTTAAATCAAGTAAAAACCTATACCCCTAAAATAACTACCCTACATAAACCTCATGATCATGAATAATGATTACCTAGCCTCTCACAATATGGATACATTTTATCTAAGTCATTCTCCTTCTTTTTGAGGATGTGGGGCAGAAAAGGTTCACCTGTTTCATATTTTAAAGGATTATAAGTTTACTAAAAATTTATGGTCAACCCGAAACTCTAAACTATTTTCTTAAGGGTATAAAAATATCTCAATTTCTAGGAAAGTTTCAATCCTACATTCACAATTTATTAGGATTAATTCTAAAAACATGACATTTTTAATAACTATCTTTATGCTCTTTGAATTGTATATCACCAACAATGGCTATACCTCAAATCATTTATTCTGGATAGACTTACTGAAATGATTCTTCAATGTTCTAAATGTTTTATATTAATATGTAACAGAAAAAATACCAAAGATTCATGGATATCAATATCTGAAAAAAATCTTACAACTTATAAAATAATAAAACTAATAAATCCATTTGTTATAAATAGTTTAACAACAGGATTTACTCTGCTACTCCTATTAGAAGCAAAAGATACTTCACATCTCAGATTATTGTCTCCTTATCTCATCTTGAAATGTTCATTCCAGCAAGATGGTTAAACATCTGTTATTTTTGTATATGTTGTAAATACATGTATAAATTGGTGCTGAAAGCTTTGTTTTCTGTTTCATACATTTTCCTGTATGTTCTGTGTGGGCTTCTATTATATGATAAATAAAAATATATATGTAAAAAAAGAAAGCTGTGGGAGAGACTTTATTCTTTAAAACCCAGAAGGAGCTGACAAAGTATGGATGTCCCAAGAAAGAGAGGTTGGATGATATGGTATGATCAATTAAGGGTGAAAAAAAGTAAGGATAACAGCAAACACAGAGAATTTCCCCATGGGACAAATAAAAGAGACAAACAAAAATGAAGATAGAATTATTTATGAAGACAAGAGAAAGAACTCAGAAAAGGTCATATCCAAGGAAGTGATAAGTGGATGGGAAAAGGAGGAAAGTTTGAAAATGAATACATATATATGGGATACAATCATCAGAGTCACTAGGGAGATGCAATGCCTAAATGTGACAAGAGATCACACCTTATGGCTATTGTAAAGGTGGAATTTAACACAAAGAAGACTGACAAGGAAAGGTAGAATATAAAATGACCAGTGTTTCAGATGCGGTCAGAGGATTTGGTGATTTTTTATATGCACTGGAGATTCTTTTAAACACAGAAAACATGGAGAAAAGATTTGGAAGTTTGAGATGAAATATGCAAGAAAAAATAGACCCCCCCAAAAAAAATATTTAATTTGAGGATTAAGAAAAAAAAATGGGCAAAGATGGGAAGAGAAGTAAGCAAAAGCATAGAAACTCACAACAGAGATAAAAAAGAATCATAGCCAGAAACTGGAAATCAAAATCTGTACTTGGTCAGAATAAGATATATAACTTTTTTTTTCATTATAACCTGAAATTGCATAAAAGTGAATAAGATAAAGGGGTAGGAAATATATGAATGAAGAGTGGAAAGAAATAATAATAAGGTACTTCAAAATCCCCATAGAAATCAGGAAGGAATATGAAAAATGGAGAGGGACAAGGGAGGAAATGAAGGTTCAGACTGGAAGAGAAACACAATTGACTGCTTGTATAACTAAAGCTCTACTATGAGTGTGGATGTAGAACAGGAGAACTTAATAATAATAATAATAATAATAATAATAATAATAATAATAATAATAATAATACAGGCTGACAGAGAGAGAGAGAGAGAGAGAGTAAATTTAACAAAATGCTTGATTGTGGCTCATCACCTAAAATCTCTCCCATAGCTAATATCTCCATAGAATGCTTAACAGAAATGTATATAATGTTTAAAAATATAATGTGGCCTATCAGTAATCACTCTGCCATTTAACAGTGTTACATTTTCTAAGAAATGTCTTGTATCCCTTATATATGATTCAAGAAGTATCAAACACAGCTTTAGAACAAAATCAAACATAATCTCCAGTTTTGCTGTGAAATTTTTACTTTTACATACAGTAGGGCAGCTAGATGTTTATATATGCTTTACGTATTATTGCGTTAGTGTAAAAGCAAAGTATTTAGTGAAACTTCACCAAGAGCTCTTTTTTAAACATCATACCTGGAAAGAAGCCTCAAGTTACACTAGTCCTTTATAAAAAATTCCAAAATTCTAAATTATACACCACCCTATGTGATTTTGTTGGCAACCCATATTCTTGTAATTTCAGCAGTTCATTACACATTTGTATATAGTGTTTGCAATTCATCAGAATAATGTTTTTCTTATATTTCCCATTGCATATACTCCAGAGTCCTTTAATTTAAGTAAAATGTTGAATTTTAAAGATAATAATTTACAATTTTGTTATTAATTTCTAGATAACAAAAATTCATTCAGCAAATTTCCTTCTAGCTAGGTATAATGTTAAACAAGATAACTAGTTATCCCTACAAACACTAAGACAGTTCATTCAGAATAAAGGAAAAATATCAATAAGTTTAGAAAGAGATTCATTGCCAAAGTTATTACAACTTTTAATGTATAATAACTTGATAAACATTGAAAATAAATTGTGTACTTCATCTATATATAAAATTCTATGTGATGCCTTTTTACCATTTGGCTCATCCTTTTGGGATTACTCTACAAAGGTCAATAAAGAACACTTTTCAATAGCTAATAAAAAAATATTAAAATCTGTGTATAGCACCACATCTTCACTTTACTGGTAGTTGTTTATGTGTAAATTTATTCATAGAAGTTCTTTTATTCCCTATAAAATTGCTATCATTTCTAAGAGAAAAGAAATAAAATGTTGGAGATGTGGTGAAACTTTGGAGGCTAACTGGGCATATATGTTTAGCAAGTGTAGAGTTGTTTTACAATTTTGGAATGGCTTCAGATATTTTGCAAAGGCTTTGTGGTCAGATAATTGTCAAATTTCTGATTCATTGTTGTTATTTAATGTTCCTATTCCAAACATAATTCCTAAACATCAAATATCTCTCCTTTAGTCAATTTTGGCCATTGTTAGAAAAAATAATCTCAATGAACTGGAAGAATAAAAAGATCTCATATTCAGAGACTTTATAAGCCTAGCCAGATGTGTGTAAAAATGAAATGCAAACTATTTTAAGATAAACATCTAACATTACTCATAAAAGAATAACCTGGTGGAGATTGCAAGATTTGTTGGACAAATATTAATGGTGTACATACTTCATACTGAAATTTGTCACTTATGAATGTATATAGTTATAAATAGTTGACTGTTTTGTGTTTTTCTTCATGTTTTAATTGTTTTGATTGTTAATTCTGGTTGTAAAACAAATAAAAATTGTTTGAAAATGTATGACTGTATTATAAATTATTCTTTGGATTTTAAATAACTCTTTAGTGCATGTAATACTTTTTTTTTAATTTCTGATGCCCAAATTTGGTATCTTTAATTTTGTTTCACCTATTGCACCGTACATTTCATAGTCCTCTCAGTCATCACCATGTTCATTTCATAGTTACATACATGCAAATTCAAATTACTGGTCTGTCTTTCATCATCACTGCTGATATTTATCAAACTTAGAGGGTCTTTTGTCTCTGTCTCATTGTGCTTGCTAAATTTTGTTGCTTACAATAAAACAAAACCTGGGAACAATTTCCTCGTGAATTTCAGCACTTCTTTTTAATAGTACCAAATGTAGTGGACACAAGAATGGAACAAATGTAAATCACCTTCTTAATCCAGGTTCATATTGTTAATTAATAACATACTGATACAACCAATGACTGAATTTGTTTTATTAACTCTCTGGGTTCATAGCTACTTCCTCAGTGACCCCACCAATTCCTAATACTCTTCCCATTTGAGTTAATGTTTGCTCCTCTCCTCAAAGTGATGTTTTCATTCTCCCCATCCGTACACTCAAAACTAACCAGGTGTTTGAAAAAGGCATGTGATCTGGCTGACAAGGCTGAAGACACTGTTCCTAATATAGTTCTTGGAGCTCTGCCCATCTTGCAGGCTGGTCTTCTTATTATTCTAGAATTGCTTTCCTGAAAGGTGAACATTTTAATTCTATTAATTCTTTATAGTTTCATAGGGAGTACTAGGCTAATGAACACTGGGGTCTTTTTAAGCCTAGCCATGCATCTCAAATCTCTGGTAAGTTCTTGTTTCTTGGTAGTGTAAGCAGGGGCTTAGGAGATGAGATATTTACAAGCAGGAGTCTGGGTGATGAAGCATTTACAGGCTGTCTGTGACCATTAGAGATGCAAAACCAGTTATGAATTTCTGGGTCCACATCCAGTTGTCCAAGTTACACTTGAATTGGGTTAGGGAGGAACTCTACTTCACATGGATTATTAGCCTGCTCAAGAGAAGGGGTAGTTTCTTGGATACATACCTGTCTCTTCCGCAGGTCCTATTTATATGGGTCTATATCACATAGTTGAAGTTTTATAACTTTGAACACGGAATGTTCAAACCATTCCATTCAAAGTTACAAAACTTCGACTAGTGATAAAAAAAAAAAGAATTAAAAACAAAATAAACTGTTGTAAGCAGGGGGGCATGCCCCCCTGCACCCCCCACTCCCCCCACTACTTAAATATGCCAACTCTGAGATTGCACCACATTGAAATGAACGGAAACTTCCCTTTACTGAGATTTCCATTTAAATGCTCAAACTTGTACAAGTTTGAGCGTATGGTCTCAACCATATGGGGTTCAAACTTGTACAAGTTTGATTATGTGATAGGAACCCTATTCATATCACAGGCAAGGTCTAAGCCTTTGGATTGGGTAATCCTAAAATTGTTTATTTTGTGGATATGCAAGAGGTCCACAAGAGTCAGGTCTGATGACACCTTGGATACCAGATGTAGATCTCCCATCAACAGCCTGTATGGGACAGAATGCAGGGATAGAGCTTTGAAGTGGTCTGCATATTATATGTTACAAATATCCATTTGTAACATCTATTTGCTTCTTTTAAAAATCCTCTGCTTTGCATTTATCCACATCTGCAGTTATTATTGCCATGTACTGTCTGCAATATACTTGTAGCACTGCTTACTTTGCTCTGGTATTCTATTATGTAATTTGTAAATCACCTTGGTATGTCAACATTATTCCGTCTTTAACAGTATTGCAATTAAACCCTTCATATATGGCGGTGATACCCTCTGTTAGTATTCTTGAACAGCCCCTCTATACTCATCAAAGAAATAAGTCAGGTTTTTAACAAATCTTGTTTAAAGTATTTTGAATGAAATTAAGGCTTAAATATCTGCTATAAATTGCCCTATATTTATTAGGAATCCATCAGTCAGTTTAGATAATGCATTTTTTCAATCATAAATTAAGGAATTTAACAAAGCCTTTCTAACTGGGTTTCCCTACAGTTGCTCCAGGTGAAACTGATCAAGTATCAGTGGCATGAAGAAAAAAGCCAAAAGACATAATGATTATAACTGTTTTCCGTAGGAAGTCATTACCTACTCTGTTCCTTAGTGTGGGCCATCAATGATTCACTTCTTTTGGGAGACTTATCCTTTCGTTGACTTGGTATACAGTATGTCTATGTGTGTGTGTTTAGGTGGGGGGAGCCCCCATCCCCTCCCACAAAGAACAATTAAAATTGATTTATTTGCCCTTCTATGTTTCTGATATTTTTTTCATCCCTTCAGTTTATCAGCTTTTAAGAAGTCAATGATGTATAGTATAACTATGAGACCGTGCTGAAGTAAAGGTCTGATTTAATTAAGACTGTAGGTGATCATCTGTTTTTTTTCCATAAAATGAACAGCAACATGTGAAATTTAAGTAATATATAGCAGTAATGAGTTACAAATTATGTCAACCCATAGACAAAACTGTTATTCTGAACCTGTAAAGATGTAACAGGTAATTTAGGCAATATATTAGTGCACCTGCTGTTCACAGACTCATCAAAAGATACCAAACCATAAGCTGGTGACATTTTATCATTAGATAATTCAGGGTACATCCACAGGAACAAAACACAGCCACAATTCAATTTCTCTGATGTTGTAAGATTCTATAAACACCCAAAAATGCTGCTGCATACAACGTATATTAGCTCAATGTACTTTATTGGTACCAGTCGGTAAGCGCTTTCACCATAAAGGCTTCATCAGACCAAACAGTTACAAACAAATAAAAGTACTTAAATATTCTAAAGTCTGATTGCTCATGATTAATTAATCAACACAACAAGGTGACATCATTTCCTTGATGCTTATAAAGGTGAATGTCTCTCTTAAAACTTGCTCAATGTGTTTTATTATAATAAGTAATCTATTAAATTATCTATTTAAAACAAATATATAAGGAAAATGCAACTGTTCTTTAAAACCAACAGAAATAAAATAAGAATGTATATAAAAGTGAGATTTTTTAAAAATGCTTTGCATAAAACAGCACAATAACCAAATTTTCATTCAATTCGTGCAGAAACACATAAGCCATACAAAAATAGCTAATTAAATCTATCTACTAAACAAATCCATACAATTTATTCAATAACATTTTCTCATCTAGTCACTTTTAATCTTCTGTTATATAGTATTGGTTTTAAGGGCACTTTATCATTGAGCCCTGGTTTCTTATCTGCTCTACTCACCTAATAATCCATCTCAGTTCACATCCTTCTATGTAATTCTTAACATCTCCACCCCATATACTTGGGATGATGGCTTGTAATACCGAAAATTTAAAGGAATGTGCTGATCCTGCTATTAGTGTGTGTTTCGCTAGCGCATTATGCTCAGAACCAACACTTGTGTGATAGGTATGTTCCCTTATTCTTTCTCTCAATTTCCTGTTAGTTTTCCCTATGTAAAATGCACTGCATGACACACATCTGGCAAGACAGACCACATGTTCTATTTGACAATCTGCTGTCACATGAAGTGTATACACATGATTAGAAACTGGGTGGACAAAAGTGTTCCTAGTGTCTATATAATCACATTGATTGCATATCTGTGACATTTTATCATTGTTGAGACACTAAAAGATAACAATAATGTTACCTTTTAGAAGCCTTTATGCAACAAAATGGCATTCAGAGCTTCATGTTTATTCTTATATTTCAGACCAGAAAGACCAATGATTTGCCTTGCAAATGTTTTCTGCATTACTTCAAGCTTATAAGCAAATGATTTAGTATAAACACAAACCACTCCACTTTAGTCTATATGTGACCTGATATGAAGGATGGATAAGAGAATCACCACAGTCTGTGTCAACTACTATCAGTCATCACAAGGTCCTTCATGATCCCATAACATTTCTCAAAAACACCAGTCACATAATTGTTAGATTTGAACTGCAAAAATACTGTTAGCCCCAAATCCTTGACAGTGATTACTACTGGAAAAAAGTTGGTCTAAAGCATAGTTGTAGCCATGCTCATGTTTTTTATACACAATGTACCATGCTATATTTCTTAGAATTAAACACCACTCTGTTACCCATGGAGCTACAAAACACAAAACAGATCATCAACATGCATCTGTAATGTATAATGATCATCAATGCTTCTTACTGCCATCTCAGTCTCGGTATCATTAGTGTATTTGCTTATCTACAGTTCACTAAAAGAACGTAAGATGGCCATTAACTGATAGAAAGGGACCCAACATGTAACCCTGTGAGACTCCAACATGAACAGCAGCTACTTCTACAAACATATTTCTACTCCTACTCTTATACCTCCTGTTTTTCAGACAATTTGCAACCTCCAGTACTATAAAGCTGACAATTGTAGTCTTCCCATATCTTAAGGAATATACTGATGTGGAAGAGAGTCAAAAGTATTTGCTAAATCTATTAAAAACAGTAGTTGGAAGACTATATTCAAGTGATTCAACCATGTAAAGGTAAAAACTCAAAATTACTTTTATTCAAGATCTTCCAGGAATGAATTCATGCTGCACAGTGTCAAATATCTGTATACTATTAAAATAAAGTGGTGATAATAGTGCTGTCTTATGTACCTCATCTGTTATACTTGTTAGACTAATTAGGTGATAGTTACAACCATTACCATAGATGCTACCTTTAGAATTGGAATCACAGTAGCTTTCTTCCAAATTTTAGGAACATAATTTCTGTCTAAACTGGTCTAGAAAAGACAGGTAAGGCATTTCATATTTTTAGGAGTGTCTTAGAAAGGAAGTACCCACTATATTTCAGAGTACCTTTCTTATACCTGTGCTCATATTTAAATATGCTTCATAGCTGTCCTTAGTATTTTTGTAGTACGGAGATTCTCCGTTGCTTTTTTTAAAGCTGTCTCGCTATGTTAAACTCCTTTAACATCGCGAGACAGTTTGTAAAAAACAAAGGAGATCTTGCTTTCTCCGTTGCTTTTGCCCACAGCTCTGAGGTACTGCATAAATATACGCATGCGCAGTACATCAGAACTGCCGCAGAATACCAGACAGCTATGGAAGGGCAGCAAGGAGGCATTATACAATGCCATTATTTAAGAAAAGTAATATTTTTTTTCTTAAATAATGTCATTGTATAATAGCAATAACCCACTTCTGGGTGTGGGTAATACTGGATTTACCCACGGTTGTCTTTGTTTGGCCACTCGGGCTTCACCCTCGTGACCAAACCACACCAACCGTGGGTAAATCCAGCATTACCCACACCCAGGTGTGGGTTATTGCTATATTATACCATTGTTTACTTTTGCTAACTGCAAAAAGGGCTGAAAGTTCTCTGTAGCCATCTCTATGTCAACCTTAGCAATATTTAAGTTACAGTCTTACTTGACAGAGTACAGACAATCTGTACTCAGTCATTGCAATGCACCTTTCTGTTATCCACATTTGCACTTGACAGAGTATAGACAGTAGTTGTACTGGCTTCTATCTGAAAAACCTTACACTGAAAGTTTGCTCTGAAGAGGAAAATTGTTTTTTGTGCATTTATCTATAACATGTTTGCTAGCTGGGCCTATTTATTGCCATTATAATATAAAGTTCTCATTAATAAATATATCATATGAGGCAAGGGTTAGTCTTTGCCAAACCTTTCAACCGTGTAGTACAAAAAATCTGGACAAAACCAAAAATAATGAGGGGGGGGCAAAGGTTCAAAAATAGGGACACACTTTAAATATTGCTCTTAGAAAGTCAGAAAGTTATTAGAATAAGAGGTGATGTTTTGCAAAAATTTGAAAGGTTGAGATATATGCTCTTTTCACATAAAATTTTACAGTGAAAATATTTTTATTTGTGTTTATTTATTTATTATTTATACAGTTTGTTAATTGGGGTAGAGCACTGATCCCATTGGATCAATTTCAGTCACAGCTCAAAATGTGAATATACATCAAGTGGAAAAAAATAAAAATAATTTGTACAATAAAAGAGCAGGTTAAACACAAATTAATTGTCAATATACAATGGAAAAATGATTTGAAGAATGTATTCAATAGAAACCATTATGTACAGTATGTACATCAGTTAGAGTACAAAGATGTTAGAAGTTAGAGAAGAGAAGCTATAGTGAAATTGTCTATTTTAAGAGATGTGGTATCTGTTAAGGAATTTACACAGCAGCCACAAGAACTGTTATTATAATTCTACTGAGGAACGTCATCACATAACTTCCTGCCCCTTTTAACAATAGCAAAAATAGCATATAATGTCCCATTTTATCAAACAAACAAAATGCATCAATTTCTTACATTTATAATTATAAAAAACAATTAAACACATTTAGAAGTTCACATAAAATCAAATGTTTGCCTTCTAAGTCTATCTTGTCTTCATATACCGCTTGCCCTGGCAAGACATACTTGCAATATCACTTCAATGCAGTGATATACTGACACACTTCTGCTCAGAGCATCAGCACTTTTAAACAGTTCTGCAGTCCTCTGTTTACACAGTTACTCCTCTAGCAGATCCTGAGACAAACCGATTAAGAAAAGAAAAAAAAATACAGAAATTAGTAGCTACATAGTGTTAACTGAGTACCAGATATTTTCTCCAGGTAGGACTGAAGAGTTTTAACACAGTTGCTGTCTCTCACTTGTAGTTATCCATTAAACTGATTTTAAATATCAGAGTACATAAGGCATTTTTCTTCGCATGTCAGTGTAACTGTCTTGCAGCTTACAAGCCATAGCACATAAGCTCATCCTTGTGGGGGCAACAACTTGCAGATCACAATTAAACTAAGTGGCTAAATCATAATAACAGTGTAAGTGTGATAACAGAAAATAGCTATGCTCAGATTAGTATTGTATATGCTGCATTTCAGCTTTGAAAATCGGATGCAGTTGTTAGGTGAAAGTGGCCCATTAAGGTGAAGGGACACAATAGTATACTATTATCTCTCTCTCCATGAAGTGATAAAATTCATGAAGGTGAGGTGTATTTTCAAGATAAACCCTACTAATAGTCTGAGTTTGAATATATTCATCATTCATCCTTCATAGCTTGAAATGAGAGCACTCTAAATAGTTGAACATTCATATTTTTTACTATTTGTAATGATAGAAGACACAATTGATGAGTCATAAGATTACAGAATGCTGACTTTCCTTTGTGAGAGGTCAGGATATAGCGAGGAGAAGGATTTGCCCTTTCCCCACTATGTGATCTTGGAGTTGGTACATATATCAAGCAGAGACTGTGGGGTTTAAAGCTCATGACCCAGTCATAAATTAGTTCTCTGTTTGTTAGTTTTTTAGATTTTGAATTTCAATCTTGTGAAATAGATCCTTTTAGTTTCAATATTGCATTTCTTTGTCTTCAGCTACAGTCCATAAAACACATACTAACTACTTCTTTGCTGTGATCATAACTTGGGTTTATGACACAAGTGCCTATAGTCATGAAAGACCTGATGTGGTTAGACTAAGTTACAAACTGAATGTTTGAAAAATACCACACAATTTGAATGTTCAAAGACCGGATGGCATAATGGTTAAGGTCTTTGACTCCCATGCACAAGGTACAAGGTTTCATCCTGACCTCTGTCCAATGTGTGTTTGCAGTTTGCATGTTCTTGCTGTGACTCTGTGGGGTTCCTCCCACCTCTAAACAATATGCTGAGTGTTTCCTTCTCAAACTCACCAATATCTTGAGCTGTTGACAGCAGCACAGACTCTACATGATTCTCTACAGGGAGAAGAGTTGTATAAACCAAAAGCTTTGTGCATGTACAGGAGATCACAGACTGCATGCTGTGGCAGAGATAGCCACTTGTTGGTGTAAAAGTTATGTCTCATGTTGACTAATGTCACCAAAATGAGGATGTCTAGTTATTGGTGATAAATGGTTGAGGACCTGGCCTACTCTGACCTATGCCAGGAACCCCCAATGGGAGGGAGCGGTGGGGTGTTTGTGCTGTTATTGGCCAGTGTGCGTCTACCATAAACCCTGGATCAGTAAGTTACTGGCTGGCCAGTGTCTAAGAGTGGGTTACCTGAGATAGCTCGCAAAATGTACAACCAATGAACTGAGAACTACTACACTTAATATAGGTTCACTAACAGAAAGCTGCTTGGAAGTGGATGACATGATGAAGGCTGTAGCCAGGAAGGGCAGTGGAGCAAAGCTGCTAGGCTTGTAGCTTGGAATCCAGAGTCTATTTTGTGATAGTGAGGAAAAGAGTGCATTCAGACAGCAGTTGTGCAGGACCTACTAGATAATACATGAATGGGTGACTTGGATGCACATATTGTGATAAAACAGGATATGAGGACTGCCTGGGACTACATGGGTGGAGCAACAGAAATAAAGAAGGAGAGGCCATTCTAAACTTCTGTCTGGCAAATGGCATGATAATAGCCAATGCATGGTTCAGAAAGAGAGACAATCACAATATCACATACAAGAGTGGCCAACATGCAACTCAGGTAGACTTCCTCCTAGTAAGGAAAGACACTGGGGAAGAATCAATTATTGCAAAGTTGTGCCAGTGAAACAGTTATAACAGCATAAACCACTGGTTGCCACAATTTGATGCAAGCAATGGTCAGAGAAGGCTCTAAGGTCAACAGAGACCAGAAAGCTGACTGGAGAGAAAGTGCAACAATTCATGGTATTACTCAAGGCTTTAGCACTCCAAGAAGAGGAGGAGATAGGTGGATGCTGAAGAAGAATGGAAGTTCTCAGAACACCATGTGTATGGACTACAGAACAGATATGTGGCTGAGTCAGATATGGAAATAAAGTACATAAGAGAAGTTAGTGGTGGAATGCAGAAGTCATGGACGTTATCTAAAGAAAAAAGGAGTGCAGGAAAAAGTGGAAGATGGAAAAGACCGACCAGGCTAGGAAGGAATGCTGGTTGGCTAACAAAGAGCTAAGAAGGAGTTACAATAGCAAAGAGCAGGGCATCGGAGGCACTCTACCATCTTCTGTAAAGTGGCTCAGTAGGTGGCACAAAGAAACTATATCAGTTTGCAAGTCAAAGACAGAAAAATAAAGAAGATAGTCAGACACCCTTCATAAGGGATGCTAGCAACAACCTGCTCACCAGTCCACAGGACATCAAAGGCAGATGGAAGGACTATTTCCAGCAGAGTTTGAATAAAGAAAACCCTGTAGGAGCTGTACCATTCAAGACACAGCCTACAATGAGAGAAGAAGAGGAGCTCACCTTAGAAGAAGTAAGAATAGCACTAAGGGAAATGAAGTCAGAGAAAGCAGCAGGTTCAGATGAGGTCACAGTAGACATGATAAAGATGCTGGGTGAGATGGGGAGAAATGGCTCCTCAGGGTATTCATAGCAGTGTGGATAGAAAGGCATATCCCAGGTGACTAGAGAATAAGCATACTCATGCCAGTGTATGAGAACAAAGGGGATATTCACGCCTGTGGGCAGCACAGAGGCATCAAACTCCTGTCACATTGCATGAAAGTTCTGTAGAGGGTGATTGATAAATGGATATGCAGAGTAGTAGAAAGTAAGATGGGAGATGAGCAGTTCAGATTCAGATTAGAATTTAGTACAACTTACCCAATATTTGCAGTGAGACAGATAATTGAGAAGAAGCTAGAGATGAGGAAAGGATCCAACTGGGCATTCCTAGACTTGGAGAAAGCATATGACAAGGTCACAAGAAATCTGATTTAGGCAGTACTGCAGCACTTTGAAGTCCCAGAAACATTGTTAGAATTAGTGCAGTCCATGTATGAGAGCACAATGACTCAAGTATGAACAGTGCTCTTTTTCACAGAGGGGCTCCCAGTGGGAGTGTGTGTGTACCAGGGTTCAGCTCTAAGACCACTGTTGCTCATACTGGTGATGGACTATGTTAGCAAATGGGTAGGAGGGGACAGATCAACAGAGCTGCTGTATGCAGACAATTTGGCTTTGCAGGCAGACTCTAAGCAAGAACTTCAGAAAAGGATAGTGGAATGGAATGCAAAACTGAAGGCACGTGGGATGAAACTAAGCACAAATAAGACAGTGGTAATGGCAGCAATTTGGGGAAATCAGAAGAAGCTGAGAATTAAGACAGAAGGGAAGATAGTTGGAAAGGCAAATAGCTTCAAGTATCTGGGAGGGGTGGTTGAGGAGAAGGGAAGTCTGAATGAAGAGGTCAAAGCTAGAATCAGAGGGGCTGCAGCCAACTGGCATAGAATATCAGGTGTAGTCTATGACAGAAGAATGCCAAAGAAGCTGAAGAGTAAGGCGTACAAGATAGTGGTGTGAACAGTACTACTGCATGTTACAGAAACCTGGGCAGTAAAGGCAGAGCAGATGAGGAAGCTAGAGTGATGGAAATGAAGTGCCTGAGATGGTTTGTAGGATATGCACTGTAGGGCAGACAATGAAATGAGGACATAAGAGCAGAAGCCAAAGTAGCTTCAGCTGCAGAAAAGATCAATGAGAACAGATTACGGTGGTTCGGACATACGTGCAGAAAAACTAAAGACAGTCTGGTGAAGAAGATTTGGGACAGACAGGAAGATAAGAGGAAACAAGGACATCCAGCAAAGAGGTTAATGGATTGGGTGAAAGAAGATCTGAAACAGTTAGAAATGAGTGTGGAAGAAGGCAGGAGTGTGGCATTGAATCGAGAGAGATGGTGATCCCATCTAAAGAATGGGAAAAGGTGTGTTGATGATGATTGAATGCTCAGATATGTATTAGATTTACTAGGCAATCATGTTGTACATATATAAGAATAAGTTTCCTTCTGAGATTTTAAATCAGTGGCAAACAAAATTTTCAAGGTATGCATGGGAAAAAAAGTAGTTTTTCATAGCCTGTAGTTACACTGAAATCATGCATTATAGCCTTTATTCAAAGGTGAGATGACCTCATTACAGTTTGTCTTATGTCTGTGTTTTGCACATCAAAATGATGCACTAAAATGGCTCTGACAAATTGAGTAACACTGACAAAATTAACCTACAACTATACTCCACCATATCAAAGAAGGTTTTATGGCAGCAACTTCTTTTTGAAAGCATCTTCCAGAAAACAAAGAGAATAGGAGTGCTGTACTTTAATTAATCACACTCGGACAAAATAATTTAATTTTTTTGTTATTTTATTGCAAGTCACATTGGAATGCATAGACAGCAGCTCATGGCTTTATCACCGCTGCTCTTTTGTCTTGCCCTTAAACCATTAAGCTGTTTACTTGACAAATTATTACAATTTGGCTCCCCAGAAATCAACAAAGTGTAAACACTCCTTATCTTCTTTTTGTGGATAATTTTAAACTGCATAGTTCATTAGATGAGGAGCTGAAAGCGCAACTGTCAGTGGTCAAAACTTTTCTCAGATGATATAATTTGGTCTTGATAAATGGGCAAAAGCAACCTTTAAAGCTGGAAAGCTACAGCAACAAGAGAATATCAGACTGGGAAGGAATGTGATATAAAGGAACTTGAACAGGAGGCAGTATATAAATATTCGGCAATTAATGAAGGATCAACAATAACTGTGGTGGTGGTGCTGCAGTAGTGTTGTTGCCTCACAGATTTGCACGTTCAATTTTCAGTTAGAGCGTCTTCTGTGTGTTGACATGCGTGAATGGGTGTTCCTTCGTTGAAAGTTGTGCATTAGGCCTGGCAAGCCAGCACGTAAAAATCTACTGCCAATCATTAGCGGACTGGAGTTCCGCTGTGGCGACCCCTAACCAGGAAAAGCCGAAAGACAGTATAATGAAGGATCAACAATAAAACATGAATAAATACAAATAAAACTTAGTGATGAATATTTTAGAAGACTAAAATTGAAACTAAAAACAGCCCTGACATCCAGGAACAAAGTCTAAGCTATAAATCAGTTTGGTCTTCCCATTCTAACTTAAAATTTCAGGGTGATTTATTGGCCTCAAAAGGTATTGGATCAGTTGGAAAGAAAAACAAGAAAAATGCTTCATCCTTATCAAATGATTTATAAAAAACACTGTATACCAAGATTATATATTCCCCATTCTAAAGTTAGTATGTGCCTCCTCGATACTGGTTACATATATAGATCTGCAATTGCAAGACTGCATACATATCTGCTGACATCACAAGACCCAAACATACTGAAAGTTTTAAAACATGAGGAGAACACATCTAAGATGACTTTTCTCCTGAGTTTAGCAGAAGCATATCAGTGTCAAGCAAGGATGGAAATCAAACCAGATGTAGGAAAAAAATCAGGCAATCAGATGTGCCAAAAAAAAAGAAAAGAAAAAAAGAAAGAACACAAGGTGAACAATCAGATGAAAAGGTAAAATAAATGTGGAAAAATGCATAAACATAGTTGCAAGAACAGAAAACTCTGGAACAGCTTCATGTCGATCATGATCTAATGCAGGAATGGTTAAGGAAAGGTGAATTTAAACCATTAGATGAAAGGTTAATATTGGTGGCCAAAGATAGTGGACTATGTCCACACTGGTTTATAAAGTCAATTGAACATATCAGAGAAACAGAAAAATTCAGGTTTTATAAAACAGAACTGGAAACAATCACACATGTTGTTGCTGACTTGATATTGTTTTGTTGTTTATGCCATTGGATGTGATTGTCTACCTGTAAAGTGGAATATAGGCCAAACCAGAAGAATGGTAAAACGAAGAATTATGGAGCATTTGGGGTATGTGAGGCATGTTAGGCTTAATAATCCTGTGGCCCAGCATTTCCACGCTGTTCACAATGGTAACACTAGCAGTTTATTTTTTTTCTGTTTTAAACAAACCTTATGCAGTACAAGGCATGGAATATGGGCTCATTTTGTTAAGGATAGAAAGTAGATATATTATTAATTTTGGAACTTTGTGGCCCCATGGGCTTAATATGGAGTTAGATTTATATGTATAGGATGAAATGTTCCAGTATGCATTATTTTATGAACACATAGACATATAAGATGAATGATTTATATGTATAGGGCAAAATATTTAAGTATTTGTTAATCTAAAGATGTATAGGTGCATTGGCATAAACTTCTTAAACTATTACATTAAATGCAATAGGAAAGTAAGCTGTTGCATATTAAAGTTTTTTGATGCACTTTAAATGTTTCTGAAGCACTTTAATTGCTTAGGATGCACTTTAGATTTAAATTTTCTTGACTTACTGATTAATTGATCAACTATTGGAGGGAAAATGTTTTAGTATTTGTTAATCTAGAGAAGTATAAGTGCTTTTGTATGAACTTGTATTTTAAAAGTTTTTTGATGTACTTTAAATGTTTTTGAAGCATTTTAATTGCTCAGGATGCACTTTAGATTTAAATTTTCTTGACTCACTGATTAATTGATCAACCATTGCAGGGTAAAATGCTTTAGTATTTGTTAATCTAGAGATGCATAAGTGCTTTTGTATGAACGTCTTAAATTATAATGTTAAATGCAATAGAAATGTAAGGGGTTGCACTTTATATGTTTTGATGCACTTTAAATGTTTCTGAAGCGCTTTATTGTTCAGGATGCACTTTAGATTTAATTTTTTTTGACTCGCTGATTAATTGATCAATTATTGTATAATTGAATTGAATAATGAATGTAGTGAAATGAATATAAAGCACACCATTCTTGTGCATGATTTTTCACTGGAAGGCTTGATGCTGAAGTACTAGTAACACAGTAAAGGTGGATGGTGACCGTTTCTCCAATTGTTCAGTGTTTTTTTTCTGCAGAGTTGATACACTAATGGCAGAGGGCCTGTATATTGAAAGGCATAATAATGTGGCAAGACTATTGCACTGGGAATTGTGCAAACATTATAATACTGAAGTACCCAAGAAGCATTGAAACATGAGCCACAAAGCATTATAAAGAATAATGCAATTGATATCACATGGGATCACCCATTACCAACTGTTCAAAAAATAGAAGAAAACCAGATATAGAAGTCTATGAAAAGATGGAAAAATTAGCATTGATCATTGAAATTGCTACACCCACTGATTACAGTGTCTTATATACAGAGAAGTCATTAAATGCCAGGATTTTCAGGTAGAAACAAGGGCAACATGCAATAAGTATTCCCATACAGTTCCAATAGTAGTAGGAGCAATGGGTCTCATAAAAAAAAAACAAAAAAACTACAGTCATATTTAGATAT
This sequence comes from Protopterus annectens, assembly GCF_019279795.1. Lineage (NCBI taxonomy): Eukaryota > Metazoa > Chordata > Ceratodontiformes > Protopteridae > Protopterus > Protopterus annectens. The sequence goes on along the minus strand of NC_056728.1, from coordinate 1,474,235,923 downwards.
GTTACTAATACATGTAATGCCATATCAATTGCAAAAGGAGTCAAATTTGGACACATTGCAGGTGCTGCAAAGAGCACTTCACTAACACCAAAGATTGAAACAATGCTAATTTAATGAACTTTAATCCATGAACTTTACTCACACTTTGTCTTAGGAATGGGGTCCATTCCCCTCATGGTATTAGAGCCCCAAAAGACCTTGAAGAAATTAAACTGTGAATGCAACCAATGTCCCAAGTTTGGAAATGGCACAGATGTGTTTACTTTAAATAGCAAATAAACAAAAATATAAGCAGATATAATATTTTTTTTTTAAGAAGTCAGGTTTCTTAACTACGTCTATACTATAACTGACATAGTTTGTCAGTTTGGCATCACTTTTGACTGTTTAAACATTAGCACTTAGATAAGTAGTTGAAATTGGATTGGATGCCTCCTAGTTTTCCATGGAAGAATGAATCTAGAACAGAGCCATGTTTAGAATGCATTATTTTATTTTTTAACAAAGGCAAGCTGTATCGTTTTTCACTTAGAGTCATTTAAAGAAAGAACCCTATGGAAATTATGTATGCTTTACTTTAAAATCCTTGATTTTATTAAAAACTATGTATACATTTTTGATTTGGCCGAACTAGTTAATTAATTCAACAATCAACACAACTCATTTCAAATGATGTAATTTTGAAAAGCATCATAAACACATCTGAATGTATTCCATTTTATAAATAAATACGACATTCAGTTCTTCATATACAATAGTGTGCTACAGGTTATTTTGCATTAATATGCTTTGGAGACTTCAGCCATCTCTGATTAGAGATTAATACTAATCTAACTGCCCTTGTGAGCCGTTTTAAGCTTAGCCAATTATCCTTTGGGAGACTCAAACCCCGCACTTTGCATTTGTAAGGCAAACACCTTAACCATTAGGCCACCCTCTCACTTCTGTGCTTTATCTTTCCTTGTGCCATTCTCATAGTCCTGGAGTATCCACAAGCAGTTTTAATAGTTTTTTTACAAAGCCAGTACATATGCATATTCATATAAAGTATAACACACAATTGACATAGTTCAGTGTTTTAAACAATACTAGGCTTGTCAATATAGCAAAATGATATTAAGCAGGCAATTTTTTTCTGCCTCACCAGGAAGCAATGTTTCTTGCACATAGTAATTAGAAATTAGTCTTAAGCTAAACTAGCATCTATGCAAAACTAAATGGAATCTGTTTTTTTTTTTTATTATTCTCAGTAAGAATTTATTTATTATTTATTTTATTTTACATTTGTTGACCGTGAAAAGTCCAACTGAGCTGAAAACAGTCCTTTTTCAGTGGAGGCCCGGGGAGAAAAGCTCCAAAACATTATACAGTACATTAAAAAGTTAAATATTTAGATGTTCAAATAAAAAAAGAAAAATGTACATAAACTTATTTAGAAAGGTAATTACAAGCTTAAAAAAAATTAACATTTTTGTTATATTTAAAAGCTATCATTAATGTACAGGAAATATGAGATGGAAACATAGTCTTACAGTAATTTCCAGTTATTCCTTATGGGAATTTGTCATTGCACAAACACAATATGGTGTTTGCTCTATCATGATCTCGTATTTTTAGTCCTGACATTTACATGTATGTGGAGCACTAGAAATGATTGATTTTATGTTTTCTTACCTGACTGTGATCTAGGTACCTTCATGTCCTGATGTTTCTCCTTTTTCATGTGGTTATTTCATAGCTATCCTCAGTTGCTGAATCATTTTTCAGTTCTAACTTTTCCTATTCACTATAACAGTCATCTCTCTTTGAATATCTATGATTTTCCTGTTGCAGCTCCCATTCATTTCCTGCTTTGGGAATCTAGCACTTTCCAGAACTGCTACCATTTCCCTTATGACAGCTACTGAAGTAGAACTACATTTCAGAAGAATTCCACTACAGCTTTCATGGATCTTTTGTGGTGGCTTGTTCTTCCCAAATCCTTCCTATTTCACAGTACAAATGGTTATGCATTGACATTTCCTACCCCAACACTTCCTATGTAGACAATGCCTTTCTCATAAAGCAGTGCCACTTTTACTATCAATTCTATATTCTTTATAGTTTAGTTTCTTATTCTATACCAGCTATACCTCATGATAAATGGATTGTTTCCTAGAATGAACACACTGACCACTGCAATCTCTTATCATCACATATTATCCCACCTTGAGCACTGTTCTGTTAGAATAGTTTCCTGTTTCTCACCTTGCATATTTTTCCCCTTATACATTCCCCCAAGAAGTCAAAGTCCTATAATCCTTTCATTTCTACAAGGTTTTGTAAGCATAAGAAATACTAGAGGTGAGGGCTGAGCAACAGAACTGTCATCACCAGTTCTTTTGAAAAGGGATTTCTGGCTAAGGCGTAATTCCCATCACGAAGGGTGAATAGCACACCACAGGTTTCAACATGTGATGGTCTTTAATAAGGGTGTGTCACACACTTTCTCAAGTGGCATAATCACTGAAAAGCTCCTACCTCTTTGAATTGCTTGATCTACAGTCTCTCTTTTGCACTGAGGATTCTATCATGAAACGTGCACTCCAGACATGTGCGCTATACCCTGTCTTTGACATATGTGATCAGGCATTGCTTCAACATTCCTCTCCAATCTCTGACCAACTCCACCATTGCCTAGGTCAGTAAGTGAATATGTGCCATCTAAGGTGTGATCAGGACCTTATCTCTCCACACCAGTGGGGGTGGTTTCCGCATGTATATTGGAACAAACCCCTATTGCAGCAGGAATCAAGGCAGGAAGGTTATTTTATTCAGCATAGAGTCTTCCAGAAATCTAGACAGAGACTCCAATAAACCCAAAAATGAAGCACCTCTATTGACAAATAATGCCAAGATGACAGTTAAATAATAGACTTGTTCAATTAAAATGTGAAAATGATACAAAAAGTGAATTTGTTAAAAATTCATAACCTGAGTTGAAATGATGGAAATATGATTTGTCCAGCATGTCTCTTCCACTCTTCATTCACATGTAGAAACACTTCTGACTTCAGGCAAATATTACTGGATTATTTTGATATCATCCAACATCTTTAGTCTTTATACTTTTGCAAGATAACATTAATGACAGCCATTAGGAATCTCACAGCCTTACAAAGCTGTTTCATCTTACCAACACCCTCCTATGATACTCTTAATGTAGTCATGAAAAAAATGTGTCTTCTTTCCTGCAAGAATCAATGTCACTTACAACTGCTGTAGAGAGAAATGGAAGTCAGAAAGCTAGCTGTCTTAGAAAAAAATCTTCATAAGATATTTTGAACTTAAGATATACTTTTTATTATGACATGCGAGGATGTGACAGAAATGTACCTGAAAGCACACTTGTATACCTTTAATATTCAAGTAAAATCTAAATTAAGAATACACTAGTAAGTGCATATCTGTTCAGCATTGCTGAAATGCGAATACCAGTGATCAGGCTGTAGATACTAATCAAAACATATAAATAACAGGCTAATTGCTTACTAGCTTTAACATGCCAGAGATACTGGGATGACAGCCAAAATCCACAGCTTGAAGATATGCATTGTGAAATGCAGTTAAGGAAGAACTCTATCTTATGTTTTACAAGAATGAGAACAGATATGTGTTTTATTCAGACTGAATCCAATCTTAATTCTCTTTAAAAATCATCACTGACAAAACCAGTCTTGGTATCTAAGTACTCAGATTCAATCTATTTATTTGTTGTTATAGTTTTAGCATATTCTGAATGAACTACTTTCACATCCTTATACTTTAGAAGATGGGTAACAGTTTCATTGAATGAAAGCTTGGTATTTCAGTTTTCCCCTCTTGATTTTTTCATACTAATACATGTGCCCAGAGCTTCACAAATTGTCATTGAAGATATGATCATATAGAAAACATATTGCTTATTCTTGCCTGGTTGTTTGAAAATTCACTTTAACATGATTGTGGTGGATAAATTCATGCTCAGAGTGTTAACTATTGCAAATTATTTTCAAGAAATCACTGTATAAAGCTTCATCATGGTAGAAAGAATATTACTACTTTTTCAAAATAGCATCCTTTAGGTGACTTATAGTCTAAGGGGTCAAATCGACTGAGCTAAAATTCCAAGACTTTCAAACTAGCAGAACAGCAGAAGGATTATTTTTTATGTAATAGCAATCAGGCATTAACTAGATTAGGCTTTGTTTACATATTTAATTTACTATAAGAAGCACCAATAACTGAATTGTGACAGCAGAAATATTCCACTCCAAATGTAATTTGACCCTAGTGGACATTCAAAGAAGAAATAAGTCATGCATCTGTTTAATGCACAGAAGATCATTTTACTTTATTATCTGAAACCATAACTGTTAAAATTCATGAGTAGAATCTGTGAACAGTCAAACTAAATAAAGATGAGAGGCATTACTTCCTCACTGGGCAAGTATGCCATCTTTTTGTTGTGAAGTTGCAGTTACAGTGTGCTGTTTGCTTCTCAAATTGAAATAGTAATCTGAAGGATGATGGGAAAAGACTGATAAAAAATGATTTCAGCATTAAAATTTTCTATTATTTGTGCCAATTATTATATTTGTAGATATCACTAAATAGAAATAGAACATGCAGTGATTTTATTGCTGCACTACAATATGTTTGTAATGAGTGGAATATCTGATATTGTGTTGTCAGTGATCTTCACTTTGAAATTACAGTTTGCTTCTTTTACTGAAAAATACAAATTTAAACATATTATTTTTTTCCCCAAGTTATTCTCAGTCAAATGGTCATTTTAAAAAGCCTGCCCAGACTATCAAACATTTGTTAAACAAAGCACAAGACAGCTCAGGAGGCTGTTTTACTGTGATATTGTAACCACTGGATGAGCCTGGCTTTCCTCCAGCTCAGTTATTTATGGGTCATAGATGAAAGTCCAACTTATCTAATCCTACTACATTTTCTAAACCTAGAGAACAGGGTTCAGATTCAGCAGACACTGACATAAAATATTTTCAGGCACAAATCCTACTATAATAGGCAAACCAATCAGTAACTATATCAAGAAGCAAGGAATAATAATGGTTCCTCATAACAACCAGTGACTATGCTTAGGATATATGATCAGCTACTATCTTTTTCTGGTTTATACACTTGTTCTAAAGGTCTATAGATGAAAAAGAAAACATTCAGTGATGCTGATTGAGATTCTTGCTGAAGAAGCATTAACAACGGATGCAACTACAGGCAGTAACATCTAATGAGAATGCTATGAATGTCTTGTTTCTTCTATATGTACTTCTGAAGTGCTGTTTTGCAAACTATTACATTTGTCAGTTTGGGAAGACACTATAAGCATCCAGTAAGGAATGCATTCTGACACCATTTTTAATGGCTGGTAGATATTTTACTGTTAATGCATTGAGCCTCTAATGATTTATTCCATAATATTGTAGTTTATTTTTGGCAGACAAACCAATCTATAAAATCAGTAAACACATATAGTCACAGAAATGGTCATTTATTTGCAGATACAAACTCTGTTATATTATAAGTCATTTAAAATGTCATAATATTGGATGGACATTTAGTTTAGAAGCAGGGATATAACATATGTACTGCATTTTTAAACACTTCTCATGCTTTACATGAAATATCAAAATGCATGTATATATATATATATATATATATACATATATTGCCACCTCTATCTGTCTTACTATATTAATAATGCAACATTTTGTAACATTTAACATAGAAACATTACAAGAAAGAAGCCAAACTGGCCTAAAAAGAGTAAAAGATTTTCCAAAAAAGCACATGAAACACAAAGTATTGCAGGTATTAAGCTGTTGAAACAAAAGCTGCACACCTTGCCAATAACCATTTGAAAAGCCTTTGGCCTTTGCCAGGTATAGATGCTTGTAAACATATTTCCAAAATGTGCATTTTTTTATAAATGGAAGCCTATGAGTTCAATTGAAGCTGGTCTGTTGCAACAGATATTATTTCTATCTGTAATAACCGATACTGTATTCCATTTACTGTCTCCAACATCAGTCAACTGCCCATGGAATATGCTTTAGCAATAGACGGCAGATTATCTACCACAGTGGGACGACTGGGATTAAGCACTACTGGACTGCCTTCCATTAAACACCAAAGAGATACAAAAAAAAGACCAACAAAATAAAGTTATACAAATTGACATCATGCTGTGCACACAGTTGAGCATGTTGTTTGCAAGCTGATGTCAGTGTATGCCTGCATCCTGTTATGTTTTTGTCTCATACTTTTGTTCTGTTCTTCGTAAAATGTTTGGTTTTCTGGCAAATCACTGTGGACTGAAGTCACTAAAGAATGGCAGACATTTGAGTTTCTGACTTCAAATCCTTCTGAAAATGCATGTTAATGCAAATCCTGTATTCTGTCAACATTCTAAGTTTAAGAGAACGATATTTAAAATCTGTCCCTGTTTTTGGACTTTTGTCCTCCAATTATTTTAGGCTTTGTCCAGATTTTTTGTATTAAGATGTTGAGAGATATGATGGGAAACATTATATTTGCCCAGGACTGCACTCTGTACTAATAATGGACAGGGGTAGCTACTAAATATACACGGGTTCCTCAAATTATCTATGGTATGATTCCAGTTATTCTTATTGGGGTAATATGTAATCATTCACCATCAGATGGATAAGGCCAGTCTCTAAACAAATGGAATAGGTTAACTGAGTACAGACAAGGAAATTAGCTATGTTTAAAATGGGTTTCTTAAGTTGCCACAGAAGCAGGAAACCTTGAGCAATAGAAAGGCATTCCAAAGCTGTTGAATATCCTCTTTGCCAAGCAGACAAAGAAGCATCACCTTCAGAACATTGGCAAACAGCTGAATGTGTAAAGAAGCACAAACAATAAACCCCACCATAAGTAAATCCGTAAACAGTCTTGCAGTGTTGATACCTTCTTCCTGCACCACTGTCCTACTTCCATGCCATGAATAAATACCTAAATAAATAAATAATAAAATAAAGAAATGACAACAAGTGACCAAACAGGGCCTAAGTCCATCTTCACAGCAGTGATCATAATATCAAATGCCTTTGGGTGTATGTCATTAAAAAAAATGAAGGCATCAAGGAGAATTGAACCACTAATACCTTACCTCCCAAACTGGGGCACTAACCCCTATATTAACAAGCAGATCAGTAGCTTTCCTGCAGTTGTGCTTTTCAACCTAAATAAGTGCTCTACAGTGCCACCTTGACTCATTATTTATGTTTGTTTTGATATTCTGAAGCTACAGATTCTTTGCTTGTTTGGAAAAGATGTTTTTCGAGGGCTTTGGAATGACGTTCTGTAATTCAAGGTTTCCTGCTTTGATGGAAACTTAGGAAGCCCTTAAAATTACCTATGACCCCATGAATGTAAAATGAGTAACCAGGCATAATCGCTGGTGCCTGAAGAGGAATTTAAACACTGAAGCAAAGAGTGAATTTTCCCTGGAAGCTAGAAGGCTTGGTGTAAGTTTTCAATCTCGACAAATTATGACTGCTGTCCTTTATTTTGTGTTTCAACTTTGTACAGAATAATTACATACCAAACTAAAGCCTAATTTGCAATTTAAGAATTAGGCTCAGAAAAATCCATTTCAGTACGTATTGTATGCTACCTGCTTCTTTATGTTACTGTCAGTTATGTTACATGTTCACTTTATGGCTTGCTGACATGGCCTGGTTGCAAGCAATGTGATTATTTCAGTAATATCATGTAATTTTGCCTCACCAAGACATTGTTGTGCTTTTTAGAGATTATATTGGTTTCTTGAACATATGTATTCATAGTCTCACTGTAACTTTCCAGAGCCAACACTTCTAAACATCTTGTCCTCCATTTCTGATGGAATGGCCATCTTGTTTAAGTCATTAATTATACTTAAAGAGTGAGACTCTGTAGACCTCTCAGGTGCAGGTACTCCAAATTTTGTTCAGGACTGTTCAAGATATATATATTTTGCATTAGAATACCACCTACACTGTCTAGGCGAATGTTTGGGGTCAAATTTCAAACTAAATATCTGCATTGGATTATAGTAAGTATAAATAAGAGGTTCCATTCAGTAATCCTAAAACAATGTTATATTGCAGCTTTTTGTGTTATTTTAACAATTTTCTTGTCGCTCCATTTTCTGTATCAATTAAGAAAAACAGAGGAGAGAATTTAATAAAGCCTACATAGTGTTTTAAACTGTGTAGACATTGTGCCACCCTGTTTACATGAAAGTAAGCAGGTTTTCGATTCAGTAAGCACTGCTGAGTGGTGCACGAGTGCACCAACATGGAAACTTCTGTGGCAGGCAAATCTCCTCATAAGCAGGTGAATCTCATGCAAATGAGGCAGGTAGAGTGATCCAGCAAGCAGATAGGCAGCTCTACAGACCCCATGTCAGTGTCCATAGTGTACAAGGAAAAATTCCATGTATAGGAATGTAGACAGACAAAAGGGACTGTAATAAAGTAGATAGATGGACAGAAATGGCATAGCAAATACAGATATGAGTGAAACTATCCTATATGTGTCTGACAAATTAAAGGAAATAAGTTAAATTAAATTCATTTTTTTGATAACCTTGCCATGTTTCCATGGCATGCCACAGTGGGCAAACATGCTTTATAAAAAAATTAAAAAAAAAAGTGGAAAAAGCAAAATTAATATGATTTGACAGAAATGTATTACATTAACCTGTGTGGTGTATCTGCAATGGTGCATTTGTGCTGTTGCTAACAAGGTAGGGCTTTGAAGCATGTAGTTTCCAGGCTGAGAGCATGGATCCCTATGCAAGTGAGATGGAGTTACTGAATAGCACAAATGGGTGATCGTGTCAGCATATCTAATTCATGTAGACAAAGAACCATCTTGTTGTTTACAAAGGAGGTAGCTGACATCAGGGGTGAGTATGTCCAATGAATTGTAAGCCTATTTCAGCCTGTTTGCATGGTGCACCGCAGTGCTGAGCATATCCCTGCAGGGGGGCATGTGCACTCACTTCTAAGCTTTGTTTAGCTAAGGGGACTGTGTTTCTGCATGTTTGTGAGGTGCACCGCTATGTTGGGTATGGAAGTCTGTGGCGGTGTGTACACTGACTGTTAAGTTTTGTTTACCTGCGGGACATGCATTTGCACACTGTGCCACAGTGCTGATTGTATCTAAAACCCAGTGAAATATTAATTACTTTTGACCTCTGTTTAACTTAAACCAGGGCCATTAAATAATGTTAGTGATATACCAGGCAGGTGTACTGCATCACAGGTAGCCAGTCCTACAGTCAACACCTACAGCAGAACACTATGAAGTATGCATATCCCCTAAAATCTGATTTCTCCCTCATACTCTGCACCACTGGAGTACAGTCTTGTGAATTTTAACTCTGAGAATGCTAGGTGCTGCTGCAAGTGTGATACATTTGTATGTGCTAGATGCCAAAGTCAGTGCTGCTGCTGTAGCTGACAATACACCTAGACAGAGAAGTTAGAAGAGTGTTCAGGCCCAGGGTAACCTTCCAGGAACTACATGAGCTGGTGTTTGTAGCGCTCTACAGGGTGGACAGGGACATACTACAAGAACTCACTGAGCTCTGCCACCCTCAACTCAGACCCAGAGCCAACAGAGGGGAACCTATCTCAGTGGAAACAAGGGTATGTATATCTCTTAGGATACTAGATACAGGTACTTTCCAAAGACCAACTGGGGACATGATGGGAGTCTCACAGGCATCTGCTTCCAGGGTACTCCACCCATTCCTGGATGCCATGCTACCACATGCCAGTGAGCACATTTATTTTTCCATCACCACTGAGGCAAGGGCCAGCAATATGCAATGTTTTTACTGTATAGCACGGTACCCTGGGGTACTGGGTGCCATAGATTGCACTCTCATGTACATATCAACTCACCACCCAGTGAGGAGGGTAGAATCTATGTCAACCATAAGGGGTACTGCTCCATCAACTGCCAGGTCATGTGCAATGCCCAGGGCATTATTATGAACATCACAGAGTGTGTGTTTGGGCTTCTGAAGTCATGGTTCAGTGCCTTGATATATCTGGTGGAACCCTGCAGTACTCAACAGCCATATGTGTCCATATGTTCACAGTATTTGCCATGCTACACAATATGGTTCTGTGGAAACAGCTGCAGCAGGATCAGCAAAAGGAAGGGATAGATAGCCCCCCACCAGTCGCCACAGCCACAGTCACAGGAGAACTCAGAGGAGGAACACCCTGATGATGTCCCTGTAGGCAGACATAGGCATGCCCAGTACACCCTGGATTTATTTATTTATTTATTTGACATTTGTTGACCAGGTTAGTCCAACTGAGACAGAGCCCTTTTTCAGCAGATGCCTGGGGAGATAAGCTCCACAGTACAAATATGTATATAAATGAAAATACAAGTTTGAATAACTTTAAAATGCAAAAAAGTTAGCAAAAGAATAAAAAATTAGCACACTGGTGGCATAGACATATGAAATTTTAAATAGTGAACATTCAGTATGTAGATTAGAAATAAATTATAGGTTACAGAAGGTACATTTATTAGTAGTAGGTTAAGATATAGTAAAATGAAAGTCTAAATCAAAGAAGAGAAGAAAATAAGAAGAGAGTCAGGTATCTAATAGGTAGAAGAAATCAGGTTAGTTGGAGAAGGAAACAGAGCAAAGGAAGGAAAATAAAGGGTTAGGAAGGAGGGAGGAGTAAAAATAGAGGAGAAGCAAAAGAGTAGATATCTAGATTCAGGTAGGGTGGTTACAGTGACAAATCCAAGTGTGGTTTAGATATTCTTTGAGAGAGCTCTTCAATTTGTGGATTTGAAGTATGCATCTCCGGGGCATGGGTAGCTTGTTCCAATGAATGGCAGGTGAGTAACTATATAGGTTCTGTCTGACAGATTGTTTTAGGTTTATGAATCTGTAACAAATATTGAAAAGAGCTCCTTAGTGGTTGAGGAGGGATATAAAATGAAACTATTGAGGAGATGTTAGGGCAAGAATAAGGTTTATTGATGATTGAATGTACAACGAGTAAGTGAATAACGTTCAGTTGGTTAGGGAACTCTAACCAATTAAGTAACCTGAGGACATGACAGTGATGTGATTTGGATGGCAGATTAGCAGCAAATCTTACTACTTTGTTACAGGTAGTTTCAAGTTTAGTAAGAAGAGCAATGCTAACTAAGAGCAATGCTATATCAATACTAATATGTTAATGTCATACAATGCTATATATAATGTAATAATGCTAGCTAAGAGGCAATACATAGCACATTCACTGACAACATAGGGCCCTAGGGACTGACACCTCACTCCGACTGACATACATATAGTAAAATTATTGATGCCAGACAACCCACACTACCTGTACCTATCTATGTATTGACTGTGTACTGCTTACATCACACAGAGTCAGCCCTGAACTACAGTCATGTCAACTGCTGCATTCGCAAGGTAAGTCTCTATCCTACACACTACTTGTAGGGATTACTATAATATGGTATTGTATGTACTGATCTGCTGCATTTATACAAGGAAATAAAGTGGGCTATGTGGACAGAAGTAACACCCACATGGGACTAGAGGTACCCAGTCTAATAGTATGTGTTCCATAATAATCACTAGGCTTCATGGTTGGAATATGCACTTAATCAGGCAAGGGAGTTGTTAAACAGTGGGGTCACATGATAGTTGGACTGCTGCCTATCTCAGCAGATCATGTGCTGCTGTTCCCCACACCCTGCACAGCAGTGTTCCCATATAACTGCTTTAACAGTAAGTCAGCAATGGTATATCAGCAGACCAGGCAATCTCAGGGCTGTAGCATAGAACTTGATCCCACTATATCTGGCAACTTGTGCGGCTCAGTGGACTAGGGAAGTTAGCATGAGTAATAATGCTGATGCTTCTAATATGAAAGTAGGCTCATCTGTTGTATGTGAGGTATTATTATGTTGGTGTTTCCACAGACTGTTTGCGAGTGGTGTAACATTATGAACCTCAGCCACATATTAAGAACAGCAGTCTCAAGCACAGAATGCTATGGACAGTCACAGTGATGTGCAGTACTGCAGAAACAGAGACAGATGTCAACCTCTTAGTGCAAAGAAATCTCTTCAAAGCCCAACAAAATGGGGGGACGAAGGCCCACAAATACAGGTGTATATTAAATACCACTCTCATAAATGTGAGCAGTTGCTAAAATAGCAGAGGGTGTGTTTCAACAGACATTTTTCTGAAGGATTTGTAGTCAGACTCTCAAATGTATGTCACTATTTAGTGACTTCAGTCCTAAGTTGATCCAGGTGATTTGCCAGAAAACCACACATTTTATGAGGAACAGAACAAAACTATGAGACAAAACTCTGGACATTCTGTGAAACTCTCAACAGCTGAGACGTATAGTTTATAACATACAAAATCCCAGACTGGAGTACAGTTAAGTGTGGTCTGGAGTCACAGTATAAGTACCGACAGTCACACTGGGTATGCCCAAACAGTTAAAATGAGTGCAATTCTATTGAAGTTAAAATGAGCGCATTTCTGCTGCCCCATCATCAGACTGACCTGTTATGTATAGATATGTCTATACATACAGACACATACGTATACATATCCGTCTGTCACTATCTCTCTCTCACATACATAGTATATCTATCATTATATAGTGTCAAATAGATATATACTGCTATATATAACTATATATATCACACTGATACATAGACTCTCCCCATATATCTACATAACACATATACATATTATACACAGCTACATTTATATATTCATCCCTGTTAATTACAGATATATGTGTGTGGATGTCTGTATTGTCCTACATACTCTTATAATGGTGAGTAAATCTGCACTGTCACACATCTATACTGTTGCTCAAAGGATCCAAAATGAGGGCGCAACAGTACATAATCCAATTAGGTACAGACCCCTGTGCCTGCTGGATGTCACCACTTAGAGACATTCAGGTGAGCAGGTGATGTAATGTATAACGTCAACGGATGCATGAACAGGGCACATTGTTCTTGCCTACAGGTTTGCCCATCTAACTGCAAGCAGCCACATATGGCCATACTGGTAAATGTATACACATAGGATAATAACAGTTATCGCACTGCTAGGATGCTAGATGTAAATAACAGTATGAAGCAATATCACTCTGAAAACCAGAGATGCTGTTCAATACAAGCCTAGTTTGTGTAATGCACAAATACTGTCCCTGTAATCACATATACAACAGACTCAACCTGTGGTGTATGTAATAAGTGCTGTGATCTATAGTGAATATAGCTAGATAGGTAGGGGCATTGTCATCTATAGTGAATACAGCTGGATAGGTAGGGGTTTTAATCTCATTGCAGGCTATTTGGTATGTGTGTGACTTTGTGTGTACATCCTGCAAAATAACTGCCATGCCCTCATGAACTATCCACCTGCAACATTTATAGGGTCTATATTATATTGTCGAAAGCTGACAATATCGAATCTGATATTGTCGACGCAACAATAGCAAACATTCAGAATATCGAACATAAACGGAAAACTTCATAAGGGTAGATTTCCATTTACTTCAATGTAGTGTGGTCTCGGAGTTGGTATATTTAAGTAGGGGGGTGTGGGGGGTGCAGGGGCACTTGCCCGCCTGCCTACATCCTTTAGTTTTTCTTTTTTTTTTTTAATTATTTTTAGGAACATTCAATGTTTTAATAGTTCGATCATTAAAGGTCGACCTTTAGTAATTCAAACTATTAAACATTCAATATTCTAATATAGACCCACATTTATGCACTTTTTGGTCCTGTAACTTGCTGCTGCCTTCCAAATTGCCCTCTGCTACAAGGCCTGATGATGTGATCCACCTTAAGTCTACCAGCTGACAGTATAGTGTCAGCACTAAGCTGTGATGCATGCGCTTAATACTGCAATCTACAGTGTATAAGACTAAAGAGGTAGGGGTTCTAATCTCATTGTAGGCTAGTTGGTGTGCGTGTGTGTGTGTGTGTGTGTGTGTGTGTGTGTGTGTGTGTGTGTGTGTGTGTGTGTGTGTGTACCCCTGCAAAACAACTGCCATGCCCTCAGATCTAAACACCTGCAATGGTTATGCACTTTTTGGTCATCTAAATTGCTGCTGACGTCCACACTGCCCTCTTTTACAAGGCCTGATGATGTCATCCACCTTAAGACTACCAGCTGACAATGTTGCATCAGCACTTAAGCTGTGGTGTGTGCTATTAATACTGTAATCTGCAGTGTGAAAGACTAGATAATAGGGGTTCTAATATCACTGCAGGCTATGTGGTGCGCATGTGTGTCCCAATGGCATAACTATAATAATCTTGGTAACATAAAAATAGGTATGGTTTTGCAGTATTTTATCTGTTGCATGTGATGTGCCCACCCCATGGACTAACAATGACAAGGCCTGCTGATGCCATCAAGCATAGTATGTCCCGAACTGATAGTACTAGCAGACATGAGGTCTGTAGCATGCATCATGTACTGTGACCTGTAGTGTATAGCACTATATAGCTAAGTGTTCTCATCTACATGCAGCCAACTTGCACTACATGTGTGCCTTGGTGTATCCTGTACCCAATGATTGGAAGTGGTGCAAGCCTCAATGTAGCCATTTATTTCTTTATTGCATTTGTTAACTGGGAAAGTCCATTGGGCCTAGGAAGAGCCCGTTTTCAGTTGGGGACTGGGGAGAAAAGCTCCACATATAGATGTATGTAACAAAAGTTAAAAAATATCAATACAATGGATATTTTAAGCAGAACTATCAAAATATTAATACATAGGACATTTTCAGCAGAACTATAATTTCTTTAATTACGTACAAGTGCTCCTTTATTACATGCAAGAGTGAAACATATTGATACATAGAATGAGGTATTTTGAGCAAGTAATAGAAACAGCAATAATGTTTTACAGTCGGGTAATGCTGCCATGTATTCTAGAGTAACACATGAGTATGAATATGTTTGTAGAGATTTTAGCTGAGCACAGGGTAGAGAGGAGGTTACGGGAAGGCTGTATGAGAAAGAATACAGTCCAGGTGATAGCTAGGCATCAGAATGGTCCAGAGAAGAGGAGGGGAGTATTGCAGAAGGTTGGTAAGGGTTGAGGCTCTAGAGTGTAAAGTCAGGTCTTGGAGTTATTTGTTGGGGTACAGGAGCATAGCCAATGAGTGGAGAAATATAATTTGAGTGACTTTTTATAGGAAGCAGGGTTACTGATTGTCCTGAGTGAAGGAGGAAAATTATTCCATAACTTGGAGACAGCATGAGAATACAGCATTTGGCCACCTGAGAATTTGGGTTTCTCGACAAACAATAACATTTTGTTTTCAGACCTGAGTGGTGATTGGGTTGGTAAATGGTGAGAATGGATGAGAGGGAAGTGCAGGTTTCAGGTTGGGAGATAATCTTGTGGGCTGTAGTTAACTGTAGACAAGTAAGTTGGTGGGGGGATTCTAGCCAATGTAATTGATGCAGAGGGGAACAGTGATGGGTAGAGAATTTTGCATTTGTAACACATTTAGCGACTTTGTTGTAGCAAGAGTCTAGTTTATTTTTTAAGGAGGATTGTAGGTTGGTAAGGATGGGGGCCTCATGTAGAAGATTTGGAAGCAGGAAGGATGAGGCCAAGCCTTTTTAGCAGAGAGGCTAAGGAAATAGTTGTGTCTGTAAAAGGTCCCCTAGCTTTTGATGCATTTTCTTGATGTTGCTGTGGATGTAAAGGTCAGAGGTTAGTTTGTCATCAATAATAACACCCAGCAATTTGGTGTTAGGGACAACTTTGATGATAGTGTTGTTGTGGGAATAAACTGTAAAGAGAGAATTGTCAACAGGGCAGGATTTTGTGGGGGTAAATAATAAGAATTGTGTTTTATTGAGGCTCAGGGTGAGTTTGTTCTGGAACATCCATTGTTCAGTAGAGGTAAATGCTTCTTGTGTAAGATGCTTTAATGCAGTGACAGATTTAGAAGAGAAGATTATGGTTGAGTCATCTGCATATTGGATGACAGCACTGTGGGAAAGGGTATTATGAATGTTATTGACAAATATACTGAATAGGAGGGGACAGAGAATTGAACATTGGGGAACACCTGTTTTTGTAGTAATGAAAGGGGAGGAAGAATGCTCCCATATGGTAGATTGATGCCTATTGTTAAGATAGTTAGTGAACCATTGTAGGGTAGGGTGTGATAGACTGAGGTTAGAGAGTTTAATAAGCAGAAGTGGTGATAAATGGTATCAAATGTCTTTGATAAATCTAGAAAGATTGCAGAGCAAAGGAGTCAGTATTTTGGGCTCTGTTAACTGTGTCTGAAAAGGAAATGAGGGCAGTGTTAGTACTATGTCCAGGCATAAAGACGTGGGGGAAAGCATTTGGTGTTTTACCAGATGACTTAAGACCTGCATATGGATACACTTCTCTAGTATTTTAGAGATGGGGGAAAGAATGGCGATAGGATGAAAGTTTGAGATGTCGGAGTTGTTGCCATCTTTATGAAGAGACATAACAAATGCTTTTTTCCAGATATCTGGTATACAGGATGGTATAATGGGTCTGTTAAGGAGGATGCTGATAGGGTATGCGATGGAGGGGGCTGCTAGTTGAAGATATTCAGCAGGTAAATCATCTGGGGCATTGGTAGAAGGTTTCAGTTTGTGGAGAGGTTTCTGGATGGTGGATGTAGGAATGGGAGATAGGGAGAAGGTGGGTAGCTGATTTGATGGGGTATGTTCAGATGGTGTTCCTAGTGGGACAGGGTTAATGGGTGGGAAGGTAGTAGTAAGTTTGGCGATGGTGTCAATAAAGTATTTATTACAGAGGGGGGCAAGCTCTGTGGGAATATTTTCTAGGTTTGAATATGGGGTATTGTTAGTTCATGGGTGGAGTAGGGAGTTGATTGCTCCCCAGAATTCCTAGGGATTGTGTTTGTGCTGATCTTGAATAGCATGAAAGTATTCCTTTCTGTTTTTGACAACTAAGCGTTTAGCCTGATTGCGAAGTTGTTTATATTGTTTGAGGTTGGAAGGAGTTTTTTTTTTTTTTTTGCCATACTTTCCAGGCTTTGTCCCTGGAGAACATAAGTTGCTTTGTGGACTTTGCAAGCCAGCAAGCATGTTTTGCTTTGATTCTCTTTAATCTGAGTGGGGCAAGACTATTTAGGGCCCTGAGAAATGTAGAATTAAAGAATTCTACCGCATCATTAAGTGGAAGAGATTTCAGAAGGCTGCAACTGATTTGCTGCAGAATGTCATTGAGGGTATTTTGGGAGAAGTGGGATAGATCTCTGGTATATCTAAGTTGGTGTATGTTAGGTATAGAGGTGGGCTTACATATTATGAATGCTGGACAGTGGTCGCTAATACTGTCAGGGAGTGTACCAGAGGAAGAAATTTTGTTTGGGTCAGAAACCAAGATCCAATCCAAGATTGAACCTTTGTGTTTATTATTGTCAGGTCTGGTAATGTCAGAGATTAGCTGAGAGTACATGTGAAGGATGATATTAGTTGAGGGGTTACTATTGGAGATGTCTAGCCAGTTGATATTAATGTTGCCTAGAATGATAGTTTAATTTTTTATGTTGTTGGTTGTCCATTAAAGAATTTCTTCCAGGATAGGAGTATTATTGCCTGGGAAGGATGTATATGACTATGATGCAGAAGCTTTTTGCAGTTATTAAGTTTCAAAAAGGTAACTAGTAGCTCTGCAGTGTAAAAGGTGGAAATTGGTTTAGAATATGGAATAGCTGTAAAGGTGTTTGGGAATAGTAAGGCGATGCCTCCCCCTTTTTTATGGAGTCTATCAGTTCTGAGGCAGGAGTGGCTCGGGGAAGAAATTCAGAATCTTTGAATGTAGGGGGATGTGGAAGGGGAGGGGGTATATAGCTTGAGTGAAATTATGATAGACTTAGAAGGAGAGAGAGGAATAGAGCAAATGTGAGAAGGAAGATGTTAAGTAAAAGAGACAGGGTTGTGTACTGAGAGAAAGTTAGGGTGAGTGAAGAGGAGTGGGAGTGAGGGTAGGTTATATAAGTAGGGGTGTAAGGGTTTATGAAAATGTAGGATGCATGAGAATACAATATTGTATATGACTTCCTGATTGTTGGATGTGGGTAGTTATGTGTGTCATGAGGTGGGCTAACTGGCAGGGTGTAGAGTAAGTAAGATGAGGTAAGCAGTAAGAGGAAAGGAAGGGGTGGAGTGTGTGGGGGTTAAAGAGGATGGTGGTGACTGTGCTAGTTAAGAAAGGAGTGGTAATGAGGATGGTTGCTAGACAAATCTCCCCCACAAGCATGTAGTACCAACATCACATATGAAGTTAATGTCCTTACAGTGGGTTATTCTTCTACTATGCCTCCTACAGATTGACAGCATATGCAATAAAACAGGGTCATGCATTGCCCTGTATGCAAGGCACAGATCATCTCTGCATAGTCTATATGCCAGAGATGACAATGACCCTCATTGCAGACTATCCACATTGAACACATACTGGAGACATGAAGTGACCTTGTGAGGGACCATACTGTTGTGCGCAATTGCCAGTACTGCTTGGAAAAGTACATCACCAAATGGCCATTGCACTCAGATATTGGCATGCTGAGGGAAGAGTAGTTGGAGGTTATGAGCATGTCACATACAGATTACTGTGGCCTCAGCTATGCCACATGATTCCTGCCATACCACTGTAGTGACAGGGTTATCTGGGGCACATTAGGTGTATACCTGTGTGGCCAGGTCTGTTTGCCCAGTTTGTTCACCCATGACTATGTACATTACATGTTGCAACTGATGTGCTACTTACCAGGTATGTAGGTCTAACTGATGGAACTGATACTACATATATATTTGCATAGAGTTAATAGCCATTACAATGTCAACAAACATGTGTTTGCAATACCCTATTGCAGGATAGTGACATACCACAGAGACTCTATGGATGCTCACAATTTGCAGGCATCAGCCAATATTGTTAGCCACAGTCAGTCAGTAGTCACACATATTGTGATTGAATGGATTCCAAGCAGTAGAGGACCCAGGACTGTGCCCTGTTGAGCACTGCTGCTGACAGATCAGCTATTGGAGGTGGATGTCCCTATGTTTCATATGTGTGCCAGCAATGGGCCATTTAGTGACCCCTACAATGATAGTATCATGGATGCCAAGCAGGTGCTTTGTAAATGTTGCCTGAGCAGGGGGGATATAGTCAGACAGCTTGGCTGAGTCTAGGGGGTTGCATGCTCTAATGTACCCTCACCCAAGTCCATGGTTACTGCCTTGGAAATGTCCTCCACATGTAACAGTCATGCTCCCCCTGTCATACATCAACACTGTGTACAATCAACTGTGTGTAGAACACATATATGTGTGCTGATCAGCAGCATGATGATTGCCCCTACAGCCATACAGATATGGATTCTCAGATAAAGAGATGTGCAGTTATGTCAGTCACTTGTACCAACTCTGTACAAGGGTATAACAGTTGCCTTTGTCCACTCAGTCGTTGTGTCACCAGTAGTGTTGGTATGATTGCAAGGGTGTCCCAATAGTATTAATAATCCTGTCAAATCACGTCAGATACATCCTGGAATGTCAGCATGTGCGATAGATGTTGTGTATTTTCCACTGATAGGCCAGTTATGAACTGCACTGTAAATATGAATGTTATGGGATAGGTTGTAGGAATGTCATATGTCACATGTGGTGCAGACAAGGGAATGTAGTTGATGCAGACAGTGTGGGTGTACAGGTCAGGTATGACTCCAGACTCATCATATCTGGCATCATGACATATGAGGTCACAGACAATCTGGGCCTGTCCTTTGAGGTCATATGTGTAAGTACACTGTGCATTGTGGTTCTGCTTTGCATGGGTAGCTACTTGTGTCACTTACCATGTAAACTCAACTTCACAACAACAATATGTGCTTCTTTTAGCTGAGGAGGTCATGCCTTCAAGTAAGTGGGGGCACCCTCATTCTAACTTTTTCACAGCACTGTCCACCTATTACTGTACAGTCTGCTAATTGCAGTTATCCACCAGTCAGGTTTGTTGAGCCATGATGAGCCTGTGTCCCTCCTGTCATGTGTAGCCGAGGTCATGCTGTTGTAATGCTGCTGACATAATGCATTTGTGTAGAGCTCCGCATTGTTCCCTGCCCTGTCTGAAGGTGGGATGAAGTCACGCTATGTCAACCATCCCACAGGAAGTGATAAATGGCTGTCTTGACATATATGTCTGTATTGTCTGCAAGGGGGAGTACATGCTGGTAGTGCTAAGGAGACTGATCTGTGGCATGTTGGAGAAGGGACATATGTACATGTGATGGAAGTAAGTTGGGTAGGTGAGGATGCATTTGCAGACAGACAAGACAGGCAGGACATCAGATAATGATGGTAGGTGACACATGAGTGGGGTGAACCCCTTGGATAGGAAGGGTGTTGTGGATTCCAGGTCCCATGTGCCTCCAGATGGCAGCAGCATGACTCCCTTCCATGGGACTGTCAGCACTGATTCTTCACTGCTCACGGGTAGCAGTGGTAGAGGCTGGGCACTGGGGCAAGGCTGCCCCTCCAGATCGGTCAACATGCCCTTGATCTGGCACAGGCTGTGGTCAAACCCATGGTAGACTATCCTGTGCAACAAAACTGGCAGCTCATCCTGGGTGACAATGCCTCCTCCACCACTGCTCCCAGGGGCCCCCCCTCTTGTGGGGTGGTACTACCTGACACCACAAGGCAATGCAGAGGCAGCAGAGGGGGCACCACTAGTGTGGGTCCCAGACATACTGGGACCTGGTGCCATGTCTGGTTGAGGCAAGGTAGGGGGATCAGCTGGAACTGGCCTACCTTGATATGCTGTGGTGATAGAGGTATTGCAATAGGGTAAGGCTTGTAATAACCAAACCATTGTTGGCATTAACAGATTGGAACATCATTTTAGCTCATACAAATACATAACATATAAATATATTAACATACAGTATGCATAACACAACAGTAAAAACCATAGCCGTTAGTATGGTAACAGCATGTCAGTAAGAAGTAGCAAGGGCAACAAAAACAGTTTAACAAAGTATGTTAATAAGGAATCATAATAGCCATAACAATATTACATTACATTTTGCAAAAATATAGTTAGTTTAACAACATATGTTAATATTAAATCTTAACAATAAATAACAATAATAAATAAATGAAGATAAGGGGTGGGAAAAGAGAGACAGAGGGAAACACTCCATTACTGACAATAAAGACTATATCCCTGAAAACATTGCTACTAAATACTCTGCAGGCATTTAATTTCAGCTTTGAATACAGTGACTACAATTCTCCTATAGCTGATGTAGCACATACATACCTCTCAAGCTGTTAGCATGGGTCAGTATGGACCAAGCAATAACAAATACAAGTACACTACTACACAGAACACTTTCATATAATGTGGACTTCTATAACTACCAAGGTGTTATGTAAGTGGATTTGATAATACATTGCATTCCAAGTTGTCTTTTTTCTGGTAATCCAGTAATGGATGTATTAGGCAGTTTTAACTACATTGTGTGAAATCATGACACTTGATAGGCATGTTTGTGTACAGTACATATTCTAGACATCCGTCATACCTTAGTTAGCAGGCATGGGAATAGACACCAATAGCTGTGACTGCAGGGGAAAGTTGCAAAAAAAAAATAACTTAATTGGTATTGATGACAACTGTCTGTGAAATGTTAGCACAAACATATCTGTTCATAACATGAGCTACCTCAACAATATACCATATACATTTGTTCCTGGAGTGGGAGAAAATGAAAGCATTATGTGACTGAATCTGTTTTGTATTCTAGAACTGTTACAGTGTTACACTTGACTGCAGCAACCTTATCATAGACAAGTAATGCATACAGCTCTACTGCAATGGTTATGGCAGCACAATCCTGCTGTACATCATTTTTCTTACTGTTATTGGTATTGTTTATTGTTTATTGCAATGCAGTTGTTATGTCCATTCATTGCACTACAGCTTTACTTGCCCGGTTATTGCACTACAGTTCTACTTGCCCATTTATTGCACTACAGTTTTTATGGTGTATACTTTATTGCAGTAAATGTTTTACTCTTTCATGCTTATTGCACTACCATTTGCATAATAAGTCCATGCATACCACACTCATGGCACAACTTGGTCAGTCACCTGGCATGGGACTCAACATTTTGAGCCCTCTCAGTTGCAGCTGTTGGGAGAGATGCACACCAGTATGTATACCAGTTTTGCAGACATTCAAGTTACATATTGGTAAAACAGAAGAAAATGTGCTTACATATTTGTGGGGCATTCCTTGCTCTAGCTTCTTGGACTCTGGTGTCCAAGGTTCCCATCTTTCTCCTCTTCAGGTTGTTAGAATGGTGACACTGTGTGGGGGATACCAGTAACACTGGTGAGTTCCCTAGCCAACAGGTTCCAGGCTTCCACATTACACTGCGAGCCCTGGAAACTGCCCTGCAGCAACCTGGGTTCATGATTTTTAACCAGGAGCCAAACCAAGACCTTGGACTCCTGAATACCCCATCTCTGCACCCACTATCACCCACTCGCACTATCTGCTATATCAACAGCAGATAGGACTCCAAAGACTGTTGCAGAATTCCCACCTATTGCATTTAATATAGGGGCTGCTTTCTCACCCTTATACATCACTGAGCAACATTCAAAAAAATGCGGCATTGCTTAACAGTACACAAACCAGCTAAGTACAGCTAAGCACTGTGAGAACTCACACAATGTGAGGTTTATCACAGATTAGCACCCAGCAAACAAACATGACCATTAGCATGTTTAAGCAGTGTTCAGTCCAGTGCAAACAGTGCTATATTTCACATTTTTTTAATTAAACATGCATGACACATTGATTTATAGATATTGTTTCATTGCTACAGACTCAAACACAGGGCCTACTAAACATTAGACTGTATCTCTACCCATTTATTAAACCCAAGGCCTACTAAACATTAGGCTGTATCTCTACTCATTTAGCTACTTGGATTTTATGAAAACTAGTATACCTTTACATATACTACTGGGCTACCTATTAGTGTTGCTAAGCACTGCAGCATGCTATGCTAACATGCTAAAATAGACCCAGACACACATAATTAATTACATCTGGTTTCTAGCTTTAGATGTCTAGCAACTGTCAGATATGCATGCATCAGTGCCACTTGCACCGTACAGTGCAAACAGCAATAAAAAAAAAAAAAAAAAACAGAAAAAAAATTAAAATTGCATAAATATACAATTATGATAATTAATGATATCTGGTTTCTATTTTTACATGTCTGGCAGGTCAGCTGTCTATATGTGAGCACACTGGCATTGCTGTGCTCTGCGCTGCTCAGCACAAACATGCAAAAAATGGTTAAGAAAAATTTTAATTTAAATATTACACATTTTACTCAATTCACAGAGTTTCAACAGTAACAGGGAGCAGTTCAGACAATCTAAGACGACAGGTAGCCTCTGCCCTTGTCCCTACACCAGCTAAATAACCCTGTTCCTATGCTCTCCCTTGAGAGCTTGCCATCATTAATATACATGGCATGCTGCCAAGGAGGAACCATAGCTGTGTACATGGATACATTCCATGTAGGTTATACGTGGAGCCTACACAGATTTTATTAAATCCTGAGGAGAGTAAATAATATAAATTACACTGTATATAGGAGCTATTTAATTACTGAACTCATCAAAAACAGTATGCTCTTTATGACTCAAATAACACGTTCTAAGTTGTTCTCCAGTAAGTCAATAGAACGCGAGCTTAACATTTTTATCACTTATAGCATATTGTTTCATTAGTGCAAGGTTAGATAATGCACATGATAGAATAAAAGAAAAACTTTTTCTTGCATGTATGTGCTTTGCACAGACACATTTTATATGGCCTTCAAATGATGTTACTCAAGAGCATTTCATGATGTCTGTTTTTCAAAGCCCAATGTCATCCTAGCTGAATTTGCAGAGCATAAATCACAGATTTAGAGATAGATCAAAACACGTTTTAGTGTTTTTGTCAAAGTATATCTTTAGGAATAAATCCACGATTCTCTGGAAACAAAAAGAGAAGCTGATCTGTTAATCTGTTGCATATGCCCAGAAACAATGCAATGCTTATCAAATTAAAGTACTTGCATCTAGTCTTTGAATTTTTTCTCATTTAGTAAGCCCATTTACCCAACCAACAGACTACAAATGATGCTCTATTGCCGTACTTGCCAGACTGCTGTGGATGATCATTCTGCAGTTAACACAGAATTAGTGCAAACATATGCTATTATGCAGATAAGCTACCAAGTTTGGCAGCCCTTAGCTGTTTTTGTTATTATATCACATACATGGGTGGGCAGAGTGGCTGTGCTGCTTTGAATCTATCATTTATACCAACGTAAATGGTTTTCATGAAAAAAAAAAATAAATAATGCATGACTTATGTTACAGGAGAAATGTTCATTGTAGTTCCAAAATCTTTCAACATCTGCAGGCATTGCTTGCTGTGCTACAAATGAGGCTAATAAAATAGTTATCTTCTTAAATCTATCAATATTATGTCACTTGAACATGCACATATGTCACACCTCCCAGTAGAATACACCTATGATACTAAGTATTGGTAAATATTTACTAAACCTAGTTAAAGAAAATCCTGATAATAATATGTGAATGCAGATTCTGTATGGGAATCAGACATGCCATATGTTCTGAATTTTGTGTGCATCTTTTAACAAGGGTTCATAGGTTCATAGGCTGGTACTAGGCTACCGGCCCTAGGGCCTATGCATGCCTAGCCATAACAATTCCCTGGATATTTCTTCCCACAATATTTACTTCTCTGGACCCCTGTCTAGCAGGGTGACTGACATGATCCCTGGGGTGAATTTCCTATCTCCCATCCAATCATCAAGGTTCCTTTTGAAGATGGCCAATGAGGCACTCTGCTTGACATGTACGGGCAGTCTGTTCCAGAGTATGGGGAGTCTCTGGGTCAGGAACCTATCCCCCCCAGCATGTTTTGTTCATTGTGATGACAGGGTTTAGATCCCAGGAGCGTTTGGCTCTGAGGGATTGGAATTTCTTTAAGTGGAGTATGTCCAACAGCTCAGGGTTTGACATGGCCTTGTATGTTAAGCAGAGATCAACTCTGAGTAGACGATATGCCACAGAGTATAGCTGGAGTTTTTTAGACAGTCAGCATATGGCATCTGCTTTAGGCTTGTGATTCTTTTAGTGAGGTATTTCTGTGGCCTTTCCAGCTGTTGCTGATGTCTTGTGAGGTACATACCAAACGGGGCATTATACTCTATAATGGGTCTAATGAGGGAAGAGTACAGTGGGATAATGACCTCCTTTTTTCTGGATGAAAAGCCCTTAGTGATGAGGTGCACCACATAGAAGGATTTCCTGATTGCTGTGGCGATGTGGTTATCGAAAGTGAGACCACTGTCCATCTGTGTCCCTAAGTCTCTCATCACACTTTCGATGTTTAGTGTCCTGCCACCTATGTGGTTATTCATGGGTACATGTTTTTTTCCACAGGGGATAACTATACATTTCTTGGCATTAAGTTTGAGCCATGGCTCTGGCACCAGGCATCTGCTTCTGTAAGGCCCTTTTGTAGAATATCCACATCATTTGGGGATTCAATAATGGCTCCCAGTTTGCAGTCATCTGCAAACTTTGTTAGCCAGAGTCCCTTAGTGTTGGCCTGTACTTCAGAGAAATAGATGCCAAACAAGAATGGTCCCAGGACTGAACCCTGAGGTACTCCACTTGTCACTTGTCTGGAGCTGGATTTGGAGTTGGCTACTTTTGCAGTCTGGGTTCTGTCAGTAAGCCAGTTGGCAACCCATCGAGTGACGTAGGGATTTATGCCCAGCTTAGTAAGTTTATCTATGATTCCAGAGTGGGGGATGGTGTCAAAGGCCTTGGCAAGGTCCAGACAGGCTGTGTGAACCGGCTTACCCTTGTCCACAGCTCTGGAGACTGATTCGAAGAAGTCAATCAGATTCAGGAGACAAGATCGTCCCTTCACAAACCCAAACTGGGTGGGGTCCAGTGTTTGAAGGTTACCAATGTCATTGTTTATAAGTTCCATGATAATGCATTCCATGCCCTTGCAGATCAGGTTTGTCAGACTGATGGGACGGTAGTTCCTGGGATCCAAGGTGAATCCTCCCTTGTGGAGCGGGATAACTGTAGCTGTGTGCCATTCAGTGGGCATGAAGCCTGAGGTGAGGCTATGATTAAATATGACACTTAGGTGAGGTGTCAGTTCATTTTGTAGTTCATGTAGTACACAGCCTGGGATGTCATCTGGTCCCATAGATGCTGTATTCTTAGTTTTGGAGAGAGCAGTTTCTACCTGTGTGGCCATGATTACTGGCATTTGGCAATCTTTTGGTATTGAGATGGGCCCTTTAGGGGGTGAGAGGGGGGTGAAGTTGGCACTAAATCGATCTGCCAGGATATTGGCAATATCCTTGGGATCAGTATATTTAATGCCATTCTGTTGTAGCTCAGAGCAAATCTGAGCATTGCCATTTAGATTCTTGACATAACTATGGAATGCCTTATGGTTGTCTTTGGAATCTCTGGCAATTTTATTTTTGTAACTAGCTTTTGAGGATATTATGAGGGACCTCAGCTTCTTACTGAGGCAGGTGAGGGAGTTTTTTGCATCCTGGGATTTTCCTCTTTTCTGCAACAGTTTTTTTCCTTCTGTTGTATAGTTTGTTTATAGCAAGGGACCACCAGATTGGCTTACTTTTTTTGGAGAAGAGAATCTTGGTTATATTTGGGATGACATGATTCATGCACGAGTGGATGTGCTCATACAGTGCCTTAGTGTAGGATTCTGCAATCGAACTTCCTGATCCCATCTGCATGGGTGTCATGAAGTTTGTCACTTCTGACTTCTGTAGCATGAAGTTGGCTTTGGAGAAGTTTTTTAAGGAGGTTTCCTTACTGGGGGGTGGGGGTGGGATGTGGATGTCAAGGGTGATTTGCTTATGGTCAGACCTGACCAATGAGGGGGTGACCACTGGTGTGGAGTATCTATCTCCCATGTTGGTAATGACCAGGTCTAGGATATTGGAGCCCCTGGGGGGACAATGGATTAGTTGATCAAGGGTGTTGCAATTTATGATTTCCAAGAACTGTTGGGAAAAGGAGTTAGTACCCAAGTAGTTTTTTCCATTTTTTCCAGTTAATGACAGAGTAGTTGAAATCACCCAGTATTAGGGTGTTTGGCTGTATCTTAATATTTTCCAGTATGTTTAGAAAGGTGTAGTGAGAATCTTGGGGCATGGTGGGGGATCTGTAGCAAGCTACAATTTGTATTGCAGTCTTACCTAATGTTAGTTGCACCTGGAAAATTTCAGATTCATTTTGTTGGGCAACTAGCCTGGAGGTGGGAATATCCTTGGTGAATATGGACACTCCTCCACCTTTAGTGTTTTGGTCTTGGTTTTGTGGCCGAAAAGTGTGGTAAGAATTATAGCCTGGTATTGCAGGGGTGTTCTCTGGAGCCTTGAACCAGGTCTCAGTTACTGCACAGATATCGATGTTCTCCATTTTTAGGAGTGCCTCAAGAGAGTGCATTTTGAGGTTTAGACTTCTAGCATTGAGTAGCATTACCTTCAGATTTTGCATGCTTGTATCTGTTACGGTGGTGGTAGGTAAATAACCTACAGTGCTTGCTTTATAATAAGCAGTTAGCAAACAAGGAAGTAAAAAGATACCTACTCTGTTTTTGTATGTAAAATCCCTTTTTGTGTACAAATCATTATAGATTATGCAGTTTTAGCTTTTCTTAAAATGGCCTTCAGCAGCATGTATTCATAAATTTGGCTGTCTGAACTAACTGCCACTTTGCCACTTCGGTAGTGCACCACCTGTCAAAACTCACTAGACAGGAAGGCATGTGACAAAATTTCAGGTAGAAAAGCAGCTCCCACTGTATATAAGTTATAGCTATATTTGTTAACTGACTGCACAGTGGTGATACAAGCATTAGTAGCATGTCAGAATGACACAATGCAAATTATGGAAGAAAATAATGTAACTGGTATTTATTTTACAATATTCATGTTTGCTATTAACTTGTAGACATGCATGCAAGCTATGGGAGATAGGCAGACCTATAAAATTCAACATTGTCTAAATCAACTCTTTTACTTATCTGCAAAATGCAGAGCAATAGAAGGTTAACTCAAAGGATTAGCGCATAGTAAACACTGAAGTGTAACATAGTGACATGCAGTGAACTGGAAAAATAGAGCGTTGCTATAATTCACTGTCCTCTCTATTTAAATGAAAACTTTAACAGTTTTTAATCCTTTGACTGGTCAGAAGTGACATGATAGGGTCATGGTCACTACAAAAAAAAATCGTATATGTTAATATCTTAAATACCCCATGGCATTTAGTCATATTGTTGCATTGTTGCTGTCTATATTTTTTATGGATGAAGGGCAATAATTGATTTTCTCATTGATTTTTGGCTACACCA
Source organism: Protopterus annectens (assembly GCF_019279795.1). Taxonomy (NCBI): domain Eukaryota; kingdom Metazoa; phylum Chordata; order Ceratodontiformes; family Protopteridae; genus Protopterus; species Protopterus annectens. The sequence continues at coordinate 1,474,207,265 of NC_056728.1, read as the reverse complement.
AGGTTATCCAACGCATATACAGCAATATGGAATTTTGAACATGAATGCATTATTGCAATAATCACTGCATACAATGCAGGATGCAATATGGCTGTAGAAAACTTAATGTAAACAGAAGATAATTATAGGAACAAAACTGCTGATAGGCACATATAAGATGTATGATATATATTTAAGAATTCCTTCTAACAATAATGAAAAATAAGGACAGAAATGAAATGTTAACAACGTCAGAAACAAAAACTAGATGAGGCATAATTTATACATCATTATTCAGTAACAGGTGATTAGGATGTTTATGCACAAAGGGAAAATGCTGGATTTTAAAACAATTATGTTAACATGACTTAATGGGCCCTGGCAGAGTAAACAGGAATCATTCTAGATGCCTTGACCAGTAGGTTACAAAGATAGGATAACAATCTTTTCAAGCCACAACTGTGTAAAACTGGACCTTTGGACTCCAATGATACATAGCTCTATTTAATATATACTGCTGATCAAGACACACTTGCTGTGAAAGCCTTCTATAATGCTACACTACACATTTTATCATCATTTAATCCAGTACATATTCACTATGCACTTTATATTGTGATTGCTCTATGTGTTTGGTGAGCCTCGTGAGTGATAAGCTAGGTTTTGGATGGTAGTCATTTCTTTCCTCGGGGTATACATGTTGTGTTTCATTATCTACTTCTTGCTTTTAGCACAGACTCTTAAAACTATTTTCTTCTAACAGGATTCTGTTAAAAAAAAAAAAAACTTTCACATCTTTGTTTCCTTCTCTGGAATGTGGGCTCCTTGGCTGAATGTCTGTTTGTCTGTGTTTAGTCCCGCTCACATTACTTCATTTATCCTTCTGGCAATGACTGTTGTTTCCAAGACGATGCCTATTTGCCCGTTCCTCTCACTGGTTAAAGAAGCCTTTGTTTCCAAGACCACTGTCTGAAATATAATGCTTTTATATAATGTTTTATGTCATATACAGGAAGGCAAGCTGCAGCCATGATGGACACTCTCTGCATTTACTCCTACAACTTCCACTCTCATAGTGTAGATTGCAACAGCCAAACCAGAATTCTGGACAAAAATAAACATCCCCAAATAATAATAGTAATAATAATAATAATAACAAAAAAGGATGAAAAGAAGAAGAAGAAGAAGAAGAAGAAGAAGAAGAAGAAATTACTCACCCAATTAGTGTTATTCTGCTATTTTACTTAGAGCAATTTGGGACCTGCTGTTCAAGCACCCACAATATGTTGGCAGAGTTTATATATTACAAATTTGCATAATAGTCACTTTTTACAATTACTAGAAGTACACTAACGTCTGTAGGCAGGAGCCCTCTTGAGCTACTCTAAGGCATAGCAATATGCTTACAACTTCTTCCTGTTCTGGAATCAGCAGACATGTGTAGCCTTAATTCCCCATAGTGCATTTCTCCACAATAACCTTTGTTCATTTGCAGAGGTAATGATGTGGTGATTACTATACTTTTGAGTTAGCCACAAGCAGTCCTTCTGGTTATGGAGAATTATCATGAGGAATCCCTATCAGTTGAGTGGGTTTTCAGTAACTCAAACTCCATATGGCTGAGAATATGTGAGAGTTTTTAAAAATTCAAACCTTTTGAATCACTGTAGTGTTATCTTAGAGTTGGTATATGTAATTTGCATGGGATGTAGAGGGTGCAGGGGGGCTTGCCTCCCCTGAAAAAATGAAAAAAGGGTAGATTTTTTTGTTTGTGTGGGTTTTTTTTTTGATGATTGAGTTTTCAGAAACTCGATCATAAGGTCTCTTCGATTTTAATTTTGGGTTTCCAAAAACTCAATCATCTGACATAGACCCATCCTGAGACTATCAATTACCAAAAACAACCAGGTAGTAAAAACTCAGAGAAACACTTTATTACAATTACAGTTAAGTGCTTTCATCTTCCATAGACAACATCAGAACTATAAGTAATTAAAACACAAAACACGCTTAAAAACCATATTGGCAACACACTCCCATTTTAAAATCAGTCAGATACATTGTTGCCAAAAGCCCACCAAAATATAATATTGAATTATCACAGCACATATTAAGGTCATAATAAATACTAAAAACACTCAGAATTCAGTATTATAACCTAGAAGCTCTAAGCATCAGTTCACTAGAAATAGAAATTGCTTCATTGAGGACAGGAGGCATCAAGATGGAGCTGCCAAATCATTTCCTGGTATAAAAGCTGGTTTTGCCAGTCCCCTGTATATAACATGGGGTTCATTTTTACCAGCACAGAAATTTTAAAACTTGGTGAGGTTTTTACAGGTGGAGGCATGCCTCACTAAGGCACTTGTATTATACATTTTAGTAATACTGTAAGTTCTGCTAGTAAATGCTCTTATTTAATTAATTGTTAGTCTTTCCAATGTAGAAAGCCAAACAAGAACAGCATCTAGTCATCTACACTACCTTTTCGTATACACAATTAAATCTACCCTTGGCCATCCATTTTTGAACCATTACAAATAACTCACCCCCAAGTCAATGTCAATAAAATAGCACTGATGACGATGGCCACATCTAAAAGTTTTCAAAGAGCCATTTTGTAATATTCTCTGAGGTCTTTCCAATTTATTTTTAATGTTAAACTGTTTTTGAAAGTAAAAGTAGTGGGTTTGGCAAAACAGGATTTAAGGTCATCGTCACACTGCAAAATAGATCAATTCCTGCATAAAATGTTATCGATATCACACGCATCCAAAGAATAGTGCAACACAATGTCAACAAAATGACCAGAGAGTACTTAGTAGGATGACCAACTGTGTTGTCAAAATTGCCCACTCAGTTGTCAAAGTTGGAATTCCGTAAACCCCTTATGATTATCAGGGCATATCTGTCACCCCTTTCTCGTAGCACCTGTGTATAGAAGTTATCAAAAAAACATTGATTGTATCTACACCACCCCTCCAGATAATAAAAATATCATCTAAATAACATGTATACCAATAAATCTGGTCAAAAACTAATGGATTTTTCATTAAAAATTCATGTTCCCAATAGGTTATAACCATATTTGCAAAACTAGCACTGCAGGGAGACCCCATCGCTACACCACTTTTTTGTAAGTAGTATTTCTCGTCAAAAAAGGGTTAAGTTATTAGTAAGAATAATATTAAATAACTCCTCATATAAATTAATGTCAGTTGAAACAGCCCCCTTCAGTAATAGTAAGTCAGACACCCACTGGATGCCTAAATTATGGGGATAACCATATATAGGTCTTTCACATCAACTGTCAATACCACATGACTCGGATGAAATTCTAGATTGTTAATAAATTCAAGAAAGTTCCATGAATCCCTCCAAATCTAGGGTTCATCTGCCAAAAACTTTTTAAGTTTATTGTCAACAAATTTAGCACAACGTAAGTAAGAGAATTTCTACCGTGAACTATAAGACACAACGGATGGTTATTCTAGCCTTTATGGATTTTTGGCATACCAAAAATAACAGGTGTTAAAGGAGTTGACATATCTAAATAGTTATAGAAGCTCAAATCAACATGTTCATCAATAAACAAGTCATTAAGATGCTACCTCACATGCTGGTATGCCCCACTGACTTGGTTCAGTGACACTCGTTCATAATTATCTGAATCCATGATCTTAAAAATCCTGTTTTTATAATCAAAATTGTCCATAAAGATCAACCCACCCCCTTTATCCAGTTTCTAGTTTCATCACTTTAACATTTTGATCCTTCTAAAACTTAAGGGCATCATGTTCAACTCTACCCAAATTAAAATTATTAATGGAAATTACAGGATTATTTAACAATGGCCTTATGTCCATCTTGCAAATCTTCTCAAACACTGAAGAGGTCAGGTGGAGCGGAGGATTAAAAGTACTTGCAATCCTGAAATCATTACAGATATCTCCCCTATTGTCCATTAAAACAGATAGGTTCAGTTTGCATAAAACAAGTTTTCAAGTCCAACAAAGTACTAGGCAAATATGCTCTGGCAGACAGAACAAACATAAAGCCTCTATATCTCAACCAATTCAGGTGTGGTATGAAGGCTAGAATAGTTATAAATCTTGAAATAGCATTCATAATTAGTCACTAAAACAAAATTGTTGGAACAAGAGTCCAACGGTGCCAACATAAGAAGCAGTCTTCATCAGCTATCTGCATCGATGGTTGAACTTCCAGGAACATTGATTGTGTTGGGAACCAACCAATGAATTCCATTGGTTTCTCCTTGAAGGAGTGCAAACATCATGAGCACATGATTGCTTGTTTGCTCATGAGGTAGGATTTGCTTGAGGTTGATCCTAAAGTGGTCAATACCCCTTATACATTCAGTACACCTCAAGGAAAAACTAACCCCTTGGTTTACCGCTGTGTGATTACTGCATATTGTGTCGGAAGTGTTAAACAGTGCACAGAATCACCTACGGCATTATCTTGAAAATCCATGTTAACATTGTTACCATTATTCAAACCTTGTTGGTTTGTCTTACCCCAAACTTGGGAAGAGGGAGGTTGGGGATAAGTGGTACCATTCTCATAATTCACCTTGTCCCTCTCAATTTTCTTTAATTTGGTAGCCCTTATCTTAAGGATGTGCTAGCCAATACTATTAAAATCCCAACCAAATTAATATTTATATTGATCATAATCTGTATAAGTCCTTATAGCATTGTCCAGACACTCCAATTTGGCAACCAACATTTTGGACAGCAGATGGTAGTGCTTAATTAGCACTTCCAAACATTCCCAACTTTGCTTGTCAAACAAGTGAATCAATTCAAAGTAAAAGGGAGAGTTTGGTTCAAGCCCAGTAGGGTAACGCCATTGATGAAGACCCTTACGGATTTGTTACTTACATATGCATTCTCTAAAATATGGGATCTCCAGTTGGAGTTTTTTATATTTTAGAAGTTTATGATCAAAAATGTTCAATTGTTAATAATGTTGTTGTTGGTAACAGTTATTCCCAAATCAAGATCACCTGAACTGCCAAGAAAACTCAACAGTTTATTTAACCAATCCTTCATTACTGGAAGTTCATTCAAAACCAATGATGAATTGGTTCAAATCCCATTAATCAGACCAGAATCACCACCATTAGTGCAATCAAGCACGGCAGAATTCACTGGAGTAACTAAATTCACCCCCAGTTGAGCCCATAGGGGTTCACTTCTGGTTGACACCAAATTTTTGAGACAGATAAGATTATGAATGTCAGCATTATAAAAACATCCAGTATGAGCATTCATACCAGTTTGGAACCGAGTGGATTTAAAGAAGTAAAAGTCCCATTATTAACTCCAATGACTCTCAGTGTCAAGTCAGCAACACATTGGGTAAGTTGCTGAATTAGGAGAGTCAGATTCCCTACTGAAGTATTCAAAATAGTCATATTGTTCTGAGAAAACAGAGATGGTGTAGCCAAGTCTCCTTCTGCAGCCATACCGCTTTCACACAAACTAAATAACTACTAGATAAATAACCAAAAACTAAAAAAAAAAAAAAAAATGCTGCAGTGCAGACAGAGAACATAAACACTTGAATAATGTATAATAAATGTAATCAAAAGATTAGCACTTTCATTCACCACAATAACTGGAACTTCATCAGATAAAAGTCACAATCAGAACAATCAGTTTAAATAACCCAATACAGGGATCATATGATGGCAATTAATGCCATCACCATGCTGACCACAAATTGCACTAAACGATCCTAAAAATAATATGCACAAATAAAAGCAAACATATATATATATATATATATATATATATATGTATTATAAAATATATAAAAAATATTATCTTTCCAAAGCTTTAAGCTTCAATACACAGTAAACTAAACAATAGTCATTAAGTCCAGGAACACTATAGGCATTCCACCTCAGCTGCCACATAAGTTCATTTTTTTTTCTAACCATAATGCCCAAGGGCTACCCCTTACATTATTAATCACTTGGTCAATGATCTTATTTAAACCAATTCCCAGGATTCAAATAAATATGTTTTGCTAAAGCATTATGCAAATTCAGCTTATCAGTAGTATACTGATGTTCCTTAAATTTGAGTTCCATTTTCACTATATAAAAACATTCACATCCCTGGCATTTAGCTAGATATATCACTCTTTTGGAGTTACAGTTAAATTTGCCCTTAATGTTGTACACACTATTCCTAACAAGGAAAGAACTACCCCGTCAATATATTTGCAATAAGGGTATGATCCACACTTAAACATACCAGGGCAACTCAGCCAAAATGTATTTTTATTTTATTTTACATTTGTTGACTGGGATAGTCTGACTGGATGCATGTCCATTTTCAGTGGAGGCCCAGGGAGAAAAGCTTCAAGGGTAAGCAGATACAGCATTACATAATACCAGCATTATATATTGCAAACAGACTATTTACAGTGATTACATAAGTAAGCAAGTTAAACAAGTTCCACAGGTTAGAGTTAATCCCGAGCATAAGTCAGGATTAAATTAAATTATACCGTAAGCTGGTTAACAGATTTTTACACATTCTAGAGAGAGTTAACCAGGCTTGATACATTGACATAGCCAGTTAAGTGCCAAATGTTGTTTGAGTCTAGTTTTAAATTTACCTAAGGTAGAAAGTAAGGTAATGTTAGCTGGAAGAGAGTTCCAGGGTCTACTCACAGAGTTTGCAAAGAGAGAGTCACCGGCTGTGTTATTAATTTTGCTAGTCTGAATTGATAGTTTGTTTGAGGATCAAAGTGGTCTAGGATTGTTATATGGTGTGATAATATTTTTAAGTTCAGGAGTATTGTCTGGATTAAAGAGGATTTTATAGGCTATAATCAATTGGTTATACTGGATTAGGCTAGGTAGTTCAAGCCACCCAAGCTGATTTAGATTGATGCAATGATGTGTCCTAAAAGGCAGCCCAGTGGCAAACCTGGCAATGTGGTTGTAGCAAATTGAGAGTTTGTTAAGGACAGTCTTGTTTAAATTTGAGAGTAGAGGGGATGCATACAGAAGGGTTGAAAGAAGGTGAGAGCGAGTTATGGAAATTTTAGCTGGAGGGGTTAGGAAGGCTTTTATTCTGTAAAGTGACCCTAGTTTTTATTGATGGTTTTGATAGTTTGGTTAATGTGTAGGTCGAATTTTAGATTATTATCTATGATGCCACCTAATAGTTTTGTAGAGGGGTCAGGGGAGATTATTGTGCCATCATTTGAATTTATGGTAAAGGTGAAAGCGGTAGATTTACATGTTGGTGAAAATAACAGCATTTTAATTTTTTTGGGATTTAGGATCAGACGACGTTCAGAAAGCCAGTTTTATATTGTATTAAAGGTGGTCTGGGTAGCTAACTATAACTCTATTGGAGATGTGGCCGAGCAAATCAGAGTAGAGTCATCAGCATATTGGATACAGCTTACTTTTGGGATGACAGTATAAATTTCATTAATGAAGATGAAGAACAGCAAGGGCCCTAGTATAGAGTCTTGTGGTACTCCAAGGGTGTTAGCTAGAAGTTTAGAGAGTTTGTTCTGCAGAGGACAGCCTGCTGTCGACCATTCAGGTAGGATTGAAACCATTGAAGGCCTCTAGTTATCTAGGCAGAATGTTTCCAGGGTGTGGATTAAAAGTTGGTGATCAACTATATCGAATGCCTTGGAAAGATCCAAGAGGAGGGCTGAGGATATATAATTATTGTTGCGATTATGGTTTATGGTGTTGGTAAAGGCTAGGAGGGCTGAAGTAGTGCTGTGATGAGGACAGAAACCATGCTGAGTGTCTGCCACAAGGTGATTCTGGACTAGGTGTTGCATGAGTGGTCTATGAATACATTTTTCCATAATCTTTGCAAGTGGAGAGAGTATAGCTATTGGCCTATAATTGGAGAAATCAGTGGAGCTGCCTGCTTTGTTAAGTGGGATTACATAGGATATTTTCCAGATGGTGGGAATTTTAACTTCTACTATGGTTCGATTGATTTGTATTGACACAGGGTAAGCAATAGCATCAGCTGATTTTTGTAGGTACTCGGCAGGGAGTTGATCAGCAGAAAGTGTAGTGGGTTTTAATTTTTTGATCAAGGTATGGATAAGTGAAGTGGCAACTGGTTGGGAGCTGAACGCGCGTAGGTTTCTAGGGGTGGTACTTTCAGGACCAGGGGAGCTAGGAAGTAGTTGGCTAGCTAGGGCTTGAATTGTCAAAGGGTCAACATTTTTATTGTTTCTAACATTTCTGAGTAAGGGTTGTTGGGAATTAATGGCTTTGTGCTTAATTACATATGTGAGAAGGTGATCGCTTAGGCCATCAGGGAGGGTACCGGAGGTGTACAGTTGAGGTGACTATTTATGAGTACCCAGTCAAGTATGCTTTCTTTTTGATTGGGTTTACCTATCCTGGTAAGGGTGAATATGATTTGTGTAAATGCATGCAGGTTAATATGGGTGTTTGGGGATTCTGAGGAACAGGTGCTCCAGTCTATGTTAAAGTCTCCAAGTAGTAGGGTTTCTTGGGGGTAGTGACATGATAGCCAGTGCAGGATATCTTCAAGTGTAGATATATTGTTACCTGGGGGAATGTACATACAGATTATATTAATGCATTTATTTGTATTAAGTTGCAATTTGGTGGCAAGAATCTCTGAGTTATTAATCTTAGGTGGTTATATTACATCTATGGTGACATTCAACTCAGATTTATAGAGTACAGCTACCCCACCCCACTTCCTGGAAGCATGATCCAGTCTGTGTATATTGTACCCAGGTGGTAACACTTCATTGTCTGTAGTGTTAGGTTTTAACCAGGTTTCAGATAAACAGAGAATCTCAGGGGAGTGGACATCCAGAAGTACATGCAATTCATGTACCTTGTTATTAATGCTTCTAATATTGAGATGATAGGCTAGGAGAGAGTCAGTTGGCCTATTAATTGTAGGTTTATATCTTAGATTGCAAGTAGAGGGGGTATGTGTATCTGAAGTGGGTGAGCCAGGGTTGGGGTGAATATCACCACCAAGTATTAGGTTAAGTCTATACTTGGTGATGAACTTCAGGAATTTGTTTATTCGTTTGTGGTAGTGTTTGGATCTAGAGCTAATGTGCCTGGGGTTGAGATGTTTATAGACTGAACAAGATGTTGGATAGGACCTAGTACTGTAAGTACAGTTGAAGGTGGGAGGATTTACAGCTGGGGTGATAGTATGGCCTTTCGGGATCTGAAATCCCAAGAGAAACTGGTTTTCATACAAGGTAAGGAGGTATGGTGCAAACAAGAGGGGTAGTAAAGAGGAGTATATCATTATTTGTGATTCACCTAGTGATTTAAAGAACTGTTTTACCTGGTGATGCAACACCAGAAGATAGAGTGGTGAGGTAAAGGTACTGGAAGGGGGATGGGAGAATGCCAGATGAAAGCTAATAGGTGTTATTAAAATGTAGGTAGAAGAATGAGGGTGGGAGGAATTATCCCAGATGAAAGCAGATAAGATCTAGAAAGTGGGGGAGTGGCTATAGTACTTTAAATTTAGAGGTACTGGGGTGGGAGGGAATTGGGGGCAGGGAGGGGAATGAAGAGAGCCCGAAAGTAGAGAGGGTGAAAGTAGTGGGACTATTGCAGTTTACAAGGTTTTCTAAGGTGTCCTAAAGCTATAAGGTAAGTATTATAGCTCTTATGGTATGAGTCCATTTACTTAAGTTACAGGGGAAGGAGGCAAACACTCAAGTAGAAAAGAGAGCCCTATGGCTGACCAAAAGGGTGACCTGCTTAATTACACAGCACTGTAAGTGAAAGCTTAGCATGTGCTTTTTGTTTAAATGCTGAGAGAAACTGATTTTGTTATGGTGACCAATTGCAGTCCTGTAGACTCCATTTTGCAGGTAAAATGTAGAGTTCAACTAGGAAAAGAGAAAAGCAGAGGTTCTAGGGTAAGCATAAAGGCAACAACAGGCAGTTATTTTATAATAATACATTCAGAAAGGTTTGAGGGTGGGGGGGTAAAGTAGCACACTTCAGAATGAACTAAGATTTATAGCTAAGAAACCTAAGCAAGAGATAAATGCAGTAAATAAACACTTGCCAGATTTTAAAGATATACTAGAAAAACTAAATCAATTGTTCACAATTGTACAACTGGAAAATTGCCAGTGAAAGCACTTCTGGTATAACTAGCCCAAGTTATTCAGGTCATAAAAGCACTTCTTCAATGTGTGTGTGCAATTTAAACATTAAAAACACATGCAGCAAGTAGGAGCTCTGATTATACACTTTTTCTATGTACAGGTTCAGTTTAAACACAAATATTACAACAGAAATTCAATAAAGCCACTAGTTACTTATAGAGCCTCTGCAAAAAATAGAGCAGTCTGTGCAGAATTAGAATTTAGCAGCAGGTCATTCAGTTACACAAAAAACAGTAAAAGATCCATACAATGAATAAAGTTACATTAAGTCACACCAGGTCAGCCAAGGGGGGGAAGAGAGAGGGAAGTCCTAAGCATCTAGATTTGAAAATGATGCTTGTACTGAATTGCAGCAGTTTAACCTGTTTGAGGAAAGAGGGGGATGGGGGAAAAGAGAAGGCAGTAGGAGTGGTTACAGGGAATACTCTGATTGACTCAAGACACCACACCAGAGGTAAGTTGAATGTAAGGGCCTAAAATCTGCACTCAGCACTTTAATGTTATTTGCATTCAGCACTTTAATTTTAATGTCACTTGCACTCAGCACTGTAATTTCACTTATGTTTAGCAGGAAAGACAGACCAACAGTATAGAGTTTTGGGAATTTTTACAAGGGCTACTTGTTCAAATGTCAGGCTATTCCAGTTCACAAGGTTTCCTAAGGTGTCCTAAAGCTATAAGTTAAGTATTATAGCTCTTAATGTAAGAGTCAGTTTACTTAAGTTACAGGGGAAGGAGGCAAACACTCAAGTAGAAAAAAAGCCCTACGGCTGACCAAAATGGTGACCTGCTTAATTACACAGTACTGTAAGTAAAAGCTTAACAAATGCTTTTTGTGTGCAACCTACTCTGCTTAAATGCTGAGAAAAACTGATTTTGTTATGGTGACCAACTGGAGTCCTGTAGACTCCGTTTTGTAGGTAAAATGTAGAGTTCAATCTGCTTAAATGCTGATAGAAACAGATTTTGTTATGGTGACCAATTGCAGTCCTGTAGACTCCATTTTGTAGGTAAAATGTAGAGTTCAATCTGCTTAAATGCTGAGAGAAACTGATTTTGTTATGGTGACCAATTGCAGCCCTGTAGACTCCGTTTTGTAGGTAAAATGTAGAGTTCAATCTGCTTAAATGCTGAGAGAAGCTGATTTTGTTATGGTGACCAATTGCAGTCCTGTAGACTCCATTTTGTAGGTAAAATGTAGAGTTCAATCTGCTTAAATGCTGAGAGAAAGTGATTTTGTTATGGTGATGAATTGCAGTCCTGTAGACTCCGTTTTGTAGGTAAAATGTAGAGTTCAATCTGCTTAAATGCTGAGAGAAACTGATTTTGTTATGGTGACCAATTGCAGTCCTGTAGACTCCATTTTGTAGGTAAAATGTAGAGTACAAAAAATCCCTTATACTTCTCTAGAATACATTTAATATTAGATTCCTTTCTGAAGATTAATCTGGGTCAGTCGCCTATTTTTGTTTTAATGTATGTATCCACCGCTAAAATGGACCAATTTTTCATCAAAATTTTTCTTAGGGAGTCCAAATCCATGCTAAATGGAGTAGCAAAAGTTATACTATAAGGAAAAGTAATATCAACAATGCTTGTCTCCAAAGTGTTCATTCTCTCATCCCTATTAAACAATATGGGTAATAATCCATTTCTAAGCTCATAACCTCTAATTGCATTCAGGATGGATTTAAAATGACTTGATAGCCTTTTGCTATGGACCTCTTGAATTAACTCTTCAACTAAACATGAAGGATAACCCCATTTACAAAACATACCCCCGGATTCATGAAGCTTGGCGCAAGGCCGGTGTAAGGCTTGCGCCGGCCGTGCAGCGTATATATGGAGTAGTAGCGCCATATGCATATTAATGAAGGTGTGCAGCCGCCACAGCCACGTGCATAGGAAATGTGCGCAAGTGCATGGGGCGTAACGAAGTTGCGGAGGGAGGCGTGTCTATGTCGGCTGTTGATGAGCAACCTAAACTGCTGAATATTATAGTCCGCCTGCAGTAATAATCGCACCTACCAGTGTCCGTGGAGACTGAAACGTATACAAAGCATGCAAGATAGTCCCTGCGAACAGAAAATGAAGAAGCAAACACAAATGCACGATAGGGAATAACAGGTCCCTACCCTTGAACAAATTACAGAAAAAACGTGTGCCCGTAGTCCAACGTAGTGTTGATAGCTATACCATGTGGAAGTGAAACATATCATATGCTAGGGCATCACCAGGAGGTATGTCCAGCCCAATGGAGAGGGTCACCAGCTGACCCATAATGTGAGGGAGGGTACATAGATATGCAGATGTGTCCATAACAAAATACATGAGGAGAAATGTAGATATATGTAGTGACTGTGTCCGAATCATATCCCACAAGGGATGTAATAGTCACATATAAAAGGTATGTCTGTATCCCACATAACAAATGTGATAGGGAATAGAATACACATGTAAACGAATCAGGAGCATAGAAACAGTTACAACAATAAGGACACATGTAGGCCGAAAGGAACAGTATGACCCGTACCATCGACTAAGAATACCACCTGTCCCACTTTGCGAGCGACAGTACCACTGTGGCCAGATGTGTTCTGACACAAGCTTGTAAACATGGCAAATGTGCAGAGATTATAGGACATAATTATCCCTCAGACGTCATGTAATAGTGGCATTAAACAGTTGTTCTCCACACGTATATTACATAAATATAAGAAAAAGAATAAGCCACTGAAATGCTACAAGACTAAAGCTTAGATATAGGCAAGAGTTGTAAGTTCTATCTGCCGAACTGACCGTGGGTATGTGTCGGTGTGTAAAATGTGTTGTGTCCACCACAAATGTGACATTGTGGTCAATAGAAAAGGTGGAAACAGTACCATAGACTGTGGGGAGGCATTGTCCACAACAGTCGGATATGTGGAAGGAATAGCATGGACATAGGAAAAGGTGCCATCCCCCCAATGAGTACAACAGGTCTGCAAAACCCAGGAGTCATCGGTAGAAGCCAAACTAGTATGTGACACAGCCGAACGGGTAGTACCCGGGTATACCAACTAAGTAATGAAAGTGAAGTATGGGCGTGTACCTATGTGTGTGAGGTATAGCACGTGGGAAGCAAACATGGCAGGGTAGTCCACACAACCATAAAGGTAACCGACACCTGTAGGGCAGTCAATGTGCTACTCTGGCCGTGTCATGGCCCAACATCAAAAGTAGTGATCTATCGGATGTGAGTAATTTGCATGTGAGGGGTGGATGGGTAATGGTAAAACCCGCAAAGATGATACTGTGTCGTATGCAGAAAAGGTGAACCAGAGGTATAGGAGGGGGCAGCGGGTGAAGTGGACATAAACACAAACACATGGAGAAACAGCTGCAAGACAAGCAGACAGGCCATAGTGTAGAACACAATCCCACAAACATATGTATCATGTAAATGTGCGATCAAAATGTATAGATATGTCACCGTCACATACCCACAGGTTGGTCCTGATGGAACTGGCCATAACAAATGCAACACACCTGGCTGCATAATGGGCTACCCAGCATACCCTCCACATCACACAACCCACCCCCATAACAGAACGTCCACCAAATCCACCCGTACGTGGCCCACTGGTTCGTTGCAGACACAGCTACACATACCGACCCCTATGCATATGTAGTAGGTATTGTCACACTAGGCAGTGTCAGGATAGCAAACCATGTATTCCCTGCATGTTAAACCCCCTGCACATTTTCATAAAGCCAAAATACATTTCGATATTGTTTCTGTGTGGAATGGTCCAATTTCTGGAATATCCCTTATGGGATAAGTAACCTGTGTAAATAGTAGAATGGGAATGACTACAAGATGTCCAATCCTGTACATATCTGGACACAAGTCAGAATGTGAAGTAGAGGTCCAAGACACTGTCCAGACCTGAGTGGTCATACATAACCTAGTACCCAGGATAAAACACCTTCCCGTGACGCACGTGCCCCCACACAAATATGCGGGAGAATATATTGCACACTCGCATAGTGGCAAACAGCAGAAGGGTGAAGAAGACACCCGACATTAACAGGATAACCCTGATGAAGTGTGAGGGATACCAAGTGTGTGCCGGTGTGACCGACCATACCTGACAACCTGTGTGAGCTAGATATCTGGACAGAGCTGTGAATACAAGTGAGACAAAGGTACAACAGCAGGTACAATATGCAAAGATAGCTGTTAGAAGTTATTTATGTATGTGCAGTCTGAGTACCCGGGAAGTCCACTGGGTGAAGAAGTGCCCAGTAACAGCGGAGGCCTGGGTAGAAAAGCTCCACAAGCAATACAAGGAAATAAAGGCTACATAATGTTAAAGGTAAAATACAAGAGTAAAAGGCATACAGTCAGGAAATACACATGCATAAAATGTGCATAATAAGACAGTGCAAATCCAGAGTTTTGTAGTGGTAATACAGAAATTTACAACAATGACATACTTGGAGTCAAGTGAGTGTCAGCTAAGTCTGGTTAAGCTGGAGGGTAGAGAGGAGCAGGAGTATGGAGAGCTCAGAGGAGTGAGATCCCTAGAATGTATAACAGGTGCAAGCAGGAATATATCCATGTGGATGGATAAACACAGATATATCATAGAATGACAGTTTGCACAATGGCATTAATTTCCAGAGTATGAAGTCTGAAACTCAACTGTCTGCCAGCACGTCCCGACATCTGCCTCTAATGCCGAGCTACTGCTGTGCCGGAACACAACAGCGTATTACAGAGGTTTGTACCATATCACTCAACTGTCCAGATATTCGCAGAATGACCAGAGTGTTGGCTCATATTGTTGTGTGCCTCCGACAATCTGCGTCTGTCCGGTACATAGGTGTGGATTGACGTCACAAAATAATGAGGATTAAGTATAACACTCCACATCCCGCAGAAGAGTCATGATAATGCAAAACCTAGTATTCTATCAACGTTATAAGCTTGTAAGGAAACTAGTTAAAATGTGTCCCTCTTACTCTCCCCATCATGTAGGGTTTGTGCAGATTTGTTGCTCAAAGAGGTTGAGAGGTATGGTCCGTACATATGTACAGTAACAACCCATGACATTTGTGTAATGTACAACTGCATACCTGTAGTCACAACATGTCCAAGAAAATAATCCCTGTATGAATGAATACAGGTAATAGTCAAATGTGAATGGGAAACCCCCCCCCCCCTCACCGTGGAGTATGGACAGTAACAACCCCACCCATAATATGTACAGCCAACAGAATAAGCTCCTGATAGGTGCCCAAACACATGTGTCTATAAATACAGGTAAAATGTTCATAATAGGGAGAAGCTCCCTGTCCACATGCTTCATCTGACATTTGAACTCGGCCAGGGAAGTTCCGTTCACCATGCGGACAAGCCTATATCCAGATCACTACATGAACACCCTGACAATCAGAAATGTGTATGTGATACGACTATATGCCCTGGTGTTCTGCATATCCTCGGAGTGATTAACAATGCAGCTGGGGTCCACAGCAGTAGGCAATAGGGAATGTGTAATATGTAGTACCACATTTCTCACAGCAGGGGAATGGATGCCTGTGTTGTAAGTGAAGCGGTGAGGCATATGTTGATGTAGCTAAGTACTATGGGTATGCATATCAATGAGGCAGAACAGCAACAGAATACTGTTTCCGGCATCCGTCCAACGTGAATGCAGTCCCGGTTGACCTACGACCACTGCAGATATCCCTGTAAAGTGTAATGAATGCGTTTGTGCTGTACACACAGTTAAATACGTAAAGGTGAACCGTGTGTTTCACACCAGTCCATAAACCGGACTACAGATAAGTAAGTGTTACGGTCAGAAGTATGAAAGGCCGCGCAAGCACACATATCTATTAAACAGATGTAACCCACAACATGTATATGCAAGTGCGCCTGTGCGTGTGTGATCCGCTCACAGCATAGTAAATGAATGCTGTTTCCCCCATGTTATATATACATGGCTCAAACCTGTTAACCCCGTAAAGTATGAAACCGGACAAAGCCATGCAAACTACTGGAACAAATAGGGACAATCCCAAGATATGTGCCAGAACAAACATAGAAAGTGGTTAGAATAATGGGTGTGTCAGTAGCATGGATTCTCTGAAGGGTATGGTATGCAGTCGTAACCTGAACTGCTTGCCAGTATTTCCCAACATAAGTCTTTAATGAAATGCCACTAAATTGCCAGATAGACACAAGGTTATGAAAAACACACCGAAGATAAAGAGGCAACCAGCTGTACATTCTGCGACAATCTGTACAGTGGAAAGGTATGGTATGGATATAGATATATGTGTATACACATAATCCACAGACGTAAACCAAAGCAAATTATGAAATGAGGACTGTACATGTATATATGTATACACAACAAACATATGTCCCGTAGATATGACATATGTACATAAATAGGCCACGGCATAGCTATTATGGGTAGACAAACAGACATGCACGAAAGGTGAATAAACCGCTGCTTTCCAAACCATTGGCCAGAAAGTGACAGTCCGGCAAGTTCTACACTTTAAACATGAATATAGGTGTCCATTGCAGGACCCCAAAAATGGATCCATATGTAGTGTCAACCGTCATTGACACAAAAGAAGTTACCTCAGCAAATACGATATAGCTGTACATGCAACAGTAGCAGGTGCAAGGGTAATAACACATGTGTCGATAGAATGTATGACGTATGAACTGATATCCGGAGAGTGGGGAGTGCTTATAAGTGTCTCCACACTTTAGTACCACTCACATTAAACATGTGTAATGGGTACTGTGGAGGGGTGTCAGGTATGGGAATCATGGGTATGCAGAAAAGGGCCTAGGTGTTGTTTGGCACAGATTTATTAGGTCCACCCGTGGGAGTGATGTGGGTATAGCACACGCCTATAATCTCAATAATGGGGCAAACCATCCACTGGATATTGCGTAAACCATTGTGGGAATATGCAGGGCCCTATATCAGTGTCATGTAGGTGATTATCATGGATGGACATGCGTACGGCCAAGATGGTAACCATACCTGGCAAATTGTCAGAATAAGACAGCTGCACTAAGGCATAGTACATGAAATACAAATAGGGACTATATTAGATATACCCCAGACAAAGTCAGAATGTTGATAGAATACTGGCGTAGTCAGGAATATGAATGTTATGAGTGTTACTAATCATGACATAGAAATGTCAGTCACTATTATCTAACCGCACAGTTCATAATGCCTTGCCAGTAATTTACCAGAAAGGCACATTATTATGACAAATGTAACAAGAGCAAAGGTCAAACATCAGGGCGTTTGCCCATAATGTGTACAGGTGAGAGGTATGAAGGTAACCTGTCCAAAATACATGTACAGAACTAGTGATACTAGGTGGGCAGGTGAGAAGAAAGACGTCAGGACAAATGACAAAACATGTACAAGTCATAAGCATGTACTCCGACAAATGTGAATGACAACGTATGCCCTGTGAAAGTCAATGTGGAAGGTTAATAATTCAGAATGTTGATAGAAGTACAGGTCAACACTAAGGGACTCTGGCTAACAAAGTTTGCAGATGACTGCAAACTGGGAGCCATTATTGAATCCCCAAATGATGTAGATACTCTACAAAAGGGCCTTACAGAAACAGATGCTTGGTGCCAGAGCCATGGGCTCAAGCTCAATGCCAAGAAATGTATTGTTATCCCCTTTGGGAAAAAACATGTATCCATGAATTACCATATAGGTGGCAGTACACAAAACACAGAAAGTGTGATAAGAGACTTAGGGACACAGGTGGACAGTGGTCTCACCTTCGATAACCACATCACCACAACAGTCAGGAAATCCTTCTATGTGGCACACCTCATCACGAAGGGCTTTTCATCCAGAAAAAAGGAGGTCATTGTCCCACTGTACTCGTCCCTCATTAGACCCATTATAGAATACAATGCCCCATTTGGTATGTACCTCTCAAGACATCTGCAACAACTGGAAAGGCCTCAGAAATACCTCACTAAAAGAATCACAGGCCTAAAGCAGATGCCTTACGCTGACCGCCTTAAAAATCTCCAACTATACTCTGTCACATATCGTCTACTCAGAGGCGATCTCTGCTTAACATACAAGGCCATGTCAAACCCAGAGATGTTGGACATGCTACACTTAAAGAAATCCCAATCTCTCAGAGCTACACGCTCCAGGGATCTAAACCTTGTCATCACAATAAACAAAACATGCTGGAGGGATAGGTTCCTGACCCAGAGACTCCCCAGACTCTGGAATAGATTGCCCATACATGTCAAGCAGAATGCCTCTTTGGACCTCTTCAAGAGGAACCTTGATGATTGGATGGGAGAAAGGAAATTCACCCCAGGGATCACGTCAGTCACCCTGCTAGACAGAGGTCCAGGAAACTAAATAATGTGGGAAGAAATAGCCAGGGAATTGTTATGGCTAGGCTTGTATAGGCCCTAGGGCTGATAGCCTAGTACCAACCTATGAACCTATGAACCTATTAATAGACTCAAAAGAAATGTGTCCCTCAGGGTGTCATGCAGTGTCACCGTTACAATGTCCAGTCCCCCATACTCGTACGTGAGCTCTGCCACTGATGGAAAGTGCAAATACCGGCGTACACATAAGGTACATGATAGAATAATTAGTGTGGATAAGCAGCTGTTGGCCTTTGTGAGGAATACAACCCTCTGGGTTGGTGTGTGCAATAGAAATGTAATGGCATCTGGCCTGTGATGCCACCATACAGTGTGTGTATTGGTGTCAGAAAATTGATATCTTGTATCAGACACATACTCCGCAACTGTACAGATTTATGCATAATGTGCAGAGTTTTGCCTCATATGTTTGGTGTGTTCCTCTTAAAAGCAGTACCATTCTGGCAAATGCCTGAGAACTGAAGTCATTACATAATGACAAACATGTGAGTTTAAGACACCAAATCCATCAGAAAAGTCATACTAATGCAAAACCTATTATTGTGTCAACTATCTACATTTGTAAGAGCAATATTTAAATTCTGCCCCTATGTGTCCCACTATCAGTTAAGGCTTTGTCCAGATGTTTGCTCTAGGAGGTGGAGTGGTATGATCAGAAACAGATACATGTGTGAGGAAACAGCATTATCGACTGCAAGATAACTCAGAAGGTATGAAAAGCGCTGCAGTAGGATGTTCAGTACTGTCCGCAGGTATGTGCTGACATGTCAAATGACACAGCAGTCTACATGAAGTACCTATAGGGCTGTCACCTTTACAAATGATGATAGTGGGACATACCCACAGCCATGCACACAGCACAAATAGACATACACACAGCAAAACTAGGCCATGATACATGAAGCCTCCGGCGTGTACCAGTAGAGTGAGAGTACAGCAAGGATAGATGTCTGCCAAGTTATACAGCAAATGCCTGTAAGGGCGTGTAACACCGCCCGTAATACCTAACGTTAACGGACAATGCTGGGATTTGCAACATACCCCATTGGTATGTGAAAGCTATGCAAATATGCGATACATGAAACAGTCAGCTGTCCATGCAAGAGCAGAGTTATGTGCAGAAATTATATATATATATATATATATATATATATATATATATATATATATATATATATATACACACAGACACACACAGACACACACACACACACACACACACACACACACACACACACACACACACACACACATGTGGCAGGGTTGTGAGCAGAACACGAACGTAACCACTGTACCACACAACAGCATTACGCAGTGACAGAACGTGCAACCGTGATTAGTAGATCACGGAAATCACACAGGCATACATCTAGCCTGTAGACAGCTGCATCAAAGGCAAAGACGCCGCACAGATGTTATGGTGAGTGAATACTGTAAAAGCAATGTACTGTTGTCATGCAGCTGGAAACACACACACACACTTGGCAGAACTGAGAGTCGAACATACACCTAATCACCCTATCACACTACAGCATGATGCATTTACAGAACACGCTACCACGATTACTAAACACAGCAGTCCCACAGGCATTCTTATAGGTGCATGTTGACATCCGCAAAGGCAAAGACGTCAGCAGGATATATCTGTGGTGTGAAGCGTCTAAAAGCATAACCTGAGTCCCCAGGCGGACGGGAGCATGCGCACACACACACACACACACACACACACACACACACACACACCCACACAGTTGGCAGGGTTGGGAATTAAACTTACACCTAACTACCCTATCACACTACAGCATGACGCATTTACAGAACGCGCTACCGAGATTACTAAGCACAGCAGTCCCACAGGCATTCTTCTAGGTGCATGTCGACATCCGCAAAGGCAAAGACATCAGCAGGATATATCTGTGGTGTGAAGCGTCTAAAAGCATAACCTGAGTCCCCAGGCAGATGGGAGCATGCGCACACACACACGCACACATACTTGGCAGAACTGGGAGTCGAACATACACCTAACTACCCTATCACACTACAGCATGACGCCTTTACAGAACGCGCTACCGAGATTACTAAACACAGCAGTCCCACAGGCATTCTTCTAGGTGCGTGTCAACATCCGCAAAGGCAAAGACGTCAGCAGGATATATCTGTGGTGTGAAGCATCTAAAAGCATAACCTGAGTCCCCAGGCGGACGGGAGCATGTGCACACACACACACACACTAAAAGCATAACTGAGTCCCCAGGCGGACGGCCACACACACACACACACACACACACACACACACACACACACACGCACACACACACACACACACACTTGGCAGGGCTGGGAATCGAACTAACACCTAACTACCCTATCACACTACAGCATGATGCATTTACAGAACGCGCTACCAAGATTACTAAACACAGCAATCCCACAGGCATTCTTCTAGGTGTGTGTCATCATCCGCAAATGCCAGGATGCCGGCAGGGATTGTATAGAGAGTGTACAATCAGACATAGTACTGTCCCACGGTAGACGTACACAAACACACTGCAGTGGTGTACTCAGGGCAACTATATATGTATGGAGCACTACAACAACAATACATAGACACAGTACACACCACAGACAGTACACCCTTCAAGATAGTCACCCAGTGTGTACTCGGTAGGCATGCATCCTGACATTGAAGATGGAAATCTGTTGCCTGGATGACCACCATGGCAATACAGGATGTCAACAGCCATGCCCATGCACTGAGGGACATCACCGACACAATGTGTCACTGGCCATGGCTGCACACCTGGTAATATACGTCAGTTCGGACTGTACTCTGTGTCGATCTACACAATGGCATACTGGGCATGCTCACACACATAGCTGTTGCAAAGGGCCATCTTGCATGCAGATGGAGTGCAAACACGGAAGGTCTCAGTTTGGACTGTACTGTGTGTCCATCTACACAACTGCGTACATGGACTGTACTGTGTGTCCATCTACGCAACAGCATACTGGGCATGCTCACACACTTAGCTGTTGCAAAGGGCTGTCATGCATGCAGATGGAGTGAACACACAGAAGGGCACAGTACAGAAGGGCACAGTAAGGTATAACTGTCCTCACGCACAGGGCGGTCACACACATGCAGTGACCTGTACACACACAGCTGCCATCACAGCTGTCACAGGTGCAGATCACACATGTACACACTGCAGTGTACACTGTAGCTGTCAAGTCATCACCATGTCATCGGTGCAGCAATACACAGCCTTACAGTATCACAACACCATGTGACACATGACCACTAGGCTGTACAGAGGTGTACACCAGCTGTGCAGAGTACACATGTACTGACAGGGATCCAACAGGTGTTATGCATTGCAACGATACCAGTATACATGAACAGGTCAGCTCAAGACATACCATGGCCCTTACACAGCTGTGACACATGACTGTTGCTGTACACCAATGAACACAGGTCTGGATATGTCATACATGTGATTGTGTGGATGTGTGCATGGACTGCACACACAACACATACATACATAGCATAGCCTTTGATGTACCTCGTGCATAACAGTGGCCTAAGCAATGCTACGCACGCAAATGGAAGGTGGGTCCATGTCTGTTGAATGCTCACACTACAGGGGGTAGCAATGTTGACCGGGACACATACCCTTGTACTGGTCCCCTGTGACACCCATGATATCATACCACAGTCCATGTGTTATGTATGTCAACACACATGTCCAACAATAGCAATGCATACAAACATGGCAACAGGAGACACATGTGACATCTGTACTGTGCATGCAGCAACCATGCATGTGCAGTGGCCGATGTCTGTAACATAGTTGCACCTAACTACGACATGCAGTCGCAATGCAGCCCCATCATTGACACCTGTATACTGTGACATACAAACAGCACGTATGGAGGGATGTGTGTACATAAAGTGGTGAACCACCTGTGTAGATGTATGTGTGCAGGGGGTGGCTCACAGTTGTGTCACACACCATCCTATCATGCCATGTGCAAACAGTACGCTATGTCACTGTTACGTGACAGTGCTGACATAACGCATACACAGCGGTCGGGTGTTACCAACTATATGTCACATGGCACCTGTAATACCTACAACCTCCCGTGTGCATATAGCAGCACAATTGCCAGACATAGCGCCGGTACACATAATGCAATCAATACCGCTGCATGTCTATCAAACGTGTCATCATATGGCAGGTGTATCATTCCTAGCACTGCCATGTGTGTCCAAATGTGTGATCAGAGATGCCATATATCATGGGGATTATGTCCCAGTTGTTACACATACCTGTATACTGTTGTAGAGATCTGTACATACGTCAGTGTGGGAAGCATGATGTCGGCCGGTGTGGTGCATCACACACGTCGGCTGTCCGTATACACATGTGTGGTCACAACAGTGTGTGTGTGTGTGTGTGTGTGTGTGTGTGTGTGTGTGTGTGTGTGTGCATGTATGTATGTCTGGTGCTTGGTGTGAGGGTGTATGCTAATATACAGTGAGAAGTGATCACTAACCCCACGTGGTGACTAACCCATAATGGTGATGCAGTGCACTACCCTGTTGATGCCATAGGTCCCAGCCATACTGGCTACCTGTGCATATTCCTTCTCTGTCACACGTTGTGTGGGTGCATAGTACTGTGAGGGTGATGACCACATAGGCAAGGGTCCCCACCTCAACACTATGGGGTGTGCGTTATAGTGGTGTACACCCCGTGAATGTGGCCATGTTCCCATACTGTTACAGGGTCCTACTGCTACACAGTGTGGCCTCCAGCTACCAAGTGACACCTCACATCATCATTGGCCAGACTGCTGTGTACAACCCCTGCACCATGTCACCATACCTGTAATGTGTCCTGCTATGTATGTCACGTCTCTGTCCAGTGTAGCCTGTGGCACTGACCACATGCGTCAGGTGCAGTATATGTGTGGACATCTGTGTCATGTTGGTGTTTCCAACAGTCAGGTTGAGGGTACATGTAGCATGCTGATATTGCCAGATGTGCATATGAGTAATCCACAGTTACACGTGGGGGACTGCAAACACTGCTACATGTAGGCACATGCAAGTACACCATAGGAGGGAACCAGGGTATCACAACCAACATGGTGCTACAGATGTAACCGAGACACATACAGTGAACACATCACAATGCATGCTGCACCTGCTGAACTACATGGTATTACCGGTGCATGTCGACAGTACACAACCTATGTCACATACACATCTCTCAGTATTCACACACAACCACTGCAACATACACATCCCTCACTATGCATACACAGGTAATATTACATACACCTCACACTATTCTGTTCACCCTGTGCATCAGAATATTTGAGCATATCCCTGCACCGATGGTGTGGATGACAGGGATGCGGCACAGGCTTCATCATATGCACAGGATGATATGTTTGTCCAAGGCATAGGCTGCACCAATGGATGACATCATGTGTGTGTGTAAGGGCCGGTGATTTGATTGGACATGTCTGTTGAGAATGCATGTGGATGTTGTGGAGCCCTACAGTTGTGTTTGCTGTGTGCGTGTATGTGTGTACACAGTTCTGCCATTTGTGAGGCCTACACGGGGTATAATTGACAGCCCCAGATTGTACAGACCAGGTTGTACAGCTCACTGTGTCCGTCCACAGCCACGTGACCTGTGCCTGCCTGTGGTTGCATGGGCACTACCAGGTGGAGGTACAGAGTGGCTACTGTCTGATGACACATGTCTGCTGGAACCGTGTCCCCGCTGAGAATGTCCAGGGCCATGTCAATGTGGCCTGCTGTGTCCTGGTGTGGACAGCGCAGCACCAGCTGCACTGCTACTGCTACCAGCACTATGGGAGCGGGCATGTGAGGTGGCATGCTCACGTCGACCTACACTAGGTGGTGTTGCAGGCCTACGTCCATGTGGCCTATGCCTCACTCCTACCAGATGTTCCAGCCCAGACAGCTCACGCTTGCAGATTGCCATGCCACGGTCAAGGATTCCGACCATGTCACCCAATCGTCTATCCAGAACATCAGCAATCTGCTGTTGAGCATTTGCCAATGCCTGGATGTTGTCATTTAGGGTATGGATAGCAGCCCTCTGTAACCTCTGCCCTTCTCTGTTCTGCCATTCAGCACATGCCTGTGCCACCATTACAGTCTGGAAAATGCATCTGGTGATACCAGCTGCTGCGCTCTGTCCTGCAGGTGCATGTCTGCCAGAGGTCTTCCTACGAGCAGCACCGGCCACATGCCTGTGTGGCACATCTGCAGTCATTACACTGACACCATGGTGTGTAGACACACCTTCTGTAGCCACCACATGTTCCTGTTCCACGCTAACAGACGCTGACTGTCCTTCCTCTATGGCCACAGGTGATGCGGTATGTGTTGGCAGCAGAACTGTGTGCGGAGAAGAGGGGGACATAGCTGGGATGGTAACCATTGGCACAGATTCAGCCCCTGACAACCCTGCCTGTACCTCATGCATATGTTCATCACCGCTAGTATCTTTGGGGACACTAACATCAGATGGACCGCAGGAGGGTAATGCACCTACATCACCTGTGAATGCAAAGAAATACTGTAAAGTACAATAGACACACAGACACACACACACACACAGACACAGACACACACACACAGACACACACACACAGACACAGACACACACACACACACAGACACACAGACACACAGACACACACACACACACACACACACACAGACACACACACACACAGACACACACACACACACACACACACACACACACACACACACACACACACACACACACAGACACACACACACACGCACACACACACACACACACACACACACACACACACACACACACACACACACACACACACACACACACACTCACACACACTCACACACACACACACACACACACACACACACACACATGCACACACACACACACACACATAAACACACACAGACACACCATGCATGTGATTTGACAGATGGCATGCAGCATGCCTGTGATACAGCAGAGGGCATGCAGCTCAGACATTAATAGTGTTAGTAAGCATACCTCCCTGGGGTGCACACTGCAGCAAGCAGGAGTCATATCAGTAGCCATGCAGTTCACAAAATCATGGTAGTATGCATGCATCCCCGTGATACACCATGTGGCCCAGAACAGGATAACAGTACACATGGCTGGCGTGACCTTGACATGTAATCTGCTGACATGTGCATTAACATGCATACATGTCTGACACAATGGTGTCCTGACACATGTACAGCATCATAATGGGCTTCACATTGTAGTGTTGTCTGTATGCCCTACAGATAGAATGCATGTTTAGCAAATGTGCATGAGCATGGGAGGGTAGTCTGAGCCGTCTACATTGCTATACAGTGTGAAGTACAGACACTGTGCCATTGCATGGCATCATGAGGCATCTATATTGCTGTAGAATGCATAATATGTACACATTGCATAGCCATAACTGCATGCTATGACATAGTCATGATGTTCAACAGATCGTATATGGTAGACTTCAGTGACACCTCCAGTAGCTGTGCACAGACTTTTTGGATGTCCAGTGTACCACATCAACTGTATAATCGGTCAACTAAGGCTATAATTGGACCATGTGTGGACAATGTGCAACAGGGTGCATACACATCCCATGTATTGTGTGGCTACATGTCTCTGGCCATCCCCCATGGCCATGTGTGCACATGTGTTGGCCAAATGTGTGTGATGGCCATCTATCTCACATGTCTGTGTTGTCCCATATGACATACACCCATAGATGTCAGATATGTCACAATCCACAGGGCTATGCAGACAATGGGTTGTATGTTTGGTATGTGGGGTATAGGTCATGCGATAGTGTGACAATATTGCAGACAGAACACTACGGGTCTGGGACATGTCAGGTGGCACATCACAATGTGTGCACCCAATGCAGGGGCATATGACACAATGGTGACACCTGTGGGCTGCCCATATCACAGCTCACTGTGTGGTACTGTGTGCGTACCACACATGTTGTTCCAATGCATACTACATATGTGTCCATTGTAGAACTCCTCCACCGTTGTATGCACAGCTGACCACACATGTCGCAATGACAAGTACTGTGGTTTCAAGTTGGTGTATCATTTTGTTTGTATGGGTGGCCTATGTGAATGATGGGTGATGCAACCTGTATATCGTGACTGGAACAAACATCAAGTGTGCAAGTTTTAACTGGCCACATGGCAAATAGATCTACACTGTAACATGCCTGATGCTGATGACAGTCTCACCTGCAACGGACTCATGTCTGTGCGGCACGCCAGAGGTACCTGTATAGGAGTGACACAACAGTATGAACATTATCCATGACTGTATGACAGCCACAGGTTGCACTGTGCATGTTAACACATTCACCTGTGTAATAGCATATAGTATGCACATGTGTGCATACACAGAGTAGCATACTGTAGTATGCAGCATGTGTCCACATACCTTGCATATGTTGTTACTTTACATAATGTACAGTGACACATGCAACTAAATGGGATATAATAGCCATATGTGCAGTACTGACTTACCAGGCAACTCCAGGCTCATTGGTTGGGAGACACCCACCTCCACAATGGCAGCTAGTGTGTGTGGTTGCTGTACTGAGGGTGTCCCCAGACTGGCCAGTAGCTCCTCGGTGTGTGTGAGTGGGGGCTGGGTTGGTGGCCCACCACCTGTTCCACCTTGTTCCCTGGCAATTGCAGTGGCACGCTGTTTTGCATGTCTTATCAAGTCCGTGCAGTGTCTGTGCACCTGCTGGTAGCTGTGGTTATGGCCACCCACATCGTTCACTCTCCTGCGTAGATCCTGCCACAGGTCATCCCGCTGCTGGGCATCCTGTGGCACATGGCTGAACAACAAGTCATAGTTCTCATGGAGCTGTGGGATGAGGACATCATCCTCCTGGCGACTGTATGCTGGAAGACGTGTACGGGGCATTATCTGTAAGACATAATGATGGTGACAGGTCACAGTTTCAGAGATGTACAGAGATACTCCTGCACATACATTTCTATGACATCTACTACATCTGCACAGTTATCTTTGCAAAGCATCATGACACTGACACGATTGACGTGTTTGTGTCACACACGTCACACCCATTATGCATTGGATATCATCACTATATATGTGTGTCACCTCATTACAGTGTTCATACTCCATGTGAATGCTGTCTTGCTGTGGGCATGTCTATTTGCCTGCACTTGTGTTCTTACCTATCTGCACATGTCTGGATGTTTCCATGGTAATCCTGTTCACCTTGATGCTGTGTATATGTCACATATCAACACAGACACAGCCGTAATGGACTTGAGCAGTGACAATGCACACATACGCATGGACACCTGTACATGCATGTGTTTTGCCATATATATCTACACAGCACTGTACAACTGTTCAACATCCTGCCACGGATCGC
This sequence comes from Protopterus annectens, assembly GCF_019279795.1. Taxonomy (NCBI): domain Eukaryota; kingdom Metazoa; phylum Chordata; order Ceratodontiformes; family Protopteridae; genus Protopterus; species Protopterus annectens. The sequence continues at coordinate 1,474,179,097 of NC_056728.1, read as the reverse complement.
CTGTGTTGCACATGTGATAGACATGGGACAATGGCTAGTCAGACGTCATTCACAGGGATGGTTATCAACAATAGCAAGTGTGGGCATGGTTTCCAAGCTGTAACAGACAGCCATTATGCCACCACAAGGTGCATCAGTGCCACATTACTGATCCAGTCAGTTGATAGTACATCTACCATGCGGCCATCACACCATGTATGACTGGGATGACATGTGCAGCTTTGATGGACAGGGTTGCATGGTATGGTGGGAGTATGTCACATATATGGCACAGGGATATGTCCAGCCTGTGGTGATCCTAGTATTAGGACGGTGGCTGTCCATGACATATGTCTTACAGATCAGGATATGGACATGTAGCATGTCCATCATCATGGTGTACCAAATGTCTTTCTGCAAGGTAGACAGCATGCTGCATAGTGGGGGTGAGGATTGTGAAGGCTGGTATCGCCCATCCACGCATGGCCATTACCCCTTAAAGGTGGTATGTGATCCAATATTGGTCACCACAGTGCTGTATATGCCTGTCCAGTGATCTCTGTGCTCATGGATAGCACCCTGACATGACATGGGTACCTCATATGACTACCTAAGGGGCCTGGAGACATCACCAAGTTGGGGGGTGCACTGCACAGCACCATTCCTTACACAGTGTCCATAATGTTGACCACAGCCTAGGTAGTAGTTAATGGGTACAGGGATGTTCACCTAGTGGTGACAATGCTGGTATCATCCATCAGACTGTGCACATATGTCACACACCTCACTCACACAGCCCATTCTGTATGTTGTTCACAACACTGACACAGGTATACTCATAGGTCATGGCCATTCACAGCCTTACATACACAGATGCCTAACATTTGTCTGTGTGGTGTGGGCTACAATGAGGGTGGAGTACAACACATTAACCCTGTTCTACTGTAGCTGGCACTGGTGTGATGTGCACATGTCACTCTTGCACCTTTTGTAGTTGTGAGCCTGTCAACAGGCCACTGGTGGAACACTCCTGTGACATACAAAGGTATTTGTAATCAAACATCCGTGGTGTCTTGTACATCTGTACTGCTAACATCTACAGTGATAATGGTTCATGGACATGCACACCATACTCAGCAGGGTTATAGTGAGGTGCCACCCATAATGACTGTCATCACCACTTGTGGGTTGATGTTATCCAACACCCTATCTGTATTGTATGGTCATGATAGGCACTTGTTCAGAACTTGTGAGCATGTCATGAGCTACTGATTAATATAGCACCCATTCCACACAATTTCCCACAGGTACACTGGCTGTCCTGCACTTCCCAGCTTGCTTATGGTACAACAGCTGTTGTACACACGTAATGCACATATCCTGTGGGACATGGTTGTATATACAGGCATGTCCAACTGTCACATACCAGTGCTACTGCCTGTCTATATGATGGATATGTCGTACATGTGGCAATAGAGCAATTGTCTCATGTACACATTCAATGCTCACCTCCCAACATACGACACTGCAGCCTGTGGGGGATGCACTTCTGCAGCCGTGCTGGGGGCATAGCTCTCAAGTGTACCTCATTACGAGGAACTTACCTCTTTTGGGGTCTTAAAAAGTGCATGTTCCTCAAGGTTCCACATTGAAAGGGTCTGTCACACATTCATTGTTGGAAATTGTTTAACTGCTAGCCATGGCTAAATAGATGGGAATCATATTAATTCATTAGAATATCGTTTTTATACGTAAAACCAGCCTATTTTAGCCATCATATGCCCTTCCTAGTTGAAGCTGTTAGTAAGCCAGTAGTAAGTGTTCCACGTTTTGCCCATTTGTCACACATTATGAGGGCTAATGTTCCTCATTTTGGGGACAGGATGTTGACAGCTATGGCTGGGAGTAATGCTGTCACCAACCCTGACCGCACCTGACAGTCATGTGGGGATGTGTAACATTTGCAACACACCCCACCCATCACATAGTCTCACATGATCTCCACCACAGGCCACACCTACAAAGACAACTTGTGCAGTACGTCTCCATACTCTGTGTAGGCACCAGAGGTAGCCCCCATCATGGAAAACAACATCACCAACTTATAGCCCACAGACTCATGTGTGCCCATCACATACAGCCAATAGGGAGTTATAACATTCACAACACACCAGTCATAGGTGACTCTGTAGGGAGTCGCACTGCAGTTCCACACAGCAGGCTACACAAGGCAAGAGTCGCTTACATCTTGCTGTCGGGTAACTGGTTCTGCAACATAACCTATGCACCCATGCCACACCTCACCAGGTACGATGTGACTGTCATTCTCCATGTTAGTGTGACTGCCCTGAGATGCCACTTCACAGACTACGTGTGCAGGGACATGCAATAGCTCACCAGTCTTATAGCCCTGAGGGTGTGGGCCAAGCCCTGGGGAGCATTATGCATTCGTCCGGACATGATACCACTGTACAACGACCGACTGTGTCACTTCAACAGTTGCCTATGCTCCTATTGTCATTCCACAGGTATCTGGTATCTGTCCTCTTTGACTGACCTGGTCAAACACAATGCTGAGGCACAGATGACTTGCACCTGTCAGCCCTGGAAGTACAGCTCACATGTAAGGCTCTTGCTGCTTCTATACTGCCTGTCTTGCACAGTTTCCAATAACAGTCACCGGCAGAACGGGAACTGGCAAGCACGATATGGGGTCATGTGACACAATGCTTGCATCTTCCTCTGTGATGCACGCAGGCAAGGCACACCTTATAATGCACCACTCCAATATCTCTGCAGTGACTGGGACCTTCCTCTAGGCTCTGCAGAGCACACCTGCAATGACAAGTTATAGACAGACCATACCTTTCAGGCACATACCTGGACCGGCACACCCACAGCTGAGGGGTTCCCATATCCCACTATGTTGTGCACACATCCTGGCTAGTTACTTAGCACAATGCATCAGAGGTGCTCCACGTGCAACTAACTGTGTCCAGGACCGCTATACACATTGTAACAAGCTACAGAGTCAACATCATACCCCACGGTTAACATACCTCATTTGTTGGTATATTGGACAGTGGGGCTCAGACAGCTACTACTGATGTGTGACTGACACTACCCTACACTTAACTGGGATAGCCACTCATGTACCGACGCATTCATGAGTCATAACCTCCACTCTGCTGGATCAACCCATACACACCACCTCCAAGACCAAAATGAACCTTGACATGAACACTACCACCATGTGACTGGTGTTACACACCTGGGGTTATCCCCTCATTGGTGGATTTTGAACATATGCTAATCATCCTTATTAGCCACATCCCGGCACCATACCCATCACAGCATACACAGTACATGAGTAGTACAACACCTACTACAGACGTCTTCTGACAGCGGTTGTTAACGTCATGACACCCGTGCAGATGGACGATGCACATACAAATGCTGAAACATACCCCAGTGCACTTCATTAGCATGTACACAACTGCATGGATCATGCTATTCCACACAGAGCCATGATGGTACACACCAGATAACAGACGCCACTCTGGTGGTCATGTCCCATGGACATATGAAGTACAACAACAGGTGTAGGCTGTTGCACAGTGATGTACATTCCCATGGGTGGGGTAGCTCACTGGTCAGCCTTGGTAGGGCCACAGGATCCCTCATCACATACTCCAAGACTAGCTACGTAAACATTACTGCGACAAATTCCAGGGTGTACCATCAGGCATTATGGTGGTATGTCAGTAGTCGATGGCAACACCCACATCTGCTGTCACATACAACAGTCACTCAGGAACATTACAGACCCAGGTGATGTTGGCAACATGCTGGAGGATGGATTCAATGCTAACATTACACCCTCTCACTCATTACAGGGCCACAGTCCATACAGGAACATTGTGGTGTCCCTGTGGTCACACCTACACAGTACTAACCTGCACTCTACATGTCCTGGGACACTGGCCCCATGTCACCTTCCCACGTCCCAGGCTGTGATGTCCACAAACCTCTGAATGACATGTCTCCCCACTAGGCCACCATATTCAGTAATAGCCTTGTTTCAGACATTGTAGCCCCTGAATAGCACACAGCAGCATTTATCACACTACACACAGGTGGCACCACAATGCACGAGTGGGACTATAGTCCTACACACCTGACTGGACTGTTCTGCATGGCTATGGGGCACATCATCAAGGACGTCATTCACAGAGACATTGTTGGGCTTCCGTCCTTTGATGCCACCTGGGTTAGGCTTGTTAGGGCCAGAGCATGGCCCCTACACCTGGTGGACTCCTTTCATACAGTTACCAGGGCAGTTGCTGATGGTACGGGAGTCCACACATCCTACATTGTCCTCTCATTGCCTTTCAGCAACATTCTCCATTCTGGTATTGACAACATACACATCCACCTGCACATCATACCCTATGTCTCAGGATGTTATGCAATGTGGCTCATGGACAGGACACACACAGTGAGGCCAGCATACCATAGTACCTACTGCATGTCAGTTACATTTGGCATACCACAGTCCTCAGTCATAGGGCCCCTCATGTTCAGTATATGCTTCCCTGTGGTACAGGCCAGCACAGAGGACTTTCCCTGCCTAGCTTTATGAACCCCTGCATACAAAGCACCATGATTGCTCCACCAGCTGATACTGACTCCATCCATACAGGTGTCACTGTGACAGATACCTGATATGACTATCATGGCGTCAAGCTGCATGACACAAGGTGCATGAACATCACCTTTGCATTACACCATTCACCCACTGACTATCACATGGGTGGTAGTCCCCTACATACATATCACACAGTACATGTTTTCAGTACACACAAATGTCGCACCCACTCCTGTGGTTACCGTATTGCCACTGTGGTGTGGATATCCTTCTACATGGCACACTTATCTGTACTGGGTGTGTAGCTGGTACATAGGCACCCATTGTACCTCTGAACTCAAGACTTCTACACACATTCAAGGGCTGTGGTGTAGTTCCTGTGCTGTCCATTACCTTACTTGGATAGAAGGAAGTTTCTTTGCTCACCAGTGGGAGTGGGGAGCCTTGAGCAGCCTACCTGTCCCTGTAGGAAGTGACCTCAGCACAAGCTCTTTTGTAGTTCCCTGTTTAAAATCCGCCTCTGGGCGTTTTTTTCTGGCTATACTACTCAGACAAGCTCCTCGTGGTCCTAGCTACAGAGAACTCAGAAAAGCGACTACTTTCTGGATTTAAGTATCTTTGCTGTTTTTTTACTTGGAATAGCTTCTCTAGCTTACCCTAAACAAGCTTAAACTGTTTTTTTAGCTGTTTGCTGCACTATTTTAAAACCTGCACTTAAAGTTACTTTTTAGTCGAATTTGATCGAAAGTTTGTGTGTTTGTTTAATTTAACTGTTGAGGCTGCCCACTAAAGTGTGCTAGCCTGTGTAACTGATTTATCACTGCTTCTGCATTTTCTGTGTGCTTCTATCTAAAAACAAAACAAAAAAAAAATCCTTGTTTTCCCGCCTCTCCTCGATTAGGTTAGACCAGTTTACAGGCATTGCTGTATTCTGGGCTGTGGTGTAGTTTCTGTGTTGTCCATTACCTTACTTGCATAGAAGGAAGTTTCTTTGCTCACCAGTGGGAGTGGGGAGCCTTGAGCAGCCTACCTGTCCCTGTAGGAAGTGACCTCAGCACAAGAGCTGTAGTAATTGGTTGTTTTGGACCATTTCTAGCTCTTTTGTAGTTCCCTGTTTAAAATCCGCGTTTGCATGGCTTTGTGCGGTTGTGCGCATAGTGCAGCACCGGTTAAACTTCTTCTGGCTCCGCCAAGTCTGCTCTTCAAATTTTCCCTTAAGGAAGCTCTACTCTTTGTATAATCAGACTACTCGCTATATTATAAGCCTAGCACTTGTTCTCAAAACTTCTCTACTAAGTAAGCACTCTCGTACTAAGTAAGCACTACATCCACCTACCACCCCTGTGAATATGCACTTCCCTTAAAGGCACAGCACTCCCTTATACTGTTCTAGCATGTCAAGTGGTAGATTACTAGCGTCCTCTCCAGTTCAGCTGGTTAATCTAGGTATCTTGAGACAATGCTACAATTGTCTCATGTATACAGACAACCCCCTCCTCCTCCCAACAAACACAAATACATGTGAGAAATGCAACTATATAGCCAAACTGGAGGCTGAACTCTCTCAACTCAGGGCTGGCATGACCAGACAGGTGGAGATGGTAACCACACACACAACAAACCCAGTCCCATATAGACCTACCACAACTGCAAACCAAACACATAAAAACACAAAGACATACTCGGAGGCTCTAATAAAAAACTTACCAAAACAACAGAGGCTCCCAAAGCAGACATCCAAAAATCCACCACCTCAAAACAAAACACATGCAACACATACTTCAATAAATCAGTGTGTCAACCAATCACAGCCCTTAAGGCCAAACACCATGCCTGATACACTAGTAATAGGTGACTCTATAGTCAGACACACTGATGTCCCGCTTACCAGGCTGAACAAGGAGAGGGTGACTGTGAGTTGCCTATCGGGAGCTAGGATCCACCACATAACACATGCACTCAGGTCACTCCAAAGCAAGTACAAATATGACTGCGTCATTGTCCATGCTGGCGTGAATGACCTGAGACATACCTCCCTGGACTACATGAAAAGAGACATAGAGGAGCTCTCTGACTAAGTAGCCCAGGCTGGTATGACCCTGACCCTGAGCAGCATCTTGCCCTCACCAAGAATGATGCCACAATACAAAGACAAGATGATCAGCTTTAATAATTGGCTCAAGTACTGGTGTCATTCTAAGGAGATCCAATGTCTGTCTGCCTGGGATGACATGTTGGACAAGCCATGCTGCTTCACAAGGGACAGCTTGCACCTGTCACCACTGGGCTTCTGGATATTGGCTAAGGCTCTTGCCACTCCCATAGTGCCTTTTTTAGGCAAGGCTCAAAAGACAAACCCACCTCCTTACAAAACAAAAATGGAAAAAAACTAAGGGTAATGCTGCTCAACGCCAGAAGTCTAAATCTCAAGATGCAGGCTCTCGAAGCACTCCTCAGTATGGAGGACATCGATGTCTGTGCAGTAACTGAAACCTGGTTCAAGGCTCCTGAGAGCACCCCGGTGCTACCAGGCTATACCTCGTATCATGCTTTTCGGCCCCAAAACCCGGGCCGAACCACAAAGGGAGGGGGAGTGTCCATATTCATCAAGGACACCCACACCTCCAGGTTAGTAGCAACACATGAAGCATCGGAGACCATGCAGGTGCAACTAACCATAGGCAAAACTGCTATACAACTGGTAGCATGTTACAGACCACCCTCCCAATCTCAGGAACACCACTCAGCCTTCCTGAAGACATTGGAGGATATGAATGTATCACAAAATACCATCATACTGGGAGACTTCAACTACCCTAACATAGATTGCTTACATTATTCTAGCCCTAACACTCTAGCCCAAACATTCCTGGAATTCATAAATTCAAATGCACTGGAATAACTAGTCACCTCTCCCACTAGGGGAGATAATATACTAGACCTGATCATCACAAACATGGGGACAAAATACTCCACACCGGAGGTATACCCCTCACTAGTGAGATCTGACCACAAACTAATCACCCTGGATATACATATCCCACCTCCACCCCCAGCACAAAAGACCACAGTGAAAAACTTCTCAAAAGCAGACTTCACTCTTCTTAAGCCTGAGATGGTATCCTTTAAGCCCACTGGGCCAGTGGATACCACATCCCACAATGCTGAATCCTTCACAAATGCTTTCTATGGACATCTCCAAGAATGCATGGATCATGCAATCCCAAATAAATCCAAGTCCCTCTCCACCAAAGGCAAGCATCCTGTCTGGTGGACCTCAGCCATTAACAAATTGTATAACAAAAGAAGGAAGCTACTGCACGACAGAGCAAAATCCCATAAAGGGAAGACATCTCTGATCAACATTAGCAGAAAACTACGTTCTCTCATAAAAATATCCAAGGCCAACTTTGAGAGAAAAATCGCTAAGGACACTAAAGATAACCACAAAGCCTTCTTCAGCTATGTTAGAAACCTGGGAAGAAACCCTCAGATATGCTCAGAGTTAGTTCATAACAACAAAAAATACACTGAACCCACAGATATTGCCAACATTCTGGCTGACAGGTTCAGTGCAAATTTTTCCCCTCCCTCACCCCCAAAAGAAGAAATACTTATCCCAGCTGAATGTAATCTCCCTGTCATCTCAGATGTCCAAGTGAGAACCGCCCTCAACAAAGCTGAAAACACAGCATCAATGGGACCTGACGGTATCCCGGGTTGCGTGCTACGTGAACTCCAAGAGGAGCTAAACCTGCACATAAAAATGCTATTTAACCTTAGCCTTACTACAGGATATGTACCTGATCACTGGCGTACAGCAACAGTGGTCCCACTCCACAAAGGGGGTACCTCTACAGACTCTGGGAACTACCGCCCCATAAGCTTAACCAGCCTGGTCTGCAAAGCTATGGAAAGAATCATTATGGAACTCATAAACAGAGACATAGGGGACCTACAGACACTTGACCCCACCCAGTATGGCTTTGTAAAGGGCAGATCCTGCCTTTTGAACCTCGTTGACTTTTTCAAAACAGTCACTAGAGCCATTGATGAGGGCAAAGCAGTCCATACAGCCTACCTGGACTTGACTAAGGCCTTCGACACAATACCCCACTCAGGCATCATAGATAAGCTCAACAGCTTAAATGTAAACCCTTATGTCACTAAATGGGTTGCAAACTGGCTAAAGGACAGAACCCATAAAGTTAAAATCACTGGAACAATGTCAGACTCAAAGCCAGTCACAAGTGGTGTCCCACAGGGATCTGTCCTGGGACCCCTCTTGTTCGGCATTTATTTCTCAGATGTTAAAGCAAACATGGGAGGGTTGTGGCTGACAGTTCGCAGATGATTGAAAACTAGGCGCCATAGTTGATACACCAGCGGACACATACATCCTACAAAAAGGCTTCACAGAAACGGACAACTGGTGCCGGAGTCACGGCCTTAAACTAAATGCCAAAAAATGTATAGTCATCTCCTTTGGGAAAAACAAAGTACCCACAAATTATCACATAGACAGAAACCCATTGAGTATGTAAAAAGTAATCAGAGACCTAGGGACCAAAGTCGACAGCTACCTCTCATTTGACACCCATGTTGCCAAAGTGGTTAGAAAAACATTCTACCTTGCACACCTCATCATGAAGGGATTCACATCCAGATCCAAGGATGTCATTGTACCCCTATACTCCTCCCTCATCAGACCCATGATTGAGTACAATGCCCCATTTGGTATGTACCTCACCCAGCATTTGCAACAGCTGGAGAGACCACAAAAGTACCTCACCAAGAGGATCAAGGGTCTCCAACATATGTCTTATTCTGCCAGACTAAAGAAACTCCAGCTCTATTTAGTGTCATACCGCCTGCTCAGAGGTGATCTCTGCCTGACGTACAAGGCCATGTCCAATCAGGAACTGATGGACATGCTCCACCTCAAAAAATCCAAATCCATCAGGACCACGAGAGCTAAAGACTTAAACCTCGGCACAAGTATGAATAGGACATGCTGGAGGGATAGATTCATAACCCAGAGGCTTTCCATGCTTTGGAACAAGATCCCAGTAAATGTTAGGCAGAGCCCCTCACTGGCTCTCTTCAAGAGAAATCTTGATGAGTGGATGGGAGATCGTAAGTTTAACCCAGGGGTCACATCTGTGTCACTACTAGACAGGGGCACAATAAACTAATTCTATTATATAAGGGGACCTTCATTGTGTCACTACTAGACAGAGGCACAGTATTCTAAATCTATTCTGTGCATTTTTGTACCATTTCATGGGGTGGTGAAAGCCACATCACTATGGCTAGGCTGACAAATGCCCGAGGGCAGATAGCCTAGTACTAAACTATGAAACTATGAAACTATTTAGGGTGTACCTTACACAACAGCTACAGCTTTACATACCACAACATTAACACACCATGACGTTTACTGAGCTCCGACAGTTTAGGTATGCGGCTGCACTACGGACACCACATCTGTACACATTTGCATACTACATACTCAGGGGTGACCTCTGCTGATCAGACAGGGCCCATGTCCCCAACATTATTAATGGATATACTCCTCATACGCGACATAAGCAAAAGCCACTGTGAGCAACATGCTCATGGATATGTGCACAGACGCCACAATGAGTGGGATGTGCTTGAGGGTTACATTCCCAAACCGGACACTCACCATGCTTTGGAACATGAGTCCTATGTACATCACACAGGGACACTCAGTAGCACTGTTCATGTTATACCTCCCTTGGTGGTTGGGAGACACATGTAGGCCTGGGATCACTGCAGTGGCTGTACTGTGCAGAGGTGCAGGTGACACATGGCTCTGCTGTTCACAGGACACTACCCTAGAGAGGTGCCACTGGTGTGAACACTGTAGTTGTGCTTACACATGGACTTGCCAGACTGCATAGTACCCCACTATGCACCTGTGAAGCTATTACATGTCCTTTGTGCATGGTTACTTGGTAGCCCTTCCATTTAGATTAGCTATCATGCTATTACAATGTCCCATGCCTACAAGCCATATGTATCCTGTTATTGTACATGCCAATAGACGATACATTTGGTATGCATGATATGCCTGTTATGCTGTGTAGAATATCTGTCATATCTACCTACAATACTATACATTACACATATTTCACATAGTATCCCATAATGCAAAGCATACTTGCACAGCGGGACCACCTTAGATATGTCATTAACGTTATATGCCCATACACATGCGTGCTGTGACAGTATATCAACATATACTATCCCCTGCTATGGCATGTACTTGTTGGACATACCCTACCACTGACGGCGGGTTGTATGAAATTGTTCTGTTTAATGCCCTCATGTAGCATCCCTTGTGGTGTCTGTGATGTGTACCTTGTGGCCCACTGCTGGACGCACAGTTTCTACAAGCGTTAGTATGCTCAGCAAGACATCACTACATAAATACCTTTTCCCACTTTATGCATTGCGGACACGTTTAATTAATGCAAATCAGGCTATACATACAGTAAAACTAATTAATACAGATCATGCTATACATAACCTTACATATCGGGTGTTCTACATACCTTGTTATCATTACGGAGTTTCATCTCTATCTCTCTCACAGTGTTTCAACTGGTATTCAGTATGAGCATATGGTTTGAATGTCTGGCAAGTCATCCTTATATACGTCGATACCTGTAACATGTGGATTCATCCCACCAATTGGTGTTCCTGAGTGACTAATTACTTGCATATCAGCTGTGCAGCTACTCCATTCGCCAATTACGTGGCAACAGTGGGGTATAATTGAATTCTCCCCTTGGGCGTTGCCTATTTGCCCTACCATCGGGGAGACGGTCTGTATTGTTCTTTGTTATGTGTAATTGCAACTGCTATGCATGGAAACAAGTATACTTTGGATTCATGTCCCTCGTGGATTGTGTGTGACAGCTAGAGTATGTGGTTCAACATGTGGGTGTACCTGTCATCCCAACATCTGATAACGGACTATTGCAAACAAAACCTGTAACATGGCTGTTTGTTCCATTATACAATGCCTGCAATTTTGCATGACGCCTTTAATTGTGTCTCTCACATGGTATGTTGAGGGTTCTGCAGATGTAATTGACTGACTGGATGTTTGTGCTGCTATTACAGTCTGTATTGCTTTAGTTTCTAGTGTGGGGGATGTTGGTGGGTGTACGTATATACAGGTTTGTGGGCTTGCATTTCTACATATTCCATATATATGTGTGTGGGCTCTGTCCCTAATTAGAGAGCTAACAGTTAGTAGACTTATGTTACGGGATTGTACATTGGGCCATTGTTAATTGGTTTCTATATCATCTGCAGGTGAGCTTGCTACTCATATACCTCCAGAATTGCAGCGATATATCAAGGGATATGTGTAAGTGACAGCTATCCCTTGTATTTCTGTCCCAGATATTTGCAGTCATTGCAGTTGTGTTGGTAAAAGAACCTGTTTGCCATGGGTTGCCACCTTTTCTTATGGTCATTGTTGGACACTTGCGGGACACACAGCGGTGTTTACAGGCCAACACGTAGCCACGGTCAGTACACAGGTTAGCACATACTTTTATCCTCAATACATACCTATTGTTGTGGGACTTTGGCTACTTATCATATTGCATGTAACATTTACGTTTCTTACATACAGGCTTAACTATTAAATACGACTATTACATTATATATGGGACATATTAATGTCCTAAAATCGTGGACATTTGCCCTTTGTACTGTTTTATGTCAGGACACACCTGCCCAGGGTAGGGCTGTCCCTCCTACTGTGGGACAGGTGGTAACCATATGCCTACGGCTAGCTATACCCACACCCACCGTACTGATCTACCTCTGACTTGGCACTAACAGACACATGTTGCGGACACACACACACATTACAGTCACACGGAGATGCACACGGCACCCTCAACGCACACATACACAGACTACGGCACTCACAAACACAGTTGAACACAGTACCTACGTGGACCGCAACACCGGCAGCAGTGACTAAATGTCCCTTCATATCATCATACTATTACTCGCAGATGTACTGTTCCGGTACTTTGTTCTATCGGTCTTTCAGCCTCGTGATTACTCATGTCGGTATGTTACACATTCTATAGTTGGTAGTATCCTATTTATTTGTACCTCCAAGGTGTTATGAATGCCGTTGACCTATCTATATATATTTGCAGATATCGCTGAATCCATCTATATCAACATATATCACTCTATTGCCCTTTCTATCTGTATTATATATATGCATATGTGTACATATATATATATATATATATATATATATATATATATATATATATATATATATATATATATATATATATAGTTATATATATCTGGCGGGGAACATGACAGGCACACAGCACCACCATATGCTGTAAGGCTCATGTACTGTTCAGGTGTTGACATTCCGTGTTCCACTAGCTGTTGTGTGTACAATGTTTGAGGGCTGCCTATGTAGGAGTCACACATTGGGCCACCTATACATTACAATTTACAGGTGGTCATGTTTGTGTGCCATCCATTTTACTGTGTGTGCAGGTGGAGAGGTGTCAGTCCGTAGGGGCCTACACTGTCAGAGTATGTGCTATACGTTCCCTCTTTGCCATGGCATAGGCATATTGGGCATGCCTCCATCTGCCTACTGGGGCTGGCACAGTGTGTTCATGGTCTGAATCCCTCTGTGCCTGTAATGGCCTTGGCAATTGTGGTGGGCTATGAGGGCCTTCACCATTTTGTCCCTGCTGCAGCTGCTTCCGCAGGATCATATTATGTAGCATGGCACATACTATGATGATGTGGGCACACATGCCTGGAGAGTACTGCAAGGCTCCACCAGATGTATCCAAGCACCGGAACCATGATTTCAGCATCCCAAACACACGCTCTATGATGATTCTGGTTTGTGCGTGTGCCTCATTATGGCATTCTTGCATGGGTGTGTGTGCATTTCTGATGGGAGTCATCATCCACAGCTCCAGTGCATAGCCAGCATCCCCCACAAGATGGCCAAGTGGGATGTCGCCCCTGACAAATACCTGATACAGCTGTGAGGCATGCCAGATATGGGAGTCATGGTAGCTTCCAGGGCTGCCAGCACACACATCCATGATAATGCCCTGGGCATTGCACACGACCTGGCAGTTGATGGAGTTGAATCCCTTGCGGTTTATGTAGCGCCTACCATGCTCACCGGGTGGTGACTTGATTTGTATGTGCGTGCAGTCTATCGCACCCAGTACCTCCGGGTAGTGTGCCACATGGTGGAAGTGGAGCATATTGCTGGCCAACTCCTCCTGAGTTCGGAGGAAGTATATCTGCTCATTGGCATGTGGTAACATGGCATCCAGGAACTGGTGTAGTACCCTGGATGCTGATGCCTGTGAGATCCCCATTATATCTCCAGTTGGCCTTTGAAAGGTACCTGTGGCCAGTATTCGCGGGCTTACACATACCTTCATGTCCACTGGGATGGGCTCCCCTCTGTTGTTTCTGGTTCTCAGGCGTGGCCAGCACAGCTCCACTATTTGCTGTAAGATGTCCCTGTCCACCCTGTAATGCTCTACTATCTCCAGGTCATGTAGCCCCTGGTAGGTTACCCTTGGTCTGAACACTCTCCTTCTCCACTGAGGCCTGCGGTGGTTGTCGGCATCATCCTCCATAACACCGTCAATCTCTAACACATGCTGATGAATCACAGCTATGGCAGCTCCCAACATGTACATTTTAAAAGTTCCCCGTGTGTTTACACCTATGGTGCAGTGTTTGGGAATACACAGGTGTGTGTAGGGTGCTTTCACACTTTATACTATTGTGCTGTGAACACCGATGATGTCATAGGGTGTGTATGTATGATCGTAGCTACAGGGTATCTTATGTGTTTTACTGCCGGAACTACTATTGTGGTGCATTTGGTGTTGAATTACATTTGGCTTCCGTGGATTACCTCTTGACCTTCCCTTTACATTTCTGCACGTTGCACCTACCATTTTCTGGCATGCATCCAGCAGCCTACTTTCATTTGTACTTTCCTGGACCTGGCGTATCTTGCGTTATGTGTGCTACTGCCGGTCTGCTGTCAGTTTGCTTTGCTCTGCTGTGTCAGGTCTCCTATCTTTGCAATCCAATACCTCCCCTCCTTTCTTTGCATTCCAATGCCTCCCCTGTCCTGTTTTGCAGGTTTCTGCAAGCAGACTTGTCAGCTGCCATCGATTGGCCATCGTGAGTTGATTGGTGTTGATTGCTCATTAGTACTCCAATTACCCTACTTCAGCATTTCCTTCTTTTCTTCCCCTGACCTTCCTGTTTGTGCTATTGTTCGCGGTGCGTGCGTCCAATTACTGGGTTTCGGGCACGTTTTCATCCCGTACACATGCGCTTTTGGGCACCATGTGTGCTCTCAGCTAAACGATTCTATACCTTCCTCCCCACCCCTGTCCTGCAGCTTTGCTTAGCAACGGACAGGCCAGATTTGCATTGCTCCAAAGTGCTTACTGCTATGGTGGCACACCCCTCTGCTGATGTCATGTATCTCCTCTGAGCCACTCCTTGGTGTTATACCGCTGTGCCGTATGGTACAACCTTCATCCGGTGGGACATTTGCGATTTAGTATTATCTGCCTCATTTGCATGGCATTGACTACTAATTCATAGTTACCACGCTGGACACTATCACAGGCCCTTAGCAACCCTTGCACCTTGGTTGTGGTGTTCCATGCCTACCATTGTGTATTATGCTGTAAACCTGATTTCTATTACGTTGCGATTTTATGACATTTTTATATTATTTCTTTATGTTACAGTTTCCGCACACATGCCATGCGGTTGTGCTGTGCGTTACTGTGGACATGACATTAAATGTTGTTTTTTACGTGTTGTGCATCTTTTCTTATACCATTGGTTGTTTATTTCACCATTGGCATATGTTAACTTTGTGATACATGGGTCTGGCCTGCTTCCATAGCTCCGATGTTCTGTTTGGGAAAATGTAAACCGTGTTTTTTGGTTTACATTTCCGTTGGCTTACGCTACGCCTGCACCACTTCATGAATCACTATATGCCTTCATTTGCATGGTGCGACACTGCGTATGGGGTGATTAGCATACCTAAGCTGAGGGCTGCGCAGTTCTGGCTTACGCTGGTAGTGCACGTGGAATTGGATCGTACCTGAATCACTCAACGGCCATATTTGGCATTATACCGCCTACGCTATGCCTGCGCCTGGCGCAAGCTTCATGAATCCCCGGGATAGTCTTTAGAGTATTACACTCTATTAAAAAAATCTTCATCTAGAGAGGTCATCCGTGTGATCCGAAATAACTCCCCTTTCACTACAGAATGCTTCTGGTGAAAGGGATGAGAGCTAGAAAAATGCTAAAAAAGTATTAGACTAAGTACTTTTTCTAAAAACATTGGCAATATACCTATTATTAGGCCTATCATTTGCCAACAAAACATCAAGAAAGGAAATAGCTTTAGAATCAAAATGGGGAGTAAATTCTAAGAGGGAAGTGGTGCTATTAATGTATTCTAAAAAAACTTTGATTTTATCTACACCACTCCTCCAAATAATAAAAATATCCAAATAACATGTATACCAATAAATCTGGTCAAAACCCAACAGATGTTTCATTAAAAATTCATGTTCCCAATAGGCCATAGCCATATTTGCAAAACTAGCACCACAGGGAGACCCCATTGCTACACCACTTTTTTATAAGTAGTAATTCCCATCAAAAAGGATGAGATTATTAGTAATGATAATACTCAATAACTCCTTATATAAATTAATGTCAGACAAAACTGCCCCCTTGTGTAATAGTAAATCAGTACTCATTGGATGCCTAAATTATGGGAGAGAACAGTATGCAAGTCTTTCACATCAACCGTAAATAAAATATGATTAGGATGAAATTATTTTTTGCATTTTTCTATCTCTATCACTAAATGTGGAAGTTGTGTTTTTGTAAGCATATTCTCACAAGCCAAGTTATTATTAATTATCAAACTATAGATATTAGTGGCAAGCCATGTTGTAATACCAAGAAGGTGGTTTATTGTGCTAAATGTTCAACTTCCCCATGTTTTTATGTGGGAAAGACTGAACAGAAACTAAAAAATAGAATTAGTGAACACTTATCTGATATTCGCTCTAAAAAAATGCCATGCTCTCTATACAGACATATTTCAGAAAATAGTAGTTACTGTTTTAAATTTATCATGTTACAAACTGTTTTAGAATCAAATAGAGGGGGTGCCTGGCCATTGTTCCTTGCAAAGGCTGAATTATCCTGGCAACTGCGACTTTCTGCACACTTTTGGCCAGGATTAAATGAGGCAGCCTCAGTTATAAGTTTGCTTAAAATGAAAGCAATTTCCAAGTAATATTTTGTTTAAAATTTAAAGATTGGATTTTTAATTTTTATTACTGGATGTAAGATGAATAATATATTATATATTTCCTTTGAAGCAAGTAAGTTATCTTTTTTTCCTCCGCCCCCTCTTTTTTCTAACGGTGAATATAAAATTTACGTATAACCATTGCTACATTAATGATATGATAGGGGTTGTCTTTAGTTATTATATTTTCTAGGGTGTTATTGGTTAGTGAGTTGCAACATATGATGTTATTGGTATACTCATAACTATTGGGAAACGTGTGGCAATAAGTGGTCATATTATTATATTTGATATAATTGTATATTCGATGGCATGGCCACCATGTTTCAATTGGTTTCTTATTGATTAGCACTAATTGTTTATATGTATTCATATTGTAATTGTGATCAGTTAGGTGATTTAGTTCTCATTTGGACTGGCAAGTATTCTTACATTCTCATGTTATTAATAATAGATTTAAATTTGTTGAAATATTGTCAAAATATTAACTACCCAAGAATCGAATATGAAGAAGTGCATAACCCTAGTAAAAAATTGTTTATGTGCAGCTTACAGTCTAATTTATTATCAAATGAATGAAATAATAAAGATGCCTATGATCGCGTTCTTTTACGTGATCTGGTAGGCAGTGTATAATTCATTCTGTGTATTATGTAGGGCTATTTAAATTGTCAGTCATTGGTGGTTAAATTTAAATTTGTCGTGTGATTGGTTAAATAGGAACCAATAACAAACGTAGTTTTAAGGAGGCTTACATGCCCCAGTTATGGTGACTGTTTTTTTTAGTTTGAGGTTATTAGTAAATATATTGTGGGGGTGGCCACAGTGGTGCAGTGGTTAGCATTGCCACCTCACAGCAAGAGGTTCTCCAGTTCAATCCTCAGCTGGGGTGCCTTCTGTGCGGAGTCTGCATGTCCTCCCTGTGGTCACATGGGTTTTCCCCAGGTGCTCCTGTTTCCTCCCACATCCCAAAGACATGCTGCAGGTAGATTGGACACTCTAAATTGGCCCTAGGTGTGAGTGTGTGTATGTGTGTGCCTTCTGTGGAAGGTTGGGCACCGGGCTGGCAACTCAACACCATAAAACTCCACTGCCAATCATGGGTGGACAAGGTGATCTGCTGTGGCAACCCCTAACCGGGAAAAGCCGAAAGAAGAAGTAAATATAATGTGTTATATATTGTTTTTGGGCTGAGTAGGAATTTTTTGAACATAATAACAAATATATTAATGATCCCATTTTTTTTACAATAGGTAGAATATCACCTATGTAATGTATTTTGCATAGGGCTATGCAAACTGCAAATTATTGGTTGTTAAGTCTAAATCTGTTATGTGATTAATCCAAAATTAACCTGTTGAAAACGGAGCTTCGAGGAGGCATATATGCCTCAATCTTGGTACATATCTTGTAAGTTATTGGCCGTTAAGATTAAATATGCCAAATAACTGGTCAAATATGAACCAGTTAGAAGTAAATCCCCCAGAAGGTGTACACGCCCCAGTTTTGTGTATTCTACATTCATAAGTTTTTGGTTGAAGTTAATGCGATTGGGTATCGCGTGGCTATATAAGATTTTATTGGCTAAATGAAAACATTAAATGTATGGTTATGGTATATAAGCTATATTCGCCTCTTTATAGTTATTGGTGACTGAATGTTTTTAAACGATCTGAAAATGAATACACCTGCTTCACTTACTTTTTTTTAGATAATGAAGAATGAAGATTCTTTGATGCAATGATGTTTACAGTTTTTATATATATTTTTGTTGATGCACTGATGTTTCAGTGGAGAACTTGCGATGACTTATATGAAATTAAAAGTCAATCGCTTGCTGTACTCTGGTGTAGAGATGTATAGCTGGGTCAGTTTTACATTTGAGGAACAACGAAAGTTGTTTTGAATTTGAAATATTTTAATAAGATAAGCACTCTTTTGGCACACGGAAGGTTTGGTATATAGTTTTGGGCTAATGTAGATTTTACATATAAACACTAAAGTATCTGCGTAACAGCAGTGATTTCTGACCAGGGATGTCAGAAATTGGTTTATATTAATTGAGTTGTTCATCTACTATTTCATTTTAAGTGCACTTTTTCCAACATAAATTCAATTACATTTAGAACTGAGTGTAATATTTAATTGTGTGTGTATTCAGGTTTTCATATAACGTATAGTCTGCATGCATACATTTTTAAATGGGTCATGTGTTCAAGAAAGTTAGTGGACAAACTTATCTGGTTGTATGACGATTTGTACTCTGGTTTATTAATGTTGTTGAATGCTGATTGGATGAGGGATGGATGTATACAGCTTATGCTGTATGAATAAACTAATGTTTTTATTGGTTATTTTATGAGGGTGTGTATTAATTGATGTATTTCTATTGGTCAAAGTTTTTTTAAAAAAGGAATGTTTTTTTAAAGAAATGCATTATCTGATGAAGTTCCATTATTTATGGGATGAAATCCTATATGTGTGAATAAAAGGATATTTTTTGCTGTACCAGCAGTCTGTGACTTCAATATTTCAAGCTTGTTTTTGGCATATTTCAGCCTTGTTCCTGGAAGAATTTATCGTGTTTGCAACTGTGGTTTAGTTCGTAATAACATATGCAGCCAGTGGTTACACACATAATAACAATATAAAAAAAAACTGATTAATAATTTCACATAGTTCTGGAGTTGAACCTTTGACACTGTGCAAACAGCAGTCTACAGACATGTAAATTATTTCTACATACAACATAAGAACTCAATTCATAATCTTAAAATCACTTATTTGAAGGAACAGTAACAAAAGAAAGAATGATAGTAAAATGTAGGCATCGGGTTTTATCAAAGTAACGACAATTTTAACATCCTATAAGGTGTACATTATATTCAGCAGCCTGACAAATGTGTCACAATACTGTTTTCAGTATGTATTTTTGTAGCACAGATGGGTTAAACCATTTGTGTGAAGAGATCCAGGCTAGTGGATAAAGTCTTTAAAAACTCACCAGTTTGTGTTATATGATGTGAAACTCTTTTCCCCATCGCTTGGCTTTGGTATATAATGCCAAGCTCTGCACAAATGTTGTGGATACAAGATGATAGATTTTTATGGACCATTTCTGGCCATGTATAATTCCTATTTTTTTTTTGACCAGATTAAACATGTCAAAAAATGTGTTGACAGGACAGTAGCTAAAATGGGGGTGGGGGTGGTAAGTAGAGGGATGGACAGAGAGGAAAGAAAAGAAGAATGTGCAGGATGGTGGTGGGAGAGCACCATAGCCATCCTCTTCTTCACAAAATAAATGTGGGCTTGTAAACAGAATTTTATGAATTTGAAGAGTCATCACATCAAGGCATGAGTAACTACAACAGAATAATGTTGTATTGCCAAGTGGACCAAATTGAGTGTGTCAAGTGGACACATTGGCAAATTGAAGGGCTATGTATGGGGAATCATACCTTTGGTTAGACAGGTGGTCATTATTTATTTATTTATTTATTTATTTAGTTGTGTATTTTTTGTAGATAGAGGACAGCTGGAGAAGGTGCTTAGGAGTAAGAGGATTTTTTTTATTCAGTTTGTATTAAGTTTCTGATGAAGTTCAAAATTAAATGAATGAATGCACTACAACTACTTTCCTGCAAAGAGGTATACTATTATTATTCAGTTTAGCAAGATTTGTTTGTGTGGACAGCTGTGTGGCAAAGGCTTTTGCAGTCATGTTTTGTCATTTGTACCCTTTGAAGCTTTTTCAGTTTTATTTTACATAACTAAGCTCACCTTTACCACATCCAAATATGATTGAAAGCATTAATGTGTCATAACATACATCAATCACTTTTCTATGATAAGTAATACGAAAATAGTTATTTAATATGTCATATTGGATAAATAAATTGCAATTAAATAAATCCACTTACAAAAAACTCAATGTTGAATGTAATTTAATATTTCAGTAACTGATTTATGCATCCTGTCCCATAATAACAATAGCTAATTTCTGCTGCTGGAATTGAACCAACACATAGCTAAGCTGATGTACTCACTGCTAAGTGTGATCACCAAGAGTTATTACAGCAGGCATATATGCTTAACATAAAGGTTAGGTATGCCTACTCAAGCTGCTAAGGACTGACACCCTAAAAAGCATGACCTGTCTTGCATTCCTACCCAAAATATACTTACTCCATGCCTCTTTGAGGTGAGACAGTCTCTTCTGATGTGCCTGTCTGACAAGGGAAATAGTTTCAGCAGCTGTACAGAGCAGAACATTACAAAGACAAGAAATGGAAGCCTAATGAATAAGTGTGTTGGCTAGCAAACTCCTGCTATCATTGTGGGGTGATGGGTCACTATACTTACCTAGCTCATTTATGTTTTACAGCGTAAAGTTCATCCATATATTTGCTCAGGAGGTCCCGCTTGTGCATTTTCATGTCAGTATAATGGTGACAACATTGTTCCTTGGTGTGTGGAATGACAGCTGCACTAGAGCAAGTCTTGGTGAAGCCATTGCAAATCTCAGCCTTGTACTGAGAACCAGGATAGTTCCCCTGCTGAAGTCTAAGGCTGTACTGCATGATGAGGAGAACCACAAAATCCTAGACCCCTCTCTTCACACCACCCTTGGGCTCAAAATGTAGCATCATGTTCACCTTCACCTGCAATGTCTTGCTGAGGTACACCTAGAACTGTATGTCTGAATTAGTGCCAAATTCAAATCTCACATGTACCAGCCTGTGCACAACTAAACACATCCTTGTTAGCACAATTTATGCATTTTAAATCACAAAAATGGCTTGGTAGAGATATTGAAAACGTTTTCATCAACACTTAATGAAGATGAGAAATATGTCAGTGAAATGTGGCCATATCCAATGCTCACCCTATCTGCATGCATTCCACTATTAAATAATGAAATTATTTCTGATATCTGTTATAATCATTATTATTTAGAGGTAAAATATTACAGATTGAGATAAAATGGGTTGTTGGGACATACACAATATAAAGATTGATTACTACCACCTGAGAATCAAACCAATGAGTAAAAAGAAGGATGAAATAGTAAATGTTGCTTATTAGCTGTCAGTTCCACAGTAGAACTTATTTTTTAAATCATATGTTGGGAAATGCAAATTTCAAACTGAATGGAGAAGCACTTAAGAGATGCCTCTAAGTGTGTTACTTTAACCAGTAATGTTAATTAGAGTTATATGCAAATGGAAGTCTTTGTGGTTGCAAATACATTTCATATGCTTAGATTTGCATGACCTGAATATTGGATGCTTGGTTATGTTTCATAGTTTACATGGCATACTGCCCTACATGCATAATTATTGCAAGTGATGAGTTATAGTACTTATGGAAGAGCATTTTATATTAACTGTCATCATTGCTATGCTTGACATAATTTCCACATGTAATATTTGAATTATATAGCAATCACTAATTATATTTTTCCTGCCAAATTCATGTTTGTAATGGTCATTTCCATTTATTGTCACATTAGTAAAGAACATTTGCATGATAAAACGTATTCTGAATCCCTCTGTAACATTAGTTCTAAACTGGAATCAAACCCTGCATTGCCTGTTCTTTTTTTCTAAGCTCACTATAATTACACTTTTTGCCACAGAAAAAAGTAATTGCAATGTGCATTTTATTCACTCTGTATTGTCCACAGTGATGATGTTTGTGTAATGGTGGAGGCTCGTTTTTTGCTACTGAAGGGAGATCAATTTAAATTTTGGATTTCTTACCTTCAGAAGTGAGCCTTCATTGCATACAACAAAGTGTTGCACAAATAGAAATATAGAGGTAAGAAAAAAATATAAGGCAAAATAAAACAATTATATGTTATACCTAGCAATGAACAGAGCACTTACAGTATTAACCTGACACATTCATCCTTTTAACATCTTCTTGGAATGTCATAACTTGCATTTTTGTTACACATCATCAGGCCTTTAAATAATACCAATTATTGAGAAAGCAGAAACAGCAGATGACATTAGCTCATTGTTGGCATAATGTATACAAGTAATAATGGCATACTTTTAAAAGGAATACATTACAGTCAGTATTACTACTGGAGAGATATGGAAAAGTAATCCAGCATATATTTTACACGTTATATATACAATAGTTCCACATTCATCATCTTAATGATTTTCTGCTATTGCAATTTACAGACTGGCATATTTTACATCATTCATAGCAAATATTGTTATTAATAATCAAAATAGTTGAGTTTCCAACATCAAAACATTTGTAACAGCAGCTCACAAGGACTATACGTATGATATTTAGCATTTTTCTATCAGAGTTTTTCCAATATATATCCCTATATGTAAGGTTTTCGGATGACATTTTTATTTCATGGGAAGTGTCCAAAGAGAATACTGGTAAATTTATGGACTATTTAACTCATTACATCTGAGTGATGCCTCCAGGTGCATCTGCAGTTAACTCTTACTGATGCCTCTAGACATCAAACATTGTTTGTTCATATGTACATCAATAATTCCAAAATCATGTTATTTACAAGGTTTTAAAATATTTCATCTTAAAGCTTACATAATGGCAAAGTCAACTGCATTAATATTTTACCTCTGTCTAGTGCAGGTAAAGAGATATTAACTGTTGATTTTATATTAATTTATATAGATATATTTTTCACATTTTTCTAAATATCTCACCGACCAAGTAACAAAGACAGAACTCCTTAGCCTATGAAAGCTCTCAGCTAGATGATTAAAATGTTGCTAACATTATGTGTGTAACTTGAGTGACTACTGAGACATTGTAAGTTGTTTACAAAATATTACAAACATAATAATTACTATGTTTACTGTGAGTTATAAAATTCATTTTAAGACCTAGAACCTAAAGAATATTACCATTATAAAAATAGTTTGCTCTGAAGATTTTGCCATTTATATTTCTATTGTAATCACTATGGTTCCAGAAATATGAACATTTGTTTGAAATTTGAGGGCATGATCTGATTCTGTCAAAAGGCTTATGCTCCATCGTTTGGAAGTTATAGTGCAAACTTCCTGAGCTCCATTGGAGTGAATGAGTTAAACAATGCAACTTAATTTTTTAAATTTATATTCATACACAATAAGAGATTGGTTTATTATTTGGACACTACAAATGAAAATACTGGTGAGGGTTTTATTTCTAAAGCTTGCAGAAAACCACCTTCGACAATTCCTACCTCCCCTACAGTAATACGCACCGTTTTGCACAGAAAGAAAATTAATTAAAGGCAATGCGAGGATGACATCTAAGAAGTACAAAGTTATGGAGCAATTAGAAAAACTACAAAATACATTTATTGATAGGGATACACTGCTGAACTTGTGAAAAGCATTGCTCTTGAAGTGGTTAATGGAGGGGGTAAAAAATATAGACCCACTTTAGGAAACAGGTTGGAGAAGGACAGTAGGGTTAACACAATTGAAACCAATAGCAAGAGGTTAAACAGGGTGATGGTAGTAGAATTAAATAATACTTAAGGGAAGGTAAAATATATCATTATTAAAAATTGGAAAATACTGAGGTTTAACCCTTGTATTTCAGGATCAGTGGAAGTAGAACATAATTTTGTATTTAAAATAGGCTGTAACTTGAAGAGTGTTTTGAGAACAACAGACTAAGGTCAAATTTGAGTTTAAAAAAAGAACAATGAATTTAAATGTGGATTTTGTAACCAATGTAAATATATTTATGAAGGGGAATATGTGATGTTGGAGAATTTATAGAGAACAACAGGTCAAATTTAAGAAAGGTAGATTTGGAAGCAGCTGTCTAGTCTACTTGGCCATGTGCATGAAGTGTGACTGTTTCTACACTGGCAAGACAGAAAGGACATATAGAAGAAGAAAATATGAGCACATTTATAATATCAAAGCTAAAAATAATAATCACACTTTTTACAAACATATACTGTATTACAAGAAAAGTCACATAATGAATTTAAATTTGCTTTTATGGAACTAATGGAGATTAACCCAAGGGGGTGGAAACTCAGAGAACAGACTGGTATACATGTAATTACTTTGGCAATTTAAGATGAATGCCTTTAACTACCCTGGTTCGAATGATTATATCTCTATTTAGTTGGTTTACACTGAAAACCTTGAAACTCCATCGGTCAACCAGCATATGGTCGACTTGGAGTTTTCAAGTCAGCAGAATGTCGAATCCAAATCGACTGATTATACTAGAGTGAATGGGTAGTGTAATTCAAGCATTTGGATTCAACATTGTGCAGGGGATCATGGTTCAGTAAGGAACAGGGAATTAGTCTATTTCCTCACTGAAGTGCAACCTCGGAATTGGTATATTTAATGTGTAGGAGGTATGGGGGGCACAGTCTCCCACATGGGGAGTGCAGGGGACATAGCCCCCCTTCAAAACAGTATAATTAATATACTGTTGGCTGTACAGTTTAACTGTACGTTAATTTGCATAACAGGAGGTGAGTGATGTCATCTCCTGCTATGTCGAATGCATCGAACCATGGTTGTCGATGTATTCATTTTTGCTTTGGTTTACTTTTTGGCATTCCAAATTCCACATTTAGAGTTGACATTTTAAATGGTCAACCGAAGCAGATTTGAAATGCCAATAGTAAACCATTTACACTGTTCTCAAATTATGTGCAGCTAAATTACAAGGAATGTTTTTCTTTATGTTAAGTCTATAAGAGACTGATGTTTTAGAATTCAATTTTGATATTATGGAACTTTTATAAGGAAATGTGTGAAAAGGGGTTTGTATGACTTTTAATACTGATTGAACCACATGGATATTTAAATATTCAATTACATAGTTGAATTGATTGTTCTTTAAAAGAGCAGTTTGAGTGAAGCACTTGTTATTTCTCATGAAGTCCTAAATGTTATAGAAGAAAGAGCTTAAATGCTTCATGGTTGTTTTGTAAGTAAAAGTGTTTTTAGACAGTAACAGCCTTGGTTGAGTACTTCCTTTCTGTTTCACGTACTATTACTATTTTTGAGGTTACTTCTTTTTTTTGGTGATTTACAACCGCTTTTCTGGGATTATTTAGAATTTATCACACAGGCTTAGACTGTTCAATTAATTTACAAAAATGTGTGTCAGCACTTAATCCGACCCCATAAGTAAAAGTATCAGTAGTCTAGATATGAACCCACCATTATCTCTCCTGTTGCTCCCAACTCAATATATTTTCAGCATGTGCCACAGAGACAGGTAGCTGAAAGGTGCATTTTCTCCACTCAGTAATGTACAACATGCTGATGTTAGTGTATCAGCACCAGTCTCATTTGAACTACTGATGACTTTCCAAATTAAAATTTGAGTTTTCCCTTTACAGCAACAATTTTATGAGAACGTTATCAAAAATTGTTATATGAGTAGTAGCAATGGCAAGGTTGCATTGTAGTCCAACAAGTGTGGTAAGCCTGTTAAACATGCCTGAATTCAACAAAATGTTATCTCAAATGATGAGCATGTTTAACTTTCTACAGTTTCATTTATACATTTTGTTAATGCATTCTCGTCATGCTTGCTAGAGGTTTTGTCATTGTTTTTAATTTAAAAATATTTCAGACACTTGTTTGGCTCTAGTACTTCTTATAATTTCATCTAGTCAAAAACAAAAGCAAATGAATGTAGCACCAATAAATTTCTATTCATACTACCTATACCCATATAGGTACATATTTTCAAGGTTAACAGACTTTAATAAGTATATGCATCTGCATTTTGTCCATAACAATTTCCTAAAGGTGAACTTTGTTGAAGAAAAATTAAGCCTAGTTTCAGTGGTTGTATTTGTAAAGAACAATAAAAAAGAGTCTGGATTTGACTCTAATTCAGTAAATACAGCTTCACAGCAGATGTTGGCAATCTAAGTTCTGAATGAAACACTTTGTAAGAAATCTGCTTTCTGTATGCACATACATGGAAGACCAAAGCATGTTTTATTCAAAGAAGAAGAAAGGGCATTTCATGTTTCTCTGTACTTTTTTACCCTACCAATAGCAATATGGCTGTGGTTATAAGTTAGATTTTTTATTGCTACAAAACCTTTCTCCAGCACCAATATAATATGTTTCAACAAAGAGAAGAATTGAAAAAAAATCACTTTCTAAGTACATTTGCTTGCACTTTAAATTATATCACAAAACTGACTGATTTCTCGCCAGTGATTTAGTATAGATTTGTAAAAAATTGTAACCACAACTCTGCTTTGAAAAGCAGAAAGAAAGCAACTCTCAACCAGTCAGTCCTAGTCCACATCTTTTTCTTCTTCATTCGGGTGACTATGTAAGCCAAGCCACTGGAAGTGCAGGCAGGCACTTTGTTTCTGTGCCAGCAGACCGTCTATTTACTGGTTTTTAAAATGGCCACTTGATTGCAAATATAGTATACATTAAGAATATCACTAACTGACACTTTTAATATTCTTTAAATTTACAACAGTTATTATTCTTCATATTAAGAGTGCCTTTAGTTTAATTTGTACATCAGGTTTGGGAATAACAAAGTAGCACATAATACTTATACTTCATTAATACCTGTTCAAATTTTTTATAAAAATTTGTAAATAATAAATTCCTCTTAGAAATTCTGGGCTTGTTATTTTTTTTTTCTCTAACAACAGATTTCAGTAATTGGATTATTATAAGTATATTATAATATACATTTTTCGGCTGGGGTGCCTTCTGTGCGAAGTCTGCATGTCCTCCCTGTGGCCGCGTACATTTCCTCTGGGTGCTCCGGTTTCCTCCCACATCACAAAGACATGCTGTAGGTGGATTGGATACTCTAAACTGGCCCTAGGCATGAGTGCTTGAATGTGTGTGCCTTCTGTGGAAGGTTGGGTGCCAGGCTGGCAACCTGACACTGTAAAACTCCACTGCCAATCATGAGCAGACAGGTGATCTGCTGTGGTGACCCCTAACCGGGAAAAGCGGAAAGAAGAAGAAGATTATAATATACATTTTTGAGATAAAACCATGTTTCTGTTTTGCCTTTTTTCTAATATTTGAGTTAAAACTATATTTCTGTTTTGCCTTTTTTCTAATGTTAATTGGCATAAAGCTGTAGTTCGAATTTTCTGTACTCAGCAGTGGTTTTGCTTTACATGGAGGTCATTGGCTCCACCATTAATTTTATTTTTAATTCATGTTGTTCTTCTCTTATTATTATTATTACTATTATTGTTGTTGATTTTAATGTAACATTTCAGTTCACACCAGCCATTTTTAGAAAATTTTTGCTCCGGTTGCTAGGTGTGGTACTGATTTTAGTTGTGAAATAAACTCTAATAGAAACTTTTTTATATTTTTGGGGGAAAGTTCTATTTATATTTGGCTAAATCTTACTTAATAGTTCATTTATCCTTTGTTGACTGGGTTAGTATAACTAGGTTAAAATCACTTTTTAGGCAAGACCCAAGGTAGTATTTATACTACTAGGGAAAATTTGCATAAGGCATCAGGGATATTCCATGACTCTGTTAAATAGGTGCCATGGGATCTTTTACATCCACCTGTGCTGCTACCAATTGAGGGAGATAGAACCTCAATTTAACATCACATCCAAAGGATGACACACTCATTAGTACAGCACCCCCCTCTGCTACACTGCAATGTCAGTAATCCATATACCCAGTGTGGGAATAAAACCCACAGTCTTCTGCACTAAGGATGAGTGCACTACATGTTGTACAACTAACACTGAATCTGGCATGAAAGAGTCGATTTACAAGTTATGCTACTCACACCTGTTTTCATTCCTAAGAAGACATTTCTATTTTCTTATGTTATGATAGATATTGAGTGTGCAAACTCTGTCTCAGTTTGAAGTGGTTTCATAGCAGGACCACCCCCAGAAGTTCTCTGTTCCATGATCTATAACACCTGCTCTTTTTTTGGCAATTGTGATTATGTAACTGGCCCAATGTCTTCTGACATTGTAGTCACATCCATGGTCACCTAAGGCATTCACATTGGCCACCTGCCACCAGTACAGTCATGAAAGGGCTTGTCAGCTATGACTTTCAATAAGAGGCATGATCCATATTGATGCAGCACCTGTACTATAACCTCATTCTCATTATCTGAGAATGCAGGTTTACATGTTCTGGATTTGTAGGTGCCCTAGTCATGCATGGCAACAAACAATAAAAATAAAAAAAATGTATTAGACAAACCAGCAGTAGTTATGTGCTTAAAAGGCTATCTATACTGGGCAGAAAACAAATATGCACTTATGCAGGCATTATTACTAGCATGGAGAAAAATAATCTGTACAAATATCCACAACTAACACATAACTGTAGCCAATCCCCCTCTCTGGCAGTAACATAACTTAAAAAAGAGAATGAATTGCATCAATACAGAATATATAACATTACCAATGAAGTACATGTATGAAACAAATAAATGCAGTCTACAGTATATTCAGATTCTGTTAATACATCTAAGGACATGTGGGCAAAATATTTTTATGTTATCCATGTCAATAATCATTTTTAATAGCAACTGTTAAACTTTCCTTACAAAATCTATTTTGCAAATTGTAGGCAACACTCAGATATTCCATGAAAATCACAAAGCAGTATAAAACAAGCACCTCCCACTTACCCCAGCAAACACAAATGTAAAGAACACAGCCCCTCTACAGGGTTAACAGCTATTTATGTCAGGAATATACTTTAACACTGCTTGTTCTAGTAATAATTTGTAATGTGTTAACATCCTAAGAGAAATGTTCCTATAAGCCCACATGACATTAGATAAGGATCATTGCAATAGCAAGTGCTATACCCTTTATACCAAAACAAATGAGGAAAATGCAGACATCACTCATTTTTTTAGGAAAATAGTAATACAATAATAACATAGTATCTTGGCGTATTAGTTGTAAAGTGCATAAGAATTATTAACAGGATTTGTAATAAACCTTACCAAAAGTAATGCAATTGCAGCAGGTTAAATCAATTAAACAACAGCATGTTAAACTGGTGAATCCAAGCAATCTTCCTTACTTTGATACAAGTACCTTTGCTCAAAGAGTTGTGTTTCTATAGTTTAGATGAGCTCCTCTGGACACACAGAATATGCTAACCAGGTGACAGCTTGTCACAGAAGGAAACATTGTCAGCCTAGCTATCTGGAATTTTGTAAATAATTATATGTCATTTGCGAATATTAATATGATTTAAATAGAAGTGTGAAAGAGGGAGATACTGCCAGCACAGCTATCTGGAATTTTGAAAATAATGATATGTCAGTTGTGAATGTCAACATGATTCATATGCTTGTGTTACACATGTATTAGAACTGTATATTATGTGTATATCAAACTGCTGGTACAGAAGTGTGTGTGAAAAGGGTTTGTACAGTACTGAACTTAAATATGTATCCACAGTGTACCATATTGGAATAGAGCAGTAATGTACATAAACTATTGTAACTGTGTAAATGTATATGTTTCAATAGTGGGAACTGGTACATAGAAGGCTAACTTGCAAAACGTAAGAAAAATAGTTGAAATGAAATTATTTTATAACTGCACCATAAGAGAGATATTCCCCGGGATTCATGAAGCTTGGCGCAAGGCCGGTGTAAGGCTTGCACCGGTGGTGCAGTGAATAGTCAGCGTAGCAGCGCCATATGCATAGTAATGAGTGCGCGCAACCACAGACACGCGTAGGGCACGCGGAGCGAGCCCAAGTAGGATGCGTCCGGAGGCGTGGCTAAGCCGGCAGGCGATGAGCAACCTAAAGTGCTGACTTCCACAGGCCGCCCGTAATAGTAACCGCACCAGCCAGGGCCCGTGGAGAATGAAACGCTCGCAGAGTATGCAACATAGTACCCGTCCCAACAAAACGGAGAAGCAAACACAACCCACAAAGCCCTAAGTGTACCCGTCCAAGGAACAAAGGATACGCGTAATACCGTGTCCGTCCCGCAATGCACTGTCAGTGGGCATACCCAGTGAAGGTGTACCACAGCATGTCAGCGCGCCGCACCGACATAGAAGTAGCGACATGGGCATGGTCACCAGGGTTACCAACTGTCCCACTTTGCTAGGGACAGTCCCTCAATTGACAGTTGTGTCCCACGAAAGAATCGAAAAATGGCAAATGTCCCGAGATTTCAGGACAAAAATATTTCCTCAATATACCGTAATAGTAGCATAAAACAATTATTTTGTATTTGAAACACATACATGTTATAAGAAACAGAATAAGCAACCCAAATGCTATAAGAATAAGCATTTATTTTGGCAAAAAAGTGAAGTTCTTTCATCTCTACTTGCTGTGGGTATATTTTGTCCTGCAAAATCCGATGTTTCCACAAAAGATGTCCCACTTTGGGCATTGGAAAAGGAGGCAACCCTAATGGTCACCAGCAGTAGTGAGAGTACACAGCCGGGTAGCCGTGTCGATATAACAACAAGAAGGAAACAAGATACCCTAAACACAGGCAAACATGTGCATAGCAACATGTACCACACCCAGCAACATGCTCGTCGCATACACAGGACGGCGATGTCTGCGTAATATCCAGAAGCAGAACCCATGCATGCAAATGTAATACACAATAGCCCCATCATAGCATGTAACCCGCACCCATGTATGACTGTGCACCCAACCCAGCTAGCAGCCTTGCGCAGCTACACACCTACACACAATGGGCATACCTGAAATGTGGTAAGAAGTATTGTCTTAGGCAGTGCCACGCGGGCAAATATGTACCCCACATGTTAACAACCCACCTCAGGTACAGATATGCAAATGGCTGCATGTGAATGTGTCGGCAGAATGTGTACATCCCGCATGTGGTATGGACCCGTCCAAACCCCATAGGCGTGCACGCCACGGTGCACATAACTGTACACATCTGGACAAGGCGGATGTTCAACCACCGCATCGATGATTAGCTATGCAGACATGTCAAACACATATAGCGGAACATCTGCCTACCAAACAGGACACTAACAGGGTGCCACAGGCACAGAAGGGGAAGGTGGGACATCACATGTTGAGAGTAGCGCTGCGGATTTCCAAACACCCACGGCCAATGCAAAGGACGGAATAACATGCATATGCCCGGATGGATGTTGTTAGAAAAATATATATATAAACACATATGAAGTGCCAGTTTAGAAGCAAATAGTATATAATGCGTTTTATTCTACTTAACAATATGGCAGTAGAAATGATCTTGCATGTAATTGCCTGAAGCTTAGCTGCAGTGTGATTGAACTCTGACCCTGGCAGTAACCAGTTCAGCAGGCTTATGTCTTTCAGCATTAATTATCTGCTGGGTTAGAGAAAAATAAATGTATGTACATGTATATTTTCCTTCCTTCCACTGAGGAGGATGGCCTTGTGAGCTCTATCGAAGATAGAGTACAACTCCTTACCAGAGAGACAAAGGAACGTATTAAGAAATGAACTGACTATTGTATCCAAACAGTCCAGGGACCTTGAAAGAGCAACATTTACAGAAGGACACTGTAATTGACCAGGTGCCTTGCAAGGCTGTGTTATTCTCATGGGAAAACATTTTAAAAGCATTACCTCAGCACCTTCGTATGAATAGAATATAGCGGACTATAGTGATGGAAATGCCCTGTGACTGACCACGTCAGTAAGGTGGGCAAAAGCTGATTGTAAACACTATATAAACAAATTGCTTCCTGTATAGAGTCAGACAAAACTCTTATACTTGTACTGTATAGTTTTTTGCCTCCCGGTGTACACTAGTAAAACATTGTGAACCTGAGCTTCCTGTGTTATTGACTGTCATTTAGAAAAGCCTACTGATTTCTACAGTCTGATTTTAACAACTTATTTGACATTGTGGTCCTTCTTAGCCGGAATTCCCTTGGTAAGCTACAGGTCAGAGTGCATGGGTGGTAAGAAATCTGCGCAGGAGAAGTTGTCTAAATGGTTCTTCTTGAGTGAAAAGACCTCTGACTGAATTGTTGTGTGTAAAGAGGCTGTCCACTTTCTGATCTGTGACTGAAAAGCGGAAAACTGGATCCCAAGAAGAAAACGCAGTCATAAACGGGAGGCTCAGGTAAGGAGAGTTTCCCTCTTTGTCTCTGTTTTAGATCAGGGACCAGGTTACATTGTGTTGTTGTTAAGATTTGTGATAGCAGGTCGAGAACGAATTGAAGTAGTGTTACATTTGGTCATAGATCAGGGGAACACAGAGCAGAGTAAACAGTCATTCTAGACACTACAGTGGATACAGGGAAGGAGATACCACGTGGTACGAGAGAAGGGTTATGTAACAGTCGTTTTGAAGACATGGGAAATCAGTGCACTAAGAGATCGCGAGATCC
Organism: Protopterus annectens; assembly: GCF_019279795.1. Lineage (NCBI taxonomy): Eukaryota > Metazoa > Chordata > Ceratodontiformes > Protopteridae > Protopterus > Protopterus annectens. The sequence continues at coordinate 1,474,145,660 of NC_056728.1, read as the reverse complement.
GCCCTTGACGGATGATGCGAAGTATATGCAATTGCAGAGAGCAGATAATGTGAGATATTTTGCAAAAAAATGATGTTGCAATTTTAAGATTGTGGATCAGCATAGGT
>NC_056728.1:1474118245-1474145053 GCF_019279795.1 Protopterus annectens | reverse complement strand
AAAAACCTTTCTCCAGCACCAATATAATATGTTTCAACAAAGAGAAGAATTGAAAAAAAATCACTTTCTAAGTACATTTGCTTGCACTTTAAATTATATCACAAAACTGACTGATTTCTCGCCAGTGATTTAGTATAGATTTGTAAAAATTGTAACCACAACTCTGCTTTGAAAAGCAGAAGAAAGCAACTCTCAACCAGTCAGTCCTATTCCACATCTTTTCTTCTTCATTTGGTGACTATGTAAGCCAAGCCACTGGAAGTGCAGGCACTTTGTTTCTGTGCCAGCAGACCGTCTATTTACTGGTTTTTAAAATGGCTACTTGATTGCAAATATAGTATACATTAAGAATATCACTAACTGACACTTTTAATATTCTTTAAATTTACAACAGTTATTATTCTTCATATTAAGAGTGCCTTTAGTTTAATTTGTACATCAGGTTTGGGAATAACAAAGTAGCACATAATACTAATACTTCATTAATACCTGTTCAAATTTTTTATAAAAAATTGTAAATAATAAATTCCTCTTAGAAATTCTGGGCTTGTTATTTTTTTTTTCTCTAACAACAGATTTCAGTAATTGGATTATTATAAGTATATTATAATATACATTTTTCGGCTGGGGTGCCTTCTGTGCGAAGTCTGCATGTCCTCCCTGTGGCCGTGTACATTTCCTCCGGGTACTCCGGTTTCCTCCCACATCACAAAGACATGCTGTAGGTGGATTGGATACTCTAAACTGGCCCTAGGCATGAGTGCTTGCATGTGTGTGCCTTCTGTGGAAGGTTGGGTGCCGGGCTGGCAACCTGACACTGTAAAACTCCACTGCCAATCATGAGCAGACAGGTGATCTGCTGTGGTGACCCCTAACCGGGAAAAGCTGAAAGAAGAAGAAGATTATAATATACATTTTTGAGATAAAACCATTTTGCCTTTTTTCTAATATTTGAGTTAAAACTATATTTCTGTTTTGCCTTTTTTCTAATGTTAATTGGCATAAAGCTGTAGTTCGAATTGTCTGTACTCAGCAGTGGTTTTGCTTTACATGGAGGTCATTGGCTCCACCATTAATTTTATTTTTAATTCATGTTGTTCTTCTCTTATTATTATTACTATTATTGTTGTTGATTTTAATGTAACATTTCAGTTCACACCAGCCATTTTTAGAAAATTTTTGCTCCAGTTGCTAGGTGTGGTACTGATTTTAGTTGTGAAATAAACTCTAACAGAAACTTTTTTATATTTTTGGGGGAAAGTTCTATTTATATTTAGCTAAATCTTATTTAATAGTTCATTTATCCTTTGTTGACTGGGTTAGTATAACTAGGTTAAAATCACTTTTTAGGCAAGACCCAAGGTAGTATTTATACTACTAGGGAAAATTTGGACAAGGCATCAGGGAAATTCCATGACTCTGTTAAATAGGTGCCATGGGATCTTTTACATCCACCTGTGCTGCTACCAATTGAGGGAGATAGAACCTCAATTTAACATCACATCCAAAGGATGACACACTCATTAGTGCAGCACCCCCCTCTGCTACACTGCAATGTCAGCAATCCATATACCCAGTGTGGGAATAAAACCCACAGTCTTCTGCACTAAGGATGAGTGCACTACATGTTGTGCAACTAACACTGAATCTGGCATGAAAGAGTCGATTTACAAGTTACGCTATTCACACCTGTTTTCATTCCTAAGAAGACTTTTCTATTTTCTTATGTTATGATATATACTGAGTGTGCAAACTCTGTCTCAGTTTGAAGTGGTTTCATAGCAGGACCACCCCCAGAAGTTCTCTGTTCCATGATCTATAACACCTGCTCTTTTTTTGGCAATTGTGATTATGTAACTGTCCCAATGTCTTCTGACATTGTAGTCACAGCCATGGTCACCTAAGGCATTCACACTGGCCACCTGCCACCAGTACAGTCATGAAAAGGCTTGTCAGCTATGACTTTCAATAAGAGGCATGATCCATATTGATGCAGCACCTGTACTATAACCTCATTCTCATTATCTGAGAATGCAGGTTTACATGTTCTGGATTTGTAGGTGCCCTTATCATGCATGGAAAAAACAATAAAAATAAAAAAAACATGTATTAGACAAACCAGCAGTAGCTATGTGCTTAAAAGGCTATCTATACTGGGCAGAAAACAAATATGCACTTATGCAGGCATTATTACTAGCATGGAGAAAAATAATCTGTACAAATATCCACAACTAACACATAACTGTAGCCAATCTACTCTGGCAGTAACATAACTTAAAAAAGAGAATGAATTGCATCAATACAGAATATATAACATTACCAATGAAGTACATGTATGAAACAAATAAATGCAGTCTACAGTATATTCAGATTCTGTTAATACATCTAAGGACATGTGGGCAAAATATTTTTATGTTATCCATGTCAATAATCATTTTTAATAGCAACTGTTAAATTTTCCTTGCAAAATCTATTTTGCAAATTGTAGGCAACACTCAGATATTCCATGAAAATCACAAAGCAGTATAAAACAAGCACCTCCCACTTACCCCAGCAAACACAAATGTAAAGAACACAGCCCCTCTACAGGGTTAACAGCTATTTATGTCAGGAATATACTTTAACACTGCTTGCTCTAGAAATAATTTGTAATGTGTTAACATCCTAAGAGAAATGTTCCTATAAGCCCACATGACATTAGATAAGGATCATTGCAATAGCAAGTGCTATACCCTTTATACCAAAACAAATGAGGAAACTGCAGACATCACTCATTTTTTAGGAAAATAGTAATACAATAATAACATAGTATCTTGAAGTATTAGTTGTAAAGTGCATAAGAATTATTGACAGAATTTGTAATAAACCTTACCAAAAGTAATGCAATTGCAGCAGGTTAAATCAATTAAACAACAGCATGTTAAACTGGTGAATCCAAGCAATCTTCCTTACTTTGATACGAGTACCTTAGCTCAAAGAGTTGTGTTTCTATAGTTTAGATGAGCTCCTCTGGACACACAGAATATGCTAACCAGGTGACAGCTTGTCACAAAAGGAAACATTGTCAGCCTAGCTATCTGGAATTTTGTAAATAATTATATGTCATTTGCGAATATTAATATGATTTAAATAGAAGTGTGAAAGAGGGAGATACTGCCAGCACAGCTATCTGGAATTTTGTAAATAATGATATGTCAGTTGTGAATGTCAACATGATTCATATGCTTGTGTTACAAATGTATTAGAACTGTATATTATGTGTATATCAAACTGCTGGTACAGAAGTGTGTGTGAAAAGGGTTTGTACAGTACTGAGCTTAAATATGTATCCACAGTGTACCATATTGGAATAGAGCAGTAATGTACATAAACTATTGTAACTGTGTAAATGTATATGTTTCAATAGTGGGAACTGGTACATAGAAGGTTAACTTGCAAAACGTAAGAAAAATAGTTGAAATGAAATTATTTTATAACTGCACCATAAAAGAGATATTATCTTTCAGTTTCTGTGCAACAGGAGACATAACGTCTAGAACTAGAAGTTTTTTGTATTGTCTTTAGATGAGGAGGAATGTAAATTATTTTACGACTTCCGCCATTTGCCTTAGCTCTTAGAGAAGTTATTAATGTATTTTCTCTAGCTAAATGCTACCAGCTGCAGTGGGGGTTTCGACTTGGGATAGCCAGATGCCTAGAAGTAATGTCATGCTGCAAGTATCTCAGCAGCAATATTTGAGATATTAATTTAAGAAATGTCTGAGAGAAGTAGAGAATTCTGTATTCTGACTTGGATCAAACAACGACAGATGGAAGATCCAGTCACCACACTTGCCTTGTTGTAATATACTAAGTTAACTAGGGTACAGTAGTTTCTGTTAGATATAGTCAGGAATAGAGCTGAGCTTAATTTAGATGTTTTTCTTTATTTATTTGAGACTGTCCTGCAATGCTATTTTAAATATTTCCTGTGATTTTGAACTCTAATGTAATTGTGTTTATTTACTGGATATTTTCTTGTTTTTTTATTATGTATTATTAATTATATTTAAACCTATCATTGTGGCTGATATCTGTGAGACATATTTAAGTTATGGGAGTGCTTGCATATTTATTTGGTGACAGTGCGGGCCACTCCTAATAGCCTTGCTCTTGGTCAAACTACCGTTTGGATTAATAGTAACATTACACAGTAAGATTGAACACCCTTTACTATGGGCCTTAAAGTAGCAGATAAGTAGCGGCTGGTGGCAGTGAAAACTACTTTATAGTCTGGGAAGAAGGGGGCATAGCTAGTAGCCCTGTGCCAGCCTTTCCGAGATGTGTATGTGTGTATATAAATCAAACCTCAAAGTGTGTGCATGTCAGCTACTTGGGCAAGGACATGAAGCAATGGTTGGACAGAGAGGGTGCTAGAGGTCTTGGCTTGGCCACTCAGCTGATATCTCAACCCTATAGTTGTGCCAGTGGAGAGTCTTATTGGGGATTTGGAGAAAAAAGTAGAAACCATCCACAGGCTGACTGTAGTCTCTGTAGTAATTTGGGATTTGGCTGGCTGGCTCCTTGTAGCCATATACCCCCCCTTAAACTCCTCCTGCCTTGTACTGCAAACACTTAGCACCAGGGCCACCCTGGTGTTGCAAATGTATTTGAACTGTATGTCATGTGTATATCATGCCCCATTCTCCCCCCCCAAAAGAGCAAATATCTATCCTAGCAGAGAGTTGTCTCCCTGGCATCTCAGATGCTCAGGTGAGAGCTGCCCTTGCCAAAGCAAAAAACACAGCATCAATGGGACCAGATGGTATCCCAGGCTGCATCCTACATGAGCTCCAAGAAGAGTTAGAACCTCATATAATGTTACTATTCAATCTCAGCCTTACTACAGAATATGTACCCAAGAAATGGCGCACAGCAACAGTGGTCCCACTCCACAAAGGTGGTGCCTCAATGGACCCTGGAAACTATCGCCCCATAAGCCTGACCAGCCTGGTCTGCAAAGCTATGGAGCAGATCATCAGGGAACCCATAAACAAAGACATTGGGGATCTACAAATGCTAGATCCTACCCAATTTGACTTTGTTCCTGCCTCTTGAACCTGGTCGACTTCTTCAAAACAGTCACCAAGGTCATAGATGAAGTTAAGGTAGTGCACACAGCCTACCTGGACCTCGCAAAAGCATTTGACACCATACCCCACTCGAGCATCATAAATAAGCTTTCCAGCTTAAATATCAACCCCATGTCATAAGATGGGTTGCAAACTGGCTCAAGGACAGAACCCACATGGTCAGAATTGCAGGATCCATGTCAGACTCTAAACCAGATACAAGTGGCATCCCACAGGGATCAGTCCTGGGACCGCTCTTGTTCAGTATATATTTCTCTGAGGTACAGGCCAACACGGGAGGACTATGGCTGACCAAGTTCACAGATGACTGCAAACTGGGTGCCATAATCAACTCTGCAGCTGACACAAGCATCCTCCAAAAGGGTCTCACAGAGACGGATAACTGGTGCTAGAGCCATGGCCTAAAGCTAAATGCCAAGAAGTGTATAGTCATCCCCTTTGGGAAAAACAAAGTGCCCATAAATTACAACATAGGCAGTAATCCATTAAGTACGGAGGAAGTAATTAGGGACCTGGGAACCCAAGTTGATAGTAATCTCTCCTTTGACAACCACGTTGCCAAAGTGGTTAGAAAGACCTTCTATATAGCCCACCTTATCATGAAAGGATTCACATCTAGATCAAGGGAGGTCATTGTGCCCCTTTACTCATCACTCATCCAGCCCATAATTGAATACAATGCCCCATTTGGGATGTACCTTACCCGACACCTGCAGCAACTGGAAAGACCCCAAAAGTACCTCACCAAGAGGATCAAGGGACTCAAACAAATGACCTATGCTGCTCGGTTAAAGAAACTCCAGCTCTACTCAGTTGCATACCGCCTACTTAGAGGCGATCTGTGCCTGACGTATAAAGCCATGTCCAACCCAGAATTAATGGACATGCTCCATCTCAAAAAATCCAAATCCACTAGAGCTACACACTCAGGGGACTTGAACCTCAACACAGAAATTAATAGGACATGCTGGAGAGATAGATTTATAACCCAAAAGCTCCCAGCACTCTGGAATAGAATCCCAGTCCATATCAGGCAGAGCCCCTCACTGACTCTCTTCAAGGGGAATCTTGACAAGTGGATGGGAGATCGTAGGTTTACCCTGGGGATCACTTCTGTGTCACTAATAGACAGAGGCACAGTAAACGAACCTAAAAAAGGGCACAGTTAAACTCACTTTAAAGGGTGGTGAAAGCCAAACACACCCTGGCTAGGCTGATAAATGCCCTAGGGCATATAGCCTAGTATCAACCTATGAACCTATAAGGTTTCATCATATTAACATGGTACAGTTTGTGTCCCTGCCTCCTGCCTAGCAGGTCTACCATGTAGTTAACATCACTGAACTTTCTTACCACTTTTATGGGTCCCACACAAGCTGACTGCAGCTTGTTGTGTCTGACAGGAATGAGAGCCATAACCTGCTGCCCCACAGCATACTCTCTAGGTCAAGCATTCCTGTCATACCAGACCATTTTATGCTGTTGGGCTTCTGCCAGTTTCTCCTGGGCCCAGCTCATTATCTCCTTGAGCCTTGTCCTGAGGTTTAGGACATATGCCACAGCAGACTCCTTGTGGGATTTGCAATCATCCTCCCACTCATCTTGAATAAAATATAAAGATCCCCTAACCCTATTCCCATACAGGAACTCAAAGGTGAAAACCTGTGGATTGTGTGGCACCTCTCTGTAAGCAAACAACAGATGGGGCAAATATTTATCCCACTCTATCTTGAACTGGTCTGCAAATGCCTGTAGCATGGTCTTGAATGTAGAGTTGAAACTCTCAAACAGACCATTAGTTTGGGGATGGGAGGGGGTGGTCTTCAGGTGCTTCACCCCAGAGTGCTTCTACAGACAAGCCAGCAAGTCTGATGTGGAACTGGTACCTCTGTCAGTCAGTATTTCTTTTGGGAACCCTACCCTGCTGAAAATCTATAACAAAGAATTTGCCACCTTTTCTGCTTGAGTTGAAAACAGAGTAACTGCTTCAGGATATCTGATAGCATAATCTACTATCACCTAGGATATACTTCTTCCCTGTGAAACATGGGGTACTCAGAGGCCCCACAATATCCATAGCTACCATCTGAAATGGCTCCTCAATCACAGGCAAAGGTAGCAAAGGAACTTTGACCTCGTCCCTTGCCTTGCCTACTTTATTCCACTGCTCACAGGTCCTACAGTACTTTATTACATCCCTGGAAATCACAGGCCAATAAAAGTTCTGCATAATACATCTCTTTGTATGTTTTATGCCCATATGACCTGCAAAGGAAATGTCATAGGATATGGCTAGAAGTGCCAGATGGTAGGCTATAGGCACTACCAGCTGCTGTATTCTCTCAACCTCTAGCCCTCCTTCAGGGGTTCACTCTCTATACAGTAACCCTTTGTCCCAGTATACAGATTCCCCCTTCCCTTTAAAATCAGGTGCCTCGCTAGCTACCTACTTCATGCCTTGTAATGTAGGATCTGAGAGCTGAACCTATCTCAACTATCACTTTGTAACCCTTCCCAGCTCCTCTTTCACAGGATCTCTGGTATTCTCTGACTGTCAGCCTTGGTAATACTACTCACCTCTGCTGTAGCAGTCATCCTGTCAAGGGAACATTGGTACCCTCATGCAGCTGTAGCACATCTTCAGTCTCACTGCTACAGGGTAGCTCCATCTCTGATATAGCCACCAAACCTGTCCTGGCTTCAAGCCTGTGGTCTGTTTTGGTCTCTCCCCAGGCTAACAGACCCACAGGCTTGTCTCCAAATCTGACTATGTGTCACTGCATGCACACAAGGTACTGCATTATCTAAATCATTCTCTATCAAGGCATCTGCAGGGATATCCTCAAACACACCTACATGCTTGCTTCCTTTCCCACCCTTCCAGTCAAGGTGAACCCTAACCAAAGGTATTTGGAATGAGGTCCCTTCTAAAACACTGTCTGGAGTGGGCTACCCATGGAAGTAGTGCTCCTCTTTAACCATTGCAGGCTTCACAATGGTCAGCTCAGAGGCTGTGTTGCTTTTAGCAGTGGCCTGTTTCTTATTTGCTGATATAGGATATAACCACTTGCAGTAGTTTGGTACCCTTGTTGTCCCCAGACAACTTACTGCTGGCATTCTGGAATTCCCACTTACTGGCTCTTCCATCTTTTGTTCTCCATCTTGCCTCTGTGGACATCTGTATGCTACATGGCCCCACTGGTTGCATTTAAAACATTTAACCCTTGGTCCTGGATGAGTAAATGGACTAGTAGCTTCCCCTGCAACTGGCATACTCGGTTGGGGAAGTTTAGGCTTCCCACCATGGGTTCCCTTAGACCCATGAGCAGCAGTGGGTATCCCTTTCCTGTGCAGTGATGCCCTGCTTGCTAGGTATAGGTCTCCCTTTTTCCCCAACTCATCCACTGTGTTTCATTCCCTGTCCACTAACCAGATTCTCGTGTTCTCAGGTAAAGTACTAAGGGCTTGTTCCCTCACCAAAAGGACTGCCAGTTATTCTAGGTGGTGACCTGACACCTGCTCACTCTCCTATGGAAATAAGTGCTTAACTAAGCAATATATTCACACACACTTTCATCTGCCTTGTGTTTATGCTCACAAAACTTTTTTCTATAAGCTTCAGGTGGTAACGTAAAACACTTTAACAGACAACTTTAACAATATTATAATTTAAGCTATCAGTATCAGACAATTTAGAAATAGCATTTACAGCTTTACCATGGGCAAGGGGGTCAGAAACTACCCAGAGCCCTTGGTCACATTATACTGTTTACATACCCTTTCAAACATATGAATGAAACTATTAAAATTATCACCCTCTATAAATTGTGGAAGAAATTCACTGATCTTTGTTGCTTCTCCTGTTCAGTTACTCCCTTCCCCATTACCTCCATGACCCTGGCAAAGAGTCAGCATCTCCTTCTCATGTTGCCTCTGCATTTTAATCTCCTCATCTTCCAGACATTTTAGCTTCTCATTCGCTTCAGCCTCCAGGCGTCACAGTTTCTCATTTTCCTCAGCCTCCAGACATCTCAGTCTCTCTGCTACTTCTATTTCCAAATGTTTGGCCTCCAGTTCAAGTCTTTTTAACTCCAGACAAATTTTTAAGTCATCTGTGGAAAGGCTGAAATGTCCATTTTCTGAGAGTTATACATCTCCAAAGCCAGTCTGGTTGTACTCTCGATTGCTGTTTTTTGATGCAGTGGTGACTAAGGCTGCAATCATCTCTGCTTTAGTCAGGTTGGCATGCACCATTCATTTGTCTTGGCACATCTCAGCCAACTGGATCTTTGTCAACATGCCATATTCCTCTGCTGACATCCTTGCCTGCTCTCCTTGACTAAGCTAACAAAAAACAAAACCAAAAAAAAAAAAAACAATTGTGATATGAAACTTTGAATATTCATTGTGTGGCTGACTGAGAGTACAAACACGTTCCTTAGTGACCACTGTTTACAGGCTACAAGAATTCAGTATCCACACCACTAAATCCTAATATGTGGATATTCCACCACTGCCATCCAATTAGTATGTGATAACCTACCACTGGCCCAGTATCAAGGAGCCTCAGTATTTTCCACTAGCAAAAGTGAGGAACATACACACTGGGTTGATGACAAGTACACACACACTGTAAAGTGTAATTTCTATTAAGAGCACACAGAGACCACAGTCAGACTGGTGCTGGTTTCTCCTTCTTCCTCCAGATCTCCAATAAGACTCCTCACTGGCACAGCTACATGGTTGTTATCTCATCTGAGTGCTCAAGCTAAGACCTCCAGCACCATCTCTGTCAAACCAGTGCTTTGTGTCCCTACCCAAGTAGCTGACACACACACACACTTTGAGGTTTGATTTATACATGCACATACACACCAAGGAAATGCTGGCACAGGTTTACTAGCTATGGCCCCTTCTGCCTAAACTATAACGTAGTTTTCACTGCCACCATCCACTACTTATCAGCTACTTCAAGGCCCTTAACAAAGTGTGTCTAATCTTAATGTGTAATGTTACTATTAATCCAATTGGTAGTTTGACCAAGAGCAAGGCTATTAGGAGTGGCCCACAGTGTCACCAAATAAATATGCAAATACTCACAGAACTTAAATACGTCTCACAGATATCAACCACATTGATATATTTAAATACATTTAATAACAAATAATAAAAGAACAAGAAAATACCCAGTAAATAAACACAGTTTCATCAGATTTCAAAATCACTGGAAATATTTAAAACAACATTGTAGGACAGTCTTAAATAAATAAAGAAAAACATTTACATTAAGCTCAGCTCTGTTCCTGACTATATCTAAAAGAAATTGCTGTATCCTTGTCAACTTACTATTACAGCAAGGCAGGTGCAGTGAATGGGTCTTCTAGCTGATGTCATTGGGTCCAAGTCAGAATACAGAATATTCTACTTATCTCAGAGAGTTTTTAAATTAATATCTCAAATATCGCTACTTGGATACTTGCAGCATGACATCACTTCTTGTCATCTGACTATCCCAAGTGGAACCCCCCCTACAGCTGGTAACATTTAGCATCTCTCTGTGAAAATACATTAACAAGGACTTATGTTAGATCTAAGGCAAATGTTGGAAGTCATAAAATAATTTACATTCCTCCACATCTAAAGACAATACAAAAAATTCTAGTTCTAGACATTCCCCTGGATTTAATAAACTCCGTGTAGGAATAGTGTATGGTGGCTGTGTCTGCAGCTTTGCCTTGCCAGCGCCCCTTGCATATTAATGAAGGTATGCTACTAAGGGAGAGCCATGAACATGGTAGTAAATCAATGCTAGGGTGTGTGTTACACTGCTTGCAGATTTGTAACACACCTCCTGCACTGTGAAAGTTCCATACAGCAATAAAACATGAAAGAAAGTGTCCTGGGACACTTTTTTTTATATATTTATGTATGTATTTTATACAGGGGGTGTATTTTTACAGTGTTGTAACTGTAACACACACCCCCTTTACTGTCAAAGTGCCGTATGGAACTTAAAGATTAAAGAAAGTGTCCTCAGACACTTATGAATTGTTATTTTTATTTATGCCACACAGGGGGTGTGTTATAGTGTCCTTAACACACACACCCTGTACTGTCAGTGTGCTGTATGGCACATAAATTAAATTTCCCAATGTGATTTTCCCTTTTTATGTGTATTTATTTATTTATTTTTTTTTTGTATTTTATTTTCAAATTTAAGCATAGCTGAGCATCTTTGCATGGCGCATTTCTCAGCAGTGCTTAAATATAATGAAAAGCTATATAGAAATGTTTAGCTGAAATATTCAGAGCTTAGCTGAATGGTTAGAGCTACGGCTTTATGTGTAGTAGGTGTACAGTTTGAATACCAATTCAGGCCATTCAGCTTTTACATCAGAAAGCATTTCTATTTCTAGTTATATTTTTTATTGCCCTAGTTATTGATATTTGTTAACCAGGTTAGTGCAGCTGGCCCAGAATCCCAGTGTCAGTGGAAATATGAGGTGAAAAGCTCCAGTTAAACACAAGTGTCTCATACAGTTCAGTCACACACCAAGGTAGTGTAATTAAAGTAAAATACAAATGCATAATAATAAAGTCTCAATAATGAGTAATTAATGTCAATATATATTTATGTTATCATTTAGACCTCTTGTTTGCCCATAGCTAAATCTTTCTAAGCACTGCTAAGCCAAGCTAAGTAATGCTTAAACAGGACCTGTCTGAGCAATACTTAGCAATGCTTAGCTCTGCTTAGCCAGTTTGAGCATTGCTAAGCAATCCCATTCTAGGCAGTCCTCAACTGAGCTAAGTGGATTTGTGCACCGCTAAGCACTGCTAAGCATTTGCCACATTAAGCACTGCTCAACTAAGTTTAGCAGGTTTGCACACTGCTAAACTTTGCTTAACATTTTTAAATGGTCTAATGGCGGCAATGGGTGGGAAAATAGCCTTATTTAAGCTGCACAGAGAGCAATATAGCCAGAGTGTCTTGAGGTTTGACTTGTGCAGGAGCTATGGTAGGTGTTGGAGATGGACCATGTTATCGGGTTTCGCTTTGGGGCATGCTGGAGTCCAGGGTCATGGCTGGACTCCTTGTTATGAACCATGATGACAGACTGCTGCAGGGCCAGTACTGGGGCTCAGAATACAAGTCTGAGGTCTGGCACCATCTGGCATGTGAGCTCACCAATGTCACTGGAGTCCCCTGCACTAGTGAGCAAGTATATCATCATTATAATGACCTGAAGTGGAGGAAGGAGGCACTCTTGGACCAATGGATCACAGATGCTCATGCCTGGAATGTCCCAGAAGTTTGTAAGTATAGCAACTTGTGACTTATCAAATTGTGGTATGAATATCTGATAGACAGGTATGCATAATAGTGTGTTTTTCCCCCAGAGCTGCAAAGGAGATAATTCACAACATATAGGCCCACATCAGGCTCCTGGCAAGGATGTACTGACAGTGTGGTGAGTACAGATCTGTCTTGCAATATATAGAACAATAAATAAGAAAGAGTACATTGTTACTGCCAGTAGGTATAATGTGTTTATAGTGTACAGCAATAAATGTGTTCTTAGACCCACATTGATATAAGTGAGTAATGTCTGGTATTGTGCAGTACAGATGAAGGCATCAAACAAGCTACTATTGATGAAAGAAAGCTAATACTGTAGTAATACTGTATAGGAATGACTATAAGTGTATACTCTATTAATACTTAGGATCTTGTAATAAAGTACACCATGATTGAAACTGTAAAGGTAATACATGACATTCATTCATCATCTAAAGGATATGCAGTACAACTGAAGTCAGAATTTTGAACGCAATAAACCACAGTGTCATGTCACTGTCAGTAAAGTTATGTCCAGCAACTGTTGTGTTTATTCTGGTCTGTTGTTGAATAAATACAATTGTACAGGTGCTCCACAGCAAATATGGCTATGATACCATGAAGTGAGTGAGTTTGGCTGATAAAGAACAGTTATGCTAAAGTGTAGATGTGGAGCTGTAAAACAAGATACAATGCAATTTGATATATATTCTGTACTAAGATCTGAACCTTGAATAATAATGTGTAATGTATTATAGTGTGTTCTCTTCAGGATTTTCTTGTGTTAACTTTTGCATTTCAGCTATATGTATTCCTCAATATAGGTATTCTGATGCATGCAATTATGAGACTGTAATAGGTGGAGACTGCAAATATATGATGTGCAAATGTATATTTGTTGGGTATGCAACCCAACGCCCTGCTATGGTCTGTACAGATCATACATATCTACATCCACTAGGGTTGAAATGAGTACACCTCTTTCAAAGTATTAATACACAGTTCACCAACTATCTCTGTCATGCATGAATCTCATGCATGCATGTACAACTGTCACTGCAGTCTTCTGTGACACTCTACTTAAATTACCAAATCAGACTTTGTAACCAAGTGAGTTTTAGGCACAAATCAGTCAAGCAGCCACAACAGTGGCCCAGTAGCTCAGTGTGATAAGAAACAGATATGTTGTTCATTTTTGCACACACAGCCCACAGTTTGAATCTAGAGACTGGTACTAAGATGTATTTATAGTTATGGAAAAGTAGCCCTTACTATTTGTAGAAACAGTCATGTAGTGTTAACAGATTAGTTTCTCCATAGTGTTTAAAGGTAAATAAATGTTTGTATTAGATGCATGAAGGGTATACTCATATAATAAACTGTGTACAGATGTAGTAGTGTATGCCTGCTGTGTCTGTGAATGTGTGCTGATAGTCCAACCCCATGTCTACAAATGACAACAAGATAGGTATATACACCATGCACTCTTCCCAATACGTGTCTTTCAAGTATCACACTGTCATGGCTAGTGATCACTGTTGCCAATAACCTTGGACAGAGATATAACTCCAATTGAAGTATGCCAGTAGAACACTGACACAACATCAGTGCAGGTTACATCTTGTTAGTCATATATGTAACCCTGACATGTACGAGTCCCCTGTAGTTATGTACATATAGATCACACAGCTTGGTCCATACCATTCCAGTTCAACAGCTTAACAGGTATGTATGTGCTATAGAAGCTATAGGGCACAGGTAGATATAAAGTAAGAGCAGACATGTAAAGTATTGAGCAGTACTGTTGTGAAAAATATAGCCAATGTAGTTGTTAATGAAATATTTTTCTCCCCCCCACCCCTTATCTGCATCACTAATTATTATTCATATACTATGGGTACGTTGTTCTCAAAACCTAATGTTGGGACTTGTGTTGTATTATTGTTCATGTATTTCAATGGTTGCATACTAACATACCTTGTTGAAATTCCACTGTTGTTGGCCTGTTGTAACTGTTTCTGGCATGCTGTTACAATAATGACTATTATTCCATTTATGCACGTGTGCTATTTACTATGCAATTCTATTCAATTCTATTTTTCTGGGTTAATTGGAAAACCCATACATGCTGTTATAACTAACATTGAAATGTTTTGTTCATAACTAACCAATGCACTTTGATAAACCTCAATGCCATAGCATGTTTGGGTAGGCCGATCCTAGCAGATACGCCTTTTCCCACCTCATCTGGCCATGGCACCAGGTCCCAGCACATCTGGGACCCAACCTGGAGCTGCCTCCTCCACTTGTCCTGCATCACCCTGGGGGAGCTACCTCAGGGGATATGGCCCATCCCCCCTGGGTGCAGGCACAGAGGGGATCCTGTCACCTGACACCAGTTCTGAGGTATGGTGCGCAGGTCATCCAGCAGGATTTGGATGACCGCCTGCACCAGATAGAGGGCAGACTGGTGCACCTCAAGGGGCAGGCTGACCGTGGTTTTGTGACTGCCCATGTGTGGGGTCCTCAGTCCCACTGTTTCCATCTGGGAGCACTTGGTCCTTTGATTCCCAACCATCCTCCCCATAGAAGGTGATTGCCCCCCTCATGTGTCATACACCACCCCTGTCCGCTGGCCTTGTCTGTCTGCAAATGCAACCTCTCCTACCCAACTTACCTCTCCAAAAGTACCTACAGCCTTTCCTCAACATCCCATTCTCACCTTCAAAAAAAGGGCAACTGTCCCCCCATAAAATGTTGTCCTATCCATAGGTCTTCATTTTGCACCCACATACACTGACATTAATCAATTTCCCCATTAATTAATCAACAAATCTATGTCACCCACACCCCTCCCTGTGAGGTGTGAGGCTCTAACTTCCAAATTGTCCACATCATGCACAGCTGTTGCTGCACAAGAAATGGAGAAATATGGTCCTTTCCTACACACCCATCCTGCACATCCCTAGCTGCCTTTCATAATGTTTTTCCTCCTACTTGAACTCATTTCACCACTTTCCTATCACCCCTTTTATTGTTTCTTTTTTTTTTTTGAAAATAGTCTGGGTTTAAGTGTGGATAAGTGACGCTAAGTGAAGTTAAGATGACGTATGTGCCTCTTGACATTGTGGCACATCACGCAAAACCACGCAAACTCACTTAAAACTGCTTTAGTTACTCTATCTGATTCAGACAGTGTTCTGCCCATCAACAAAATAACCACCTTCAACAATGCCTCAAACCCAGGACTCTATGCACTACAATCAGAGCAATGCACCAGGAGGCCAAATCAGCTCCAAGGGGTTACTACTGCTTTTGCAAGTATATCATTCAGTACAGTCATGTAACATTAGGGAAAAAAAGACATCATTGCCAAGTATTGAACCCAGGACCCTGTGCGCTAGCTCAGAGCAACACTCCCCTAGGCCAAATCAACTCTGGAAAATTAGCACTGCTTTTGTAAATATATCATGCAGTACAGTCACGTAACATTAGGGGAAAAAACACTGCCAAGTATTGAACCCAGATCCCTGTGCATTAGAGTCAGAACAACACACCATTAGCTCAAATCAACTCAGGGAAATTAGCACTGTTTTTGTAAATATATCATGTAGTACAGTCATGTAACATTAGGAAAACAAACACTGCCAAGTATTGGCCCAGGACCTTGCCAACTACAACATAGTGCATTATACCAGTAGGCCGACTGAGCTCTGGAGAACAAGTACTGTTTTTACAAACATATCCTGATTGCCAGTGACACACTACTCCTATATATACTGGGGACAAATCACAGTGTACTTGGGCCTCTGTCACAGACAACAAACCAGTACACAGACAAATAAATGCTGCTGGATGCACGGGAGGCTTAGAATATCAGGTAGAGCTGAGAACTGCACAGACTGTTGTTGAATGAACACAGTTGTGTCCCCTATTTATGGCAGAGTTGCCATAAAACCTATTCTGTGTACTGACATACTGGCAATGTAGTGCAGATTGGGATTACAAACCATGATAGACAGCTCAGTGTCACACTTCATACCCATCTGAACACACATGTCCATGCCAATCATGTGTAACACACTGTATGCATGCACATATGCCTTTCAAATACACCTGCCATAATATATTAGTAATATATCACATAATATATATTATCATAATATAATATGATAATATATTATTATGATATATATAATATATTATTAAGATATTATATGTAATCTATCTGTTACATTCCTAGTTTGTGTCACATCTGGACATCCAAAGTCCTGGCCAACAGCACAGTCTGTGGTGCAACAACAACATGCATGCCAAGACAACATAGAAATAAATGAGCCATGCAATGTCCAGCAAAACTGGTTGCTCCCATCGCAATCACTGCCACCTACAGTACCACATGAAAGGCCTGCAGGGTGGGACACATTTCACAATTATGAATATATGTTCTAAATGTTGCCTAATACTCTCTGAATGGCACTATTATGTAAAATATGTAACAGAGGTACATGCTTCACCCTGACTGTTATGGGTACCCTCAATCAGGCCATTCTGTGACACAACAGCAGACACCACTCCCTCACTGACAGTAACAGCTTGCTGTCCCCCTATGTCTTCACAATCCTTGATCTGACTCCTGGCCAGATTCCAGCAGCTGAGGCCTGCTACACATGCAGCAGTATGTCCAGCTACCTGCTACAGACCTAACATATTTCCCAAACACCTAGAACAGAGTATCCACATGACAGCCATGCATCAAGGGTTGGGGGGTGATGATGAAAAAAGGACATATATCACTGTCTCCCCCTACAAACATACACAGCTGATAGAACAGCATCAACTGTAGCAGCATGCACATTCAGATAAAAGGATGCATGACACTCACATCTGTCTGTCTCCTTACTGACTCTAATACACATTGTTCAACAGTACACTGCTACAGAATATGAAAGTCTGTTAGCAATGGCCAAACATAGCATGCAAAACTGTGGACATAACACATCTACCTACCCTCTGTGATACTGTTGCTCCCACACATCAATAATGTCCTTCTCACAGGCCAGGAAAAGGGGCAAGACCTACATGAAGGCCTTAATTATAGCACTGTTTTGCCATGCCATTGGATAATGGAAAGGCAACCCAGGTGTTCTGGATGCAATTAGCAAGTGGGAGTCACAGATTGGTGCACAGGCAATCACGTCTTCATGAGCATTACCTACAAAAGACAAGCAGCTTCCTGTGGTAAACATGTATGACACTTTATGCATGAAGACAGACTGCAATTCTCTAAGATAATACAACTGGATAGCTTATCTCAAAGGAGTACAGCACTATACCAATTATGTCATTGAATGAAGCATGTAATGGAATGCAGATGGGGGGATGCAGTCATGGGAAATAAGAAATTAAACAACAGTAGGTCTCAACAACATTGCCTGAACTGACATGTTGCTGTTAGTTTGCTGTCCATCTCTTACATCCATCCCTTACGGCTCTGTCTGCAGTGACATAGATCACTGCTCTGGCCCCTGAATCTCCCCAGCAATGGTCAGCTCATATATGACTGCTACTTTTATTGTCTGTTGAACAATACTGACAGTAACTACTGGTGGATATAGCCATCATATGACACCATGTACTGTCAATGAGCCCCTCCCAGTCTGTGAATGTCATCCAGGCTTAGTGCAAGGATTGTCCAGGTGTCCCTGACCATTAATGACGTACTCTGGCTAGGTCACTGTGTACTCCACACCTGTATCTGATTGACTAACACCTATGGTTAGCATACCTGGTGACCCCCTGCAGCAGGACAGCAAGTTATAGGTACTAGTGGTGGAGGGACATTGACTCAGGCTCAGAAGCAGTGCATACATATTGAGCATACAATGTAAGGGAATGCATACAGTACCTGATATTTATGTACTATTACTATGTTCCCAGGGATCTGCCATGTCACAGACACATTACCTAAACTCTGGGGACAAACATCACGTATTGTCCAACGAGTGTCTGGAAATACACATTTATCTGGCAGGGGGTCTGCTTCTATCAGGCATATTGATACATTCTGCAAACATCTGGGTACTGCAGATGTCAGACAGCTATGAAGAGGACATGCTACACCACCTATGCACTGCTCTCACTTATTGTGTAGCACACATGTTACTGGAATGTCCACATGCACTTGTAGTATCACTCATCTATTTGTCAGATGTAGGCTGGATGACATGGTACAGTAACATTGCCCACACGGGACACCCAGCAGTTGATGACAGTGATGGGTGTGGACACATAACACCACAGTCTGTCACAGCACTCAGGCCATATCTGGTAATCCTGGTACCATATGAGGTTACTAGGCTATGGGCTCTGAGCAGCCATATGCCTAGACCAGATGTTAGCCCATGTGCATGCAAGGCAGCACATGATGCCCTCATCCAACAGGGACACAGGTGGTATCCGAAGGGTGTATGTGCAGTTAACCATCCACTTATCCAGGCTATGCCTGCAAAGGTGTAAGTAGCTACCCAGCCTGATGTGGACAGGGTGCCCATTCCACTGCAGTCTGATAGTGTGAGACACATATCTGAGTTGCCAACAAGCCCACTTCATGCCACAGACCAGGTTGAGTGTGTGTGTGTGTGTGTGTGTGTGTGTGTGTGTGTGTGTGTGTGTGTGTGTGTCTTAACAGAGTGGAGCATGACTTGCACTCATGCAGCTGTCCCAGCAATGTAGATCCGTGATTGCCTTGCATGTCACACTGAGGTCATCCATGATGATTATGTATGAAATCATGCAGAGGCTTGGCCTTATAGCCTATCAGTGTGTGGTAGATGGTTGATGCCCTGGTATTCCCTGAGTGGAGAACCTCTGTGATGTCCCCAGTACTGCATGCGTTGTGTCATGTCAATGATGAACAGGGAATTATAAACATTAATGGTCCTCACTGGGGGGAATGTGGGGAAATTTATACCTCATGTCCTGTGATGACATACACTTTGTATAACATGGGCCACGTAGAAGGTTTATCTTACAATGGAAGCAACATTGCATTG
This sequence comes from Protopterus annectens, assembly GCF_019279795.1. NCBI lineage: Eukaryota > Metazoa > Chordata > Ceratodontiformes > Protopteridae > Protopterus > Protopterus annectens. The sequence continues at coordinate 1,474,125,527 of NC_056728.1, read as the reverse complement.
ACATGTCATGTTGCCAAAGACTTGTGTCATCCACTGCACCCTCATGACTGACTGCATGCCTAGTATGTTGTTTGTACTCTGATAATATATGGGGATGTCATTTCCCCCATAGGGGTTCACACTGCATGTCCTGATATGTGGCCTGAGGCCATGTGTCTGGAAACAGCCATGTATCTGTGTGAGACCATACTAGTCACATCACTAGGGAATCCGATAATTGCACACAGCATGCAGTCATCTGCAGACATGGTTGGACATAGGCTAATGGCTGTTACATGCACCTCAGATGTGCACATCACAAATAACAGAGGCCCAAACATGTAACAACAGGTTACACACCTACTTATGGGTCAACTGCTTGTGGTGCATTTCCCTATGTGGAATAGTTGCGTCATGTCAGTGCACCACTGTGCTACCCCTATGGTAAGATATGGTGTGATGCATACTTGGTAGTGTTATATCCATAAAGGCAACATGGTCTATACTGTCACTTAGTTTGGCCAGGTCAACCTGAGGATTTTGCACTGTCACCCCCTGTACACAGCTTTGGTGACTGTATCATCGAGATCACCTGAATGTAGCAGACATGAACACATCTTTGACAAAGCCTAAGTGTGCATAATGGAGTGTGGCCAGGTTGCACATGTCCCTGCTAATGGGGTTTACTTGAAACTGTGATATGGCCTTGCATAATAGCCTAGTTAGGCTGCTGGGTCTATCATGTGACTGAGTGGGGGGTGCCCCACCTTAGTGTAAAAGGGTAACAGTGGGCATCCATCAAATGGATGGGACAAAGGTGGTACGCAGTCTTCCTTTCAATACAGTTCCTCATGGTGTTGCAGGTTATGCTTGGGGTCAGGCAGGATGCATCTTGTGATGTGATAGGCTCCCATGGCAGCTGTATACCATGACTATCACATGGCTGCGGTGACCTGTTCCCCACATATAGCAGATGGTGGAGGTACTGTGCATATCCTGATATACTGATGAGGAACACAGGGGGTGAAGCCTACACCAACTCTGGCAGGCATCTAGTAAGCTACACCAACAGCATTGGTATAGCTGGTGTCCTTGTGCACCACAAGTGACCAGCTGCTACTTGTGCTGTTGCAGACATATGTGTAGCAAGGAAGGTGACTGTCTGTAGTGGATGTAGACAATGTAAGCACTGTGTTTGTTGTGCAGGTTTGCAGGATCAATCCCATTCCCATGTACACACTAAGGAGACATTGCACAAGAATGGGCACCTGCCCATACTTTGCCTTGGACACTGGTATGTCATCCCTGTTATGGACAGTAGGTATTGCACATGTCCACCAGACAAGGTGTGCATATCCTAGCAGAGGATAATGTAGGCCTGTCGGGTATACCTGACTACATGAATCTATACAAATGCACATATATTGCTTATGTGCATGCGTGGATATTGGTGCCAGTCCTTAATGAGAGGTCAGGGACTGTGAGACTGTGTAAACCCCCCAGGAGGATGTATTCCATGTAGGAGGTGTATGTATGTCTGAGCCTAGCTAGTTGGGTATTGTGGAGATGGTAATTGCAAATGTGACTGCATGGTGGTTGCTTTGCCATAGAGGATGACACTGTAGGGATGCTGCAGTGGTAACCCATGTTGTGTGATGTCAACTGCAATACACCTTCACCTCATGTGAGTGTAGCCCCTGACCACACCAAGGTGTTTGTACATCCACTGTTGATGGCTTCCTGGTCATTTGTGTGCTGGCATGGTATGCCTTACAATGTATATTAGGGTCATTCAACTGACCCAGGATCAGGGTACAGACTCGACTCCTAATACAGTTGATGAGGTCCCTGTAGGCAGAATGGGCTTCCTGGTTACATGTGGTTCCTGCTACCTTGCTGTGATTTGCATATGTTTGTGTTGGCAATGGTGAACTGCCTCTGCAATGCACTTGTGCTTCATACTGCCTGTACAGTGTGGAGGTGTGTATGTCTCTCATATATATGGAAACCCCATGTCAAATGGCATTACCGGCTACACTTTGCCATCTGCATGTATGATAGGATGGTTGACAATGCAAGGCTAGGGTGCTCTCTGCAGCTTTGAACCATGGTCTGTGTGAGTGCACAGATGCCTGCTGTTCTCAGGATAGGACTGCTTGCAATGAGGACAAAGTTATGCGTACACCTTTAGCATTTAGCAGCATGGCCTTCAATGTGTGCTGTACTGGCACTTGCATGTTGGTAGTGATAATGTCACCAATGTTACTAATGAAGTAATTATTGGGCTTGCGGGAACCACTGCCACACACATGAAGACCAGTGAAGACAGATGGACGCCATCTGTTACAGAGAATCATGGTCTGTGTACCATATCATCCCAGACTCACATGTACTGGAATCCCTGGAATATCACAGGAGAAATGTGCACATGTTAAGGGTAATCATTCCTTGATTGCATTGTGGCATCCATCTGAGTGACAGCATAATGCTGCATAAGGCTAGGGACATACCTGTCTGGGACACATAACCTGTTTGCTCACTCATGTCTCAGTGCATATAGTCCAGAGACATAAATGTCAATTCAGGGCAGGCACACCAACATGTACAGTGACAGACCCATGACAGTACCTGTTGGTGAGAGACAGCACTGCGTATGCAATATGGGTGAGTCTGTCAACTGACGCAAAAGTAACTGTGACCAAGCACATACCCATCCAGGTCAGAGGCACACCAGTGTATCTCCACTGGAGTCCCCTAGGTGTAACATGTTTGATATGGGCTCATGCTTGCATGGCTGTGGGGCACAGGTGTGTGGCCATGTGTGGTATTTGCTGCGTATGGCTATAGCGTTCATGTGTGTCTTTGTCTCAGAGATCCCCTTTGTTTGAATGTGTAGGTTGAGGACCACTGCAGATGTTTGTGTGTGTTGTGTAAGTGAGCACAATGTGTGCAGTGTACTGATTGTGTTGACAATCTGTTTGGGGATAGATATGCAGCCTTGACAGGCAGACAGCATGGACTGCAGGTTCCTACAATCATTGCATCTCTCACACAGAGTGTTTGTTGGTGGTGTCCGTAGATGGCTGTCCATCTGTGTACATGAGGCAGGTGCTACACAGTGCCAGGACACCAGCATCAACCACACTGGCTGGGGAACTGTAGGCCACTGTCCAGCCATATAGTCCAGATTCTGTGGGAAGAAGGCCAGGGAGACCTGAGCAGTGGGCATACAGACCAGGTGAGTACTACTACAGTAGTAGGCTGACACCACAATAGTCCATGTAGATAGCCTATGAACATGCAGTAATAGATGCAACAGCTAAATGAAGTGCAACACCTCATAGCACATGCAGCAAATAGCATGAAACATCAGGATCAGTGGGGCAATGCATGCTGTATTGCCAGTATGTTGCAGATACCCACAGACATAATGTGTTGATAGATGGTGGGGGTATGACATGGGGGTTAGCAGTGAATAGTGCTGGCAAAAGTGGATGTACAGGGGCTGAACATAATGGTGAGCAATGTATGCAGTCCTGTGATGTGTTCCCCTGTTCATGTCTTTCAGGTGGGATGTACAAACAATGCAACCCAGCCTTCTCAGAAGCTGAGACTGCTGCAGTTATCGATGTCCTGAGACACCATCACCAGGTGCTGTTTTTAAGGAGATGCAACAACAATGCACTGCCCTGTGGGCAGACCTGGTAGCAATGTGGGCCTCCAGGACAGGTCCTATGAACAGGTCCAACACAGTGCTACTGATCTCATACACCATGCATGGCAAAGGGCTGCAGCTTTGGCCAGGGTCCGTGCTGGCACAGGGGAGGGCCTGCAAGACAACCACCACTCTCATCCACAGAGAAGTTCCTGGCAAACCTGGCATTATCCACTAGCTCACAGGAAACCATCTGTACATATGTCATGGAGGTGGGTGGCACAGAGTCCACAGTTGAGTAGCATCCAGGTAAGCCTCCAGTGGTTATCACGTGAATAAAGTAGCATTCATACTGGCAGCCTCTGCATACCTGTATGCATATGTCAGGTCAATCTGCATTTGTTGTTGAGGTTTTGTAATGCAAACGTGCACGCATATTGTGAATGTCAGCAATTTGGTTAGTATCGCAGTTTGTACTGTACACATTGATGAATGCACATATTATCCTGTACCATTGTCATTTATTTGTGTGTGCTGACAATACCTCTCCCCACAACTCCATAAGTACCTCTGGTGTAGCTAGGGAACATCATCCTGTAGCTGGTGAGTATGAAGCTGTCATGTTATGGCTCACCTATACCCTAGGCATGTTAAGGGCTGTCATTTTGCCATGCACACAACTGTTAGATGTAGCCATATTGCAATATGTGTATGTTCACTTGTGATGGGGTTCACTGCAGTGTATCACACTGGTAATCACAGTAGCATATTTGCAGGAGCTGTAACATATTAGTACATAGGTTTGTAAAGGTGTAGCCACTGTGCTATACAGGGGTGTATTACTATTGTGTACATGGGTGCACTGTGTTAGGTCAAGGTCCCTCACATACGCCAGCTTGTCACATATCTCACAGGTGTATAGCACTAGCAACTTTAACTGGATGTAACTGCACTGCATGTTGTTGAGGACCTGTCCAGATTGTGTCTGTTGTGGTCTGACTGTGTGGTGTGTATGGCATCAGTGAGACAGAATGGTCTTTATTATGCTTTTGTGGCACCTCACCTGTGTGTGTGTGTGTGTGTGTGTGTGTGTGTGTGTGTGTGTGTCTGTGTGTCTGTGTGTCTGAGTGTGTGTGTGTGTCTGTGTGTCTGTGTGTGTCTGCAAACATTATAGTGCAGGAATTAATGTAGTCATGTTGTCTTCCCCTCACAGGTGACCATAGAGGTTGGAGTGTATCCCCCTCACAACCTGATGTCAGTGTCTAATCAGACTCTGATGATGATGGTGGCCATTGTGAGGCACAGGTGGGGTTGTTGGGGGCTGAATCTGTCCCATTTGTTGTCATCCCACTTCCACCCCCATTGTTCCCACACACAGTTGGTATGCCAACACATACCCTGTCCCCAGCAGCCACAGATATTGGGCAGTCGGAGGGTGATGACATCAAACAGGGTAGTGTGGTGACTATGGCATCAGTGACTGTAGACACTAGCCATAGCCAGAGAGCTGGCAAGGTTCCATACAGACAGATTGGCAGGGGTCCTTGAAGGAGTATTGCTGCCCATCCAGCCCCTGTCAGAGGTGTCACAGCATGTGTCACCAGACCCATGTTTCAGTCTGTCGTGGAGGCACAGACATGTTGTAAACAGTACACAAGAAGGATGCTCAGGGTCATGGATGCAACACTGCCTGGCTTGCATGACACCCTCCACAGCATTGGTGATATGTTACGTCATTTTGCTGATGTAGTGGATAGATGGTGGGGTGAGAAATTGTCAGTCATTAACTGTGCAATGTCTGTGCTTGAACATGTGGTGGGAGTAGAGCGCTGGACACATGGATGTAGGTCAGCAACATCAGCTGAGAGCCCATATGAACATGCACAGTCACACTCCTGTAGTGGTAGTATTACCAGCACAAATGAAGGGAGGGTGGTGTCCACACCATGACATGGCAGGCCATGGGCACATGGTCCAGGATGATCCTGTGAGGGACACAGAGCAAGCAGACACAGGTTACCATCAGGAAGTAGTACTGCATCTGGGCTTGGCCACCAGTGCCACTCCTATCAGAACCAGTTCCTGTGTTCAAGGCTGAAGATGGTGAACTGCACATTGTGCCATGTATGGACTATTGCTGTCCAACGTACCCCCCGTGGATGGGTAGCACATGGCTTGACTGTGTGCATGCACACACTCACACATCACTGTCACATGTAGGTCATTGCCAGACACAAGCAGCTCCTCTCCATGTCTCAGCTGACCAGCACCCCACCAAATGCACACACACACATGATGTCAACTGTATGGCACAGCCTAGGCTTTTACCAACCCCACACCTCACCCTGTGCATGTGATGATACCTGTGTCACATTCCTGTTATCCATACCATCAATGCAGGGACATGCTGATATGTGTCTGGTGCACAGGGTGAATATACTACAGGTAATGGTGGTGTGTAGTGTCATACTGTTATGGCCTGTAAGGTGCTGTCTGCTGGCAATTGTCATGTGTACACATCAAAGTGTGCGTACCTTTGTGGCATGATGCTTTATTGCTATTAGTACTGCTGACTGACTGTTGTCTCACAGACCTTATTCTGTTTCCATTCCAGGTGTCAGTGTGTCTAAGTCGTGGTGGCTGCTGCCAGTACGGGAGCTGATGATGGTGGAGTGGCAACCCAGACACCTTTTTATTAGCAAAGTACGGCTGTATGTGCCCATGTTTACCAAGGTGTGTATGCATGGAACAGTGTGTGAGGGACACTGGGGGCAGACAGCATAGTTTGCATGCATACCCCTTGACACAGCATGCTACTCTTGCTACATCTCACCTGGAAATTCCATAGGACCCCAGGTTCATAGGTACAGAGGAGGTTACTACAGTATTGGCCTTGGGTCCCTTACAAGCCTATCCAGTACTGTATCCCCATCAGAATCATCTGTCTGACTCTGTTGACCCTGTCATTGCTTGACACACTTTGGACCCCTGGGACAGATTTTTTTGACATCCACTCAACCTTCATGCAGTTGATGAGGGTCTGCATGGTACTCTGACATTTTTGGGGATTGCATTCCTGACACATGTGTTGAAGGCCATGGATAACCTTTGTGGGTGTTACATAGCATTTCCATTTGGTGCAGATATCTGCATAGGTACATACCAGACCAGCCATTCTGCTAATGTCTTGTTGTACTGACTGAGGACTATACAGAAGTAATATCTACCTTTTGTCTGGATGCAGTCCCTTTCTCTATGTGGTGAACCCTGTTCAAGCCTTTTCTGACCCTGCCACTACTTCATGGCTGACTGCAACATTGTTATCAACCTGAGTAGCCAGGTCTGTCAACACAGTTTGTGTGTTTATGGGGTTGTCGCTGATGTGGGAAATATTGGGTCCATGTCCTATCCTATGGAACAATGGTACTGTTCTCTGCATTCAGCTGGAGGCCATGACCTGGCCACAATTCCATAGCTACTGTATGACCCCATTGCTGTGTGTTAACATCACTTTGTGGGTCAATGACAGACAGTACACTACTCACAGTTGCCAAAGCTTTAGAAGGTACCTACATATGCGGGAGGTGGAAGTTTGCATTCATGCCTTCATACATGTAGGACATCATGGGTGGAAGTTACTCACAGGGT
>NC_056728.1:1474018245-1474113245 GCF_019279795.1 Protopterus annectens | reverse complement strand
AAAATCTGTGGTCGTGTGGCAAATAATAGTGAAATTATTTAAGACCAAAGTAAGAAATTAATGGCCGACATTTGAGTTTCAGACTTCTGGCCCTTCAGAGAATTCATACTACTGCAACACCTGCTATTCTCACAGAGACAGATAACTGGTGCCAGCGCCATGGTTTAAAGCTAAATGCCAAAAAATGTATAGTCATACCCTTTGGCAAAAACAATGTGCCCACAAATTACCACATAGGCGGAAACCCATTAAGTACAGAGAAAGTTATTAGGGACCTGGGGACCCAAGTTGATAGCAATCTCTCCTTTGAAAACCACATTGCCAAAGTGGTTAGAAAGACCTTCTACATAGCCCACCTCATCACGAAGGGTTTCACATCTAGATCAAGAGAGGTAATCGTGCTTTATTCATCCCTCATCAGGCCCATCATAGAATACAATGCCCTTTTGGGATGTACCTTACCCGACACCTGCAGCAATTAGAAAGACCCCAAAAGTATCTCACCAAGAGGATCAAGGGTCACAAACAGATGCCATATGCTGCTCGGTTAAAAAAACTCCAGCTCTACTCAGTTGCATATCGCCTACTTGAGCGATCTATGCCTGACATACAAAGCTATGTCAAATCCAGAATTAATGGACATGCTCCACCTCAGTAAATCTAAATCCCTTAGAGCCACATGCTTGAGGGACTTGAACCTCAGCACAGAAATAAATAGAACTTGCTGGAGGGACAGGTTCATAACCCAGAGGCTCTCTTCGCTCTGGAATAGAATTCCAGTTCATGTGAGGCAGAGCACCTCACTGAATCTCTTCAAGAAGAATCTCGATAAGTGGATGGGGGATCGTAGGTTTGTTCCATGTATTACTCCCATGTCACTATTAGACAGAGGCACAGTAAACTAAACCTTAAAAAGGGCACAGTATACTCAAATCAAGGGGTGGCGTAAGCCATACAGAATCAGGCTAGGCTTATAATTACCCCAGGGCAGATAGCCTAGTATGAACCTATGAACCTATGAACCTATATTCTATCAACTTTCTATGTTTGTAAGAGCAATGTGTAAGAGTTGCCCCTGTTTTGGGGCCTTTGCCCCACATTTCTTTATGGCTTTGTACAGATTTCTTGCTGTAAGAAGTTTAGAGCTATGTATAGGACTCCACTCAAACATTGACATCCATGCATTTGAGACTCCAACATTGACATTCATGCATTTGTCCTATGATCCCACTGTTTGTAAGTCCCTCACAGAGTGCAGTGGACGTTGCTGGCTTAGAGCCTACTGCATATTGTGGGGCAGCCAGTATTTGGGGGAGAGTTCCTGTTGTCCCACATAGCTGTCCGGTAACCAACTCCATTCCCATGCATACATGCAGCAATACCATACATATGCTACCACAGTCTACTATCCCATTCATTTATTGTTAAGAAGATCGACTTACCTTGTGCCAGCGGAAGTTGTAGGAACAGTGCTTCAAGGTAGACTCTGTCACATGCACACAGTACACAGCCTGTGTCTACATTGTTTTGTTGAATTTCATTTCACCCTGACCACTTTGCTGAAAACTCAAATTGAATTTCAGTGAATCTCATTTCACTGAACTACAGTTAGTATATATGGCACTGTGTAGAGTACTGTAAGGCAAATAAAAGTTATATTTACTTTTCCTCACTGTTGTGTGATCCTGGAGTTAATATATATAGTTACAGGGGGTGTGTGGGGTGTAACTCCCCACTTAGTTTGAGTAAATATTGTCTTCTGAAGAAAGTTAGTCATTGGTGTTGCAACTATGCATGTCTATTATTTAAAATCTATTGTTTTGAAGTTTTTCGTAAAATACAATATAAAACAAACAAGGTGGGGGCTATATCCCCCGCTCCCCAACTATATATACTAACTACAGGATCATACTACAGTGTGGAAAAGGGCATACACCTTTTACTTGCCTTACAGTACTCTACACAGTGCCATATACACTAAGTTCAGTTCAGTGAAATGAGATTCAGTAAAATGAGTTTTCATTAATTTTGATTTCAGTGAAGTAGTCAGGGTGAAATGAAATTCAGTGAAATGAGTTTCAATGAAACAAGGTAGACCCCACAGCCTATACATGGTAAGGTATAGGTAGTGTGATGTTGCTGGCATCCATTTTACTATGTGCATGTGAGTCAGAGTAAAGTGTTAGTCCCTGGGCTGCTAGGGTTTCAGTGTATGTGCTATGGATTGCCTCATTGTGAAGGCTAGGGCATACTGGGCATGCCTATGTCTGCCTACAGGGACAGGCTCAGAGGGTTCCTCCTCAGAGGCCCACTGTGCATGTGGGGACCTTGGCAATGGTGGGAGGCTGTGTGTCCATTCCCTGTGATGTTCCTGCTGCAGCTGTTTCAGCAGAATCACATTGAGTAGCACGGGAGATACTATGAACATGTGTGCACATGTTGCTGGATAGTACTGCAGGAATCCACCAGATATGTCAAGGCAGTGGAACCATGACTTGAGCAGCCCAGAGAGATGCTGTACAATGTTCTTAGTTTGTACGTTTGCCTCATTATGATATTCTTCAGTTGGTGTGTGTGTGCATTTCTGTTGGCTATCATCATCCATGGTTCCAGAGTGTAACCAACATCTCTCACTAGATGGCTGCATGGGATGTCATCCCTGGCAAATGCTTGGTACAGCTGTGATGCGTGCCATATGTGGGAGTCATGATAACTGCCAGGGCTGTCAGAACACACATTAATGACATGATCTGGCAGTTGATGGAGAGATACCCCTTGCAGTTGATGTAGACTCTACCCTCCTCATTGGTTGTTGCTTTGATGTGCACATGAGTGCAGTCTATGGCACCCAATACCTCTGCATAGTGTGCTACATGGAGGAAGAGATGCATATTGCTGGTCCTCTCCTCAGAGGTGTTGGGGAAATAAATGGGCCCACTGGCATGTATTAGTATTACATCCAGGAACTGGTGGAGTACCCTGGATGCATTTGCCTGTGAGATCCCAATGATGTCCCCAGTAGATCTTTGGAAAGTACCTGTAGCTAATATTTTTAAGGCTACACATACCTTTGTTCCCACTGGGATGGGTTTCCCTCTGTTGACTCTGGGTCTGAGGTGAGACTGGCAGAGCTCATTGAGTTGCTGTAGTATATCCTTGTACACCCTGTAGTGCTGTACTATCTCCGTCTCATGTAGCCCCTGAAAGGTTACCCTGGGCCTATACAGACTTCTCCTCCTCAGTCTGGGCCTATTGTCAGCATCATCCTCATCACTGGCCTCAGCCTGTAGTGCATACAGATGTAGCAGAGCAGCAGCAGCCCCTATCATTTTGTCAGTTAAAATTCCCAAGTGTGTACTGCAATGGTGCGGAGTATATGGGAAAAATCAGATTGAAGGGTGTCTGCATACTTTTACTGGTGTGCTACAGATACAGCTTGTGTGATTGGCTGACTATGATACATTCCACCTGCCAGCTATATTACTGAGGGTTTTGAATGGGCCAGTGTCAGTGGAACAAGGCTTATTAGTCATTTATGCTTGATTGGCTTTCCCAGGGTATCCCCCCCTTTTTTTTACATCTGTTCCATTGCTAAACCCTGTAGCACTCAGTGCAAACCCGAGGAGCTAGCATAAACATTTCTGAGCAGAAAGAGCCCTTCCCTTTGCACAGTCATACTTGGGTTTTCTTTAATCAGCTAAGCAGAGCTTAGCAGCCTCAGACACCCCCTCCTGTTTAGCTCTGCTTAGCTGAGCTCAAACAGGACCTACTGAACTCCAATCTGCTTACACAAACTGTGACACACATCCTTTTCATGTCAGCTGTCTCTTCTGCTTACACTAACATGGTTTTAGCCCTTACACAGTTAGTACCTGCAGACATGGTGGCCCATTTTGCCATTCAATAAACTTGCCTCATTTACATACAGCTAATTGCGTATACCCTGGATACTGCACTACACCAGATCCTATGTCCTTAGCAACCACTATAATCAGTGATTGTATTACCCTGCATGCTGGCCACTATAATATAAAAAATCAAAATAGCTTTAAATGTCATATTTTTCAATTTTTTTTATTTTTATTTTGCTAAATAGCATGTTTCCATGTTGCTGTGTGCCACTTAAATGTCTCATATGTCTTTAAAAAAGTTGACTTTTTAATATATTGCATTACTTTTTTACATCACTGGCCATAGCTTGGGCCATTTCCATGCCTACTGAACATTGTACAACCTCTTATTTGGGCTGTTACAACCCCTGTTTAATTTTTCTCCTTCGGTACATGGTTTGTAACTGAGTACATTTTCAGCCTTACATGGCACCTTCACGGGTGCTTTCATGCTTCCTGGATTGCAAAATTATCTCATTGGCATGATTTTTTTTACCAGCAGATGAGGTTATTTGAATTCCGCAGACACCACAGTGTCTGCACATTGTCAGGATGCTCGTGCATGCCCTGAGCCTTGTTTCCTGGATCACTCAGTGACCATATTCAGTGTTGAAGCCTTACAACTATTCTTACACAGAAATTCACTCCATGTAAGGTTTATTGAATTATTCCCATTATGTCTCCTGCTGCACTGCAACTGAAAGATAAAATCACTTTTATGGCACAGTTGTAAAATAATTTAATTTCAACTATTTTTCTGAAGTTTTGCAAGTTAACCTTATATGTGCCAGTTCCCACTGTTAAAACATATACATTTACACAGTTACAATAGTTTATATACATTTATGTTCTTTTCCACTAGGATACACTGAGGATACATCTTTAAGCTCAGCACTGTACAAACTGTAGAAATTTTATTTGGCTTGCTGTCAATAGCATGAATGAGACTGACCCAGGTCCACTTCAGTTCAAACTCTGGGTCATGATGAGTGAAGAAAATGCACGTTACATAACTTTGTCTGTAGCTCAATGTGATAATGAAGTAAAATATGAGTAACAGCACCATTAAGGCAGGGTTTAATTTTAGTTTTTGATATTTTGAAGTTAATGGTCATAGCTAAGGAAATGTTTGTGTCTTAGAACCTGAACTTTTGGAAACAGCAATAGCTCAGTTTTGTATACATGATGTAGCAAATATGACATGGTGTAAAGTGTGAGGAACTAAAATCAGCAACTTAATGAATTTTGAAATATGGGAACTTAATTAAAAACATCTTAAATGTGTCAGAACAAGTAGGCATGAACAATAAGACATTTCCTTACAAGAGATGTGACTCTTACTTATATATGCCGTGTAAAAAACAACCTTGTGTCAGCTCCTATGTGTCCCCTTCCTCAATATTTGTCATTAGATGAAGGCATGATGATGTTTAAGAGAAATGCAAGTTATCATGTGGAAAACAGTGCTAAAAGAGTGAGTATTTTGGGGTAATGCAACATGTGTGGGGTTGAATGGTAGACATTTTTGAGGGCAACAATTTGAATAAATATGCACACTACTCAGTATAATATATATTTTTTCTTTTTTAATGTTTTGTAATTTTAATCTTCCTTTGCATGATGCTTGGCAAAGTGCATTGGTGACTATCAGCAATTAGTAGCAAGGAACGTCAATTCACTTCCCAAAGCAAAATCTCAAACATTTAATTTGGAATCAGTAAATAAAGCCAGGAACTGAGCCACAGTGAGGAAGTCAAACGATGCAAAAATTCATTAAAATCTCCACTTTAATACAAAAATATAAGACAGGATAAGTGCTTTCGCAAGTAGCTTCATCAGATCCATACAAAAATCCAAGTGTTAACTGCATGCTTATATACCTGCAGATGATGACTCATACTCATGGTTAATTAGCAAACAAGGTACTGCCCATCATTTTTAAAGATATAGATGATGTTTAAAATGATAGATAAAAAACAATATATAAAAGCTTAGTAAAATGCATTGCTAAAAGATAAATAATGGCTAGACATCAAATTACAAACATATTGATCAGAATATTATGACTAACTGAATTATATTAAGAAACACAAAACTATGTATAAATTAAAAAGTAAATACATCTGTATATAATCAGTGTATAACAATTAATTTGACATTTCTACGTTGTTTTAGTTTTGGTCTTATAGAGGCTCTCTCATTCAGGCCAAAACCTTTGTCAGCCCTTAATGAAATAATCCATTGCATTTCCTTACTTTCTGTGTAGGTTCTGATATCACCTCCCCTTACATTGGGAGAAATAACTTCTAGTACCTTGAATAAAAAGTAATGTTCATTGTTGTTTAATGTAATATGTTTGGCTAGAGCATTGTACAATGTACCTCTCTTCATATGATAGATATGCTCCCTCATCCTATCTCTTAAAGGGCGATTAGTCTTGCCTACGTAGAATGACGGGCAGGATTGACAAGTAGCCAAATAAACCACATCTGATGTCATACAGTTTGCATCTGCTTGTATCATAAATACTTTCTGTAAGTCTGGTTGAAAAAACTGAGTGTTACTGTCAATAAAAGTGTTAAAAATTACAATGCCGACATGGCTTCATACAACCACCCTTATTATCACTTTTTATAGTTTTAGGGTAACAAAGTATCCTTTTTAAATTATGTTTATTCCTATAAAGGAAAGTGGGTGTCTCACCCACGATCTGTTTTAAATCACTGTCAACATGTAAGATACCCCAATGCCTATTAATAACTTCCTTGATTTTGAAGTAGTCAGAAGAAAATTGTTTTGAAAATCTAATACTGTGGTTATTACAGTTATTACCTAAAGGATTATCAAATTCCCTAGGACCAAAATAAGGTGCTGCTTTAGTGCAACGCAGTTCATATATATCATCCATATGGGAGTTGATTTCAGTTGGGGTATAACCCCTATTGACCAATCTGTGTTTCAGGCTAGTTAACTTACTTTCAAAGCCATCATTCGTAGGGTTTAATCTTGAGGCCCTGATAGCCTGTCCTCTTATAATATTTTTAAAAATGTAAGGGGGGTGCATACTGGATCTAGAAAGTAAGGTGTTACTATAACAGGCCTTACGATGTACACCTGTATTGATTATGTCATTCAGTAATCTCTCAATAAATAAATCTAGAAACTCTATCCTACGTGAGGAATGTTGCATGGTAAACTTAAGGCAAGTCATAAGGTTATTCATCATGAAATGCATGGATTCTAGTTGTTCAATAGTGCCATCCCATAAAATGAAAAGGTCGTCGATGAAATGTCGATAAAACACTACGTGTTGCCTGAACATCTCCTCACGAAAAAGCACATGTTCTTCCCAATATGCAAGAAACATATTTGCGTAGCTGTTAGCACATGGTGTGCCCATTGCTATGCCTTCCTTCTGTCTATAAACAGTGGTCAGGAACATAAAGAAGTTATTCTCTAAGACCAACTCCAGAAAATACACTATCAAATCTATTAAAACCATAGAATAATTACTAGGTTCTTTTAGGTACTCCGTTACATAAGTCAGCCTTAAGTCATTGGGAATGACAGTGAACAAAGATTGTACATCTAAGGTGACAAATAAATAGCCAGTAGTTGTACCAAGATGCTTAATACATTCATAAAGGTCAATAAGAAATTGCCTAGAGTCTTTTAATACTGTGATACTATCAGATAAAACTTGTTTCAAATGCTTTTCAATAAATACAGAGAGGTGTTCAGTTAGCCAACCACGACCTGAGACTATAGGTCTCATCGGTGGATCATAAGGGTCTTTATGTATTTTGGGCAAGCCATTGATAGTCGGAATGACTGGATGTAGAATATTCAAATATTCATAGAGGTTCTTGTCTATTAGTTTACTTTTAAAAATATCATGCAAAGATTGTTTCACATGGCTGGTCACTATATGTACACTTTCTAGAGACAGTTTCATAGAAATTATCTTGCAGCATAGTGGTCATGCTGTTGGTGTAGTCAGATATGTTTAAAATGACTATTTTACCGCCCTTATCAGCAGGTCTAATAATGATGGTAGAGTCATTCTGTAGTTTATTCAAACATAGCCTTTCTTTATGTGAGAGATTATCTCTGGTTTTAAATATTTGTCTAGTGTCTCTACCACCATAATAATTTACAATTCATCTTCTGTTAATTTAAGATAAGCTTCCAGAAGGGGGTGGTGTAATGGTGTAAAATCACTCAAATTCTTAAAAACAAATTTATTATCCTGTGTAGCACTAGTGTTAGTATCCTTGTAAAGAAGCTTTAGCATGACATTTCTACAAAAGATTCTTAAATCAACAATAGTATCAACTAATCTACTCTGATTTTTAGGAATAAAGTTCAGGCCTTTACTCAGAAGCTGAATGTCCTCAAAGGTGAACACAGTATCAGATAGATTATAGACTAACGCTTGTTGGTCCACATTTTTTTGAGAGTTTTTTGTGTTGCAAACTCTTCTGAGAGTTTCCTCTTCTGTCTCCCTCTGCTTAGGGAGCGTCCTCTTGGCGGGCCTTTCTCCATTCGAACAGGTAAGGGAAAAGACAGAGCATTAGTGAAAGACCTATTCATGTTGGTATCTCTAGGTCTGACAACAACCTCCCCATTAGTGTCAGTAAAAGTAGGTTTATTTTTAACAATATGTACTTCTGGGTATAAGTTCGTATCAGAACCCATGCTGGGATGGATAATATGTATGACATCTACAGTGTCGTTATGATTGTCCATAGTGGAGTCAATTCCACGCGAATCACTAGTAACAACGCTCCTGGTTTTACTGGCAGTACCCATGTCAGTAATGCTTAAATTAGGAGCGTCATTGCTACAGGCTTTATCATTGTATTTAGAGCCAGAAATGTCATTTCTCATACACTTTTCTATATGCGTTTCATTCACTATAACATTTCTATGACTTACATTTTCCAAATCAGATTGCTTATTTAAAAAGTTATTATCATTGTTATTGTGATTAGCTGATCATTGTACCATTTCATTTTGTCCTTGGACATGCCTTGGCCACATAAAGACATGGCCTTGCTTAAAATCGTTGATGTCCCTGGTGACTTTATGTCGTTTCTGTTGCAACAGTTTACGCTCAAAAGCAGAGACACTGTCCAACAGATTATCAAATAATGACTGTACAAATGCCATTGGAAAGTCATTAAACAAGGTTTGTTGTTGCATGTTAATATTGTTTATTATTTTGGCTTCCTCCGGAAGGAAGAAGTCTATAAGGAGCTGCAAGTATTTGCGACTTACCTCTATATTCAGTCGCTGCCTCTGTGCCAGCAGTTCAGGATAATCTCTGCCCTGACTTGGCATTGTGAAAACATGAAAGCCACGTGGAATTATGTTCTTTTCTAAACAAAATTGGAAATGCATCCTTTGCGTTTGGAGATGCTTTAACTTCATAAAGCTTTTCTCAATACCCTCAAGGAGCGTGTGTAGTTTGTCTGAATCGATGGTCGCTCCAGTTACATCATCAGTGACTGTCTCACTCTCGAAAAACCAGGAAGAACTAGTCGCTCCTTTCAAATGCTGTTGAAACATTAACTGTAAGGCATCATAACCACGGTCTTCACCTCTTGGAATGCCACAGTCATCACTTCTTGGGTTATAATCCAGTTTGATATTCGCCATGAGTGTATCAAGTGTAAAATCACTATAAAAACTCACTCCTGCCCACGGAAGTGAAAAAGAATAATAATGTAGCAAAGTAAATCCAATGGGACAGGTAAACGCTCAGGTTCACAGAAAAAAAGTTTGAAATCAGTAAATAAAGCCAGGAACTGAGCGACAGTGAGGAAGTCAAACGATGCAAAAATTCATTAAAATCTCCACTTTAATACAAAAATATAAGACAGGATAAGCGCTTTCGCAAGTAGCTTCATCAGATCCATACAAACATCCAAGTGTTAACTGCATGCTTATATACCTGCAGATGATGACTCATACTCATGGTTAATTAGCAAACAAGGTAGTGCCCATCATTTTTAAAGATATAGATGATGTTTAAAATGATAGATAAAAAACAATATATAAAAGCTTCGTAAAATGCATTGCTAAAAGATAAATAATGGCTAGACATCAAATTACAAACATATTGATCAGAATATTATGACTAACTGAATTATATTAAGAAACACAAAACTATGTATAAATTAAAAAGTAAATACATCTGTATATAATCAGTGTATAACAATTAATTTGACATTTCTACGTTGTTTTAGTTTTGGTCTTATAGAGGCTCTCTCATTCAGGCCAAAACCTTTGTCAGCCCTTAATGAAATAATCCATTGCATTTCCTTACTTTCTGTGTAGGTTCTGATATCACCTCCCCTTACATTGGGAGAAATAACTTCTAGTACCTTGAATAAAAAGTAATGTTCATTGTTGTTTAATGTAATATGTTTGGCTAGAGAATTGCGCAATGTACCTCTCTTCATATGATAGATATGCTCCCTCATCCTATCTCTTAAGGGGCGATTAGTCTTGCCTACGTAGAATGACGGGCAGGATTGACAAGTAGCCAAATAAACCACATCTGATGTCATACAGTTTGCATCTGCTTGTATCATAAATACTTTCTGTAAGTCTGGTTGAAAAAACTGAGTGTTACTGTCAATAAAAGTGTTAAAAATTACAATGCCCACATGGCTTCGTACAACCACCCTTATTATCACTTTTTATAGTTTTAGGCTAACAAAGTATCCTTTTTAAATTATGTTTATTCCTATAAAGGAAAGTGGGTGTCTCACCCACGATCTGTTTTAAATCACTGTCAACATGTAAGATACCCCAATGCCTATTAATAACTTCCTTGATTTTGAAGTAGTCAGAAGAAAATTGTTTTGAAAATCTAATACTGTGGTTATTACAGTTATTACCTAAAGGATTATCAAATTCCCTAGGACCAAAATAAGGTGCTGCTCTAGTGCAACGCAGTTCATATATATCATCCATATGGGAGTTGATTTCAGTTGGGGTATAACCCCTATTGACCAATCTGTGTTTCAGGCTAGTTAACTCACTTTCAAAGCCATCATTCGTATGGTTTAATCTTGAGGCCCTGATAGCCTGTCCTCTTATAATATTTTTAAAAATGTAAGGGGGGTGCATACTGGATCTAGAAAGTAAGGTGTTACTATAAAAGGCCTTACGATGTACACCTGTATTGATTATGCCATTCGGTAATCTCTCAATAAATAAATCTAGGAACTCTATCCTACGTGAGGAATGTTGCATGGTAAACTTAAGGCAAGTCATAAGGTTATTCATCATGAAATGCATGGATTCTAGTTGTTCAATAGTGCCATCCCATAAAATGAAAAGGTCATCGATGAAATATCGATAAAACACTACGTGTTGCCTGAACATCTCCTCACGAAAAAGCACATGTTCTTCCCAATATGCAAGAAACATATTTGCGTAGCTGTTAGCACATGGTGTGCCCATTGCTATGCCTTCCTTCTGTCTATAAACAGTGGTTAGGAACATAAAGAAGTTATTCTCTAAGACCAACTCCAGAAAATACACTATCAAATCTATTAAAACCATAGAATAATTACTAGGTTCTTTTAGATACTCCGTTACATAAGTCAGCCTTAAGTCATTGGGAATGACAGTGAACAAAGATTGTACATCTAAGGTGACAAATAAATAGCCAGTAGTTGTACCAAGATGCTTAATACATTCATAAAGGTCAATAAGAAATTGCCTAGAGTCTTTTAATACTGTGATACTATCAGATAAAACTTGTTTCAAATGCTTCAATAAATACAGAGAGGTGTTCAGTTAGCCAACCACGACCTGAGACTATAGGTCTCATCGGTGGATCATAAGGGTCTTTATGTATTTTGGGCAAGCCATTGATAGTCGGAATGACTGGATGTAGAATATTCAAATATTCATAGAGGTTCTTGTCTATTAGTTTACTTTTAAAAATATCATGCAAAGATTGTTTCACATGGCTGGTCACTATATGTACACTTTCTAGAGAGACAGTTTCATAGAAATTATCTTGCAGCATAGTGGTCATGCTGTTGGTGTAGTCAGATATGTTTAAAATGACTATTTTACTGCCCTTATCAGCAGGTCTAATAATGATGGTAGAGTCATTCTGTAGTTTATTCAAACATAGCCTTTCTTTATGTGAGAGATTATCTCTGGTTTTAAATATTTGTCTAGTGTCTCTACCACCATAATAATTTACAATTCATCTTCTGTTAATTTAAGATAAGCTTCCAGAAGGGGGTGGTGTAATGGTGTAAAATCATTCAAATTCTTAAAAACAAATTTATTATCCTGTGTAGCACTAGTGTTAGTATCCTTGTAAAGAAGCTTTAGCATGACATTTCTACAAAAGATTCTTAAATCAACAATAGTATCAACTAATCTACTCTGATTTTTAGGAATAAAGTTCAGGTCTTTACTTAGAAGCTGAATGTCCTCAAAGGTGAATACAGTATCAGATAGATTATAGACTAACGCTTGTTGGTCCATATTTTTTGAGAGTTTTTTGTGTTGCAAACTCTTCTGAGAGTTTCCTCTTCTGTCTCCCTCTGCTTAGGGAGCGTCCTCTTGGCGGGCCTTTCTCCATTCGAACAGGTAAGGGAAAAGACAGAGCATTAGTCAAAGACCTATTCATGTTGGTATCTCTAGGTCTGACAACAACCTCCCCATTAGTGTCAGTAAAAGTAGGTTTATTTTTAACAATATGTACTTCTGGGTATAAGTTTGTATCAGAACCCATGCTGGGATGGACAATATGTATGACATCTACAGTGTCGTTATGATTGTCCATAGTGGAGTCAATTCCACGCGAATCACTAGTAACAACGCTCCTGGTTTTACTGGCAGTACCCATGTCAGTAATGCTTAAATTACGAGCGTCATTATTGCTACAGGCTTTATCATTGTATTTAGAGCCAGAAATGTCATTTCTCATACACTTTTCTATATGCGTTTCATTCACTGTAACATTTCTATGACTTACATTTTCCAAATCAGATTGCTTATTTAAAAAGTTATTATCATTGTTATTGTGATTAGCTGGTCATTGTACCATTTCATTTTGTCCTTGGACATGCCTCGGCCACATAAAGACATGGCCTTGCTTAAAATCGTTGATGTCCCTGGTGACTTTATGTCGTTTCTGTTGCAACAGTTTATGCTCAAAAGCAGAGACACTGTCCAACAGATTATCAAATGATGACTGTACAAATGCCATTGGAAAGTCATTAAACAAGGTTTGTTGTTGCATGTTAATATTGTTTATTATTTTGGCTTCCTCCGGAAGGAAGAAGTCTATAAGGAGCTGTAAGTATTTTCGACTTACCTCTATATTCAGTCGCTGCCTCTGTGCCAGCAGTTCAGGATAATCTCTGCCCTGACTTGGCATTGTGAAAACATGCAAACCACGTGGAATTATGTTCTTTTCTAAGCAAAATTGGAAATGCATCCTTTGCGTTTGGAGACGCTTTAACTTCATAAAGCTTTTCTCAATACCCTCAAGGAGCGTGTGTAGCTTGTCTGAATCGATGGTCGCTCCAGTTACATCATCAGTGACTGACTCACTCTCGAAAAACCAGGAAGAACTAGTCGCTCCTTTCAAATGCTGTTGAAACATTAACTGTAAGGCATCATAACCACGGTCTTCACCTCTTGGAATGCCACAGTCATCACTTCTTGGGTTATAATCCAGTTTGATATTCGCCATGAGTGTATCAAGTGTAAAATCACTATAAAAACTCACTCCTGCCCACGGAAGTGAAAAAGAATAATAATGTAGCAAAGTAAATCCAATGGGACAGGTAAACGCTCAGGTTCTTAATTTTAATTCTTAGAAACAAATTTATTATCCTGTGTAGCCCTAGTGTTAGTATCCTTGTAAAGAAGCTTTAGCATGACATTTCTACAAAAGAGATGTATTTACTTTTTAATTTATACATAGTTTTGTATTTCTTAATATAATTCAGTTAGTCCTATTATTCTGATCAATATGTTTGTAATTTGATGCCTAGCCATTATTTATCTTTTAGCAATGCATTTTATGAAGCTTTTATATATTGTTTTTTTATCTATCATTTTAAACATCATCTATATCTTTAAAAATGATGGGCAGTACCTTGTTTGCTAATTAACCATGAGTATGAGTCATCATCTGCAGGTATATAAGCATGCAGTTAACACTTGGATTTTTGTATGGATCTGATGAAGCTACTTGCGAAAGCACTTATCCTGTCTTATATTTTTGTATTAAAGTGGAGATTTTAATGAATTTTTGCATCGTTTGACTTCCTCACTGTCGCTCAGTTGCTGGCTTTATTTACTGATTTTAAACGTTTTTTCTGTGAACCTGAGCGTTTACCTGTCCCATTGGATTTACTTTGCTACATTTAATTTGGAATGGCATCAATAGCACAAATGAGACTGGTACCAGTGCACTTAAATCAACACCCTGGGCAGTACAGAGTGAAGAAAATATACCTGTTATGTCACTTTTTCTGTGGCTCAGGGTGATAACACATTAAGATGTAAGTTACAGGAGAAGTAATGCAGGGTTTGAATACAGATTAGAAATATGTAGTGTTACTGATGTTACAATACAATGATGAACAATTGTCACATACGTTTTTATTAGTAACTAAACAGGAAGAACGACCGTCAAGATGCAAAATTAAAGTTGCAACACACTTTTTAATAATGAATGCTAAATAAGGCAAATGCACTATATGTATGAAGTGTGTTAAGCATGACAGTGGAAATAATTGATTTAAAGTACACTTGCATATGTATAATTTTATCCAGAGTTATTGGAATAAAATGTGACTCAACAAAAGTATCATTATATGTGTAGGACATTATGTCATGTAAAGAATGTGTGGCACCTTCCTCAATATATTTTACTGAACTCATTCAAATAAATGCAAAGAAAATTGTTTTACAGCACTAGATAATGGTGTCTAAATATAACTTCAATAACATAACACGTCAAAGACATACATGCTTGCCATGATTATATCTCGACTCGTGGAAATTGTTACACTTGAACTTACAACTTGAAATTATTACTTGTTTTGTGGCATTGATAGTTAATAAACACAACTTAGCAGTTTAACCTTCTTCTTCATCATGGGTTCAATTCTAAAGTGACATCAGTCACAGTTTGCAAAATATATGTCCAACCAACCCTTCATGTCACAAAGTATTTAACTGAATCTGTTACCAATACTGATTATTACAAAAATCATAGAGAATGTCATGGCATATCAGTGCATCACAAAAGTATCTGTATGATTTCCTTCCACCATATCAGATAGCATGACAAGAGATGACAATTTATCCTTTGACATGTAATCCACACATCAGTAGCAAAAGCCATTTGAGGATTTCACAGTGAAGCATGTGTAAATACACTGATCATCATGAATGGTCAAGTCTCACTGCTGTATTTCACACTTGCAGTATATTCAGGGATTGTTGATGGATGGATGGGTATCCAGCTTCTATGCCAGGTGATATGTGTGCTTTCTATTAAGAAAATGCAGTTGCCATGGTTGGTTGTCCATCATTATGAACAGGCTAGTACATGCGAGGTCTGAACTGGGTGCAAATTCCTTGCATTATTTCCAGATATACAGTTGAAGACATGGCAGATGAAGGTGAGGAAGCTTCTTGATTTAATTTAGAGTCCAATTATGGTGTCAAGAGGAGCCCAGGATCTTTGTTGCACTTATCATAAATCATTAAAGCTGTAGGCTTCTGTAGGAAGGCTATGCCTGGGCTCAGTACAAGACTCAGGCTTGTAATAGGGTGGTCAAAGGTGCCACCAGTGCAACTGACATTCAGCACATTTCTAAACAATGCCATCTAGTATTATAGTGACATGAAGAGGTGCAAGCAGGGTGTCCTGAGCTGATGGGAGGCAGAATTTGCAACTGTGAACACTCCTGAGTTGTGTAAGTGTAGTGACACATCACCAGCCAATACAATAATATGGACTAGCAAGACATACATCTTTTCTGGCTGTACTCATGCTGGATGCAGATGCATCTCTTATGCCCCTACCTCTATCTCTAACCATGGTGTCCCCCTAACCTTTTCCATCTATCACCATCCCTGTCTGTTTTGTTTGTCCTGTATGTCCGCATTTGCTACCTAACCTGCAATACTTAGCTAAGCCTCTTATTCCTAAATAAAAAAAAAATGACACCTGTCATACAAAAATAAATAGATAGATAGATAGATAGATAGATAGATAGATAGATAGATAGATAGATAGATAGATAGGTAGATCAATAAATAAATACATAAATATAATTACACCCCGTACATAGCTCTCTATTTCACCTAGTCTACTTGACACACTCAATTTGGTCCAATTGGCCATATAACATTGTTCAGTTGCTGCCACCCACCCCTGATGTAGTGGCTATCCAAATTCATTGAATTATTTGTACAAGTTTACATTTATCTTGCAAAGTAGTGGATAGCATGGGTGCTCCCCACCACCACCCTACACATTCTTCTGTTCTTCCCTGTGGCCTACACTGCTTGCAACCCATTTTTCACCACTGTCCTAACAACCCTTTTTGACATGTTTAATCTGATCAAAAACAAAATCACACATGACACACAGGGACAGAAATGGTCCATACAATAACCTTTCAATTTTTGTCCTTAGTTATCTGCTTAATGCTTGGCATTGTGTACAAATTGTGAATGCAGGCAAATGGTATTTCCTCTTCTATAGCAAAAATTGAAGATTTTTCCTTGGACCTCATTAGTATAGTTATCTTTATGCAACTGAACTTAGCTTTGATGTACTATACAAGTATAGATTGATAGCATTATGGGGAGACTGTTACACTTACATGTTTATGAGTCCACTGTATGTACTATACATATTATGGATGCTAAAATTGTCATTACTGTGATGAAGCCTAATGCCTACATTTCCCTATGATGCAATATTTTGTCAATGTCTCTTCCAAACTATGAGTTCTACTGTGTGGCTTAAGGCTTGCTGTATGGTCTTCTCAGAAAATGTTCAGATATGAAGATTGCTGACTGGTGTCAATGGTATGAATCCAGAAGTATGTCAGACATTATTTAGTGTTTTTTTTTCAAATTAATATAATGTTTGATGCCATATGTTATTACCCTGCCATCATCCTGCTTATGTCTTCATCATTGCTCCACCATCCTACTCTCTGCTTGCTCAATATTTCTGAGTACTTTATTGTACACAGCATGACAGAGTTACTATGATGAGTAACACACCACAAAGAAGGCGATAAATCACCTATAAACAAAAATAATCTCTCTCTCCCCATCTCCCTATCCCTATGTAGCTCCTCCTCTCTGTCACATTAAACTTTGCTCTCAGCTTTTGCATAATACCTGGCACCAAGCACCAATGTTAACTGACAGCATATGACGACTCATGTTTTATGGTAAAAGCTGGTGAGTTACTTACCTTTGCCTGCATTATTCTGCTTCCCCCTCACTCTACTGTGCTTAGCCTTGCTGTTCTGTCGAAATACAGACTGATAACAGTATTAGAAGCCAATTATTATCATATGTTGATCAGATTGCACAGTTGAATGTACCCCATATAGAATGTTTCAGTTTTAAATACTGTTTTGAAGTATGCTGCACCCAAACTCCCTTCCTTCAGACTGTTTCCATAATCCCCTAAATTGTGAGTTTTAGCACCTGAACATTTGTCTTGCTCTGTGGTGTGATAAATTAACGATTATGTCTACAGAGTGTTGCTGAAGATTGTCAGGAGTTTCAGGCTAGTATTAGGTTTAAAATTATGAATATGTATCATCTTTTATACAATACAGACAAATAACTGGTGCCATAAACACAGTTTAAAACTCAGCTCCAAGAAATACATAATAGTACCCTTTGTGGAGTTGGCTATCCCTGAAAACTACCTCAGTGATAATACACCCCTGAGAGTAGCCCTAGTATCCAGGGATTTAGGGGCATATGTAGACAGCAGTCTGGCTTTTGAACAACATGTGTGTAAGGTAGTAAGTAAATCATTCTATATTGCTCAACTTATAAGCAAGGGGAAAACATCATTGAGTAAAATGCCCATTCAGTATGTACTTGACCAGGTATATATAACAACAGGAACATTCACAGAGGTTCCTCACAAAAAGAATAGCATGTTCTGTGTGGATCACCTCAAAGCCTTATCTCTATACTCTGTCTCCTACAGACTGCTGAGGGGTGATCTATGTCTGACAAACAAGGCATCCAGGATCCCACTCTGATGGGCCTCTTGCATATCCACAAAATAAATACCATCAGAACTATCTGATTCAGGGACTTTAACATATATAAGACATGTCAGAGAGACAGGTATATATTTCAGAGAGTACGGCTTCTCTGGAATGGGCTTCTCATCCATGTGAAGCAAAGTACTTCCCTAACCTTAATCAACTGTAACCTGGACCAGTAGATAGGAAATCAGAAATTCATCCCTGGTCTGTCACCTATGTCTCTAATTGTTAGTGGCAAACAATAAATGTCTGGCCACTCATGTGTTAAGTTACACATATCCCTAAAAATAAATTCTAAGGCACCAAACTTATTGGATACACTTGGATTCATGGCTAGACTTAAAAAGGCCATTTGCCTGCTGTATACCTATGACCCTATCAACAAATTTACCAATTTCCCATGTTAACTTATGGAAATATATGTTAATCTACTAGCAGTACCCTGCTTAGCTCTTTATCTGCTTCACAGTCATCATAAACCAGCTCATACCTTAGCATCAATAAATGCAAGATTTCTGGTCAAACCAGGGATTTATGTTGTGACAGCATACAACAGTAGGCACAATTGAAAAATAGTGCTCCAATATACACAGAATGTGTTGTGCTTAAATATTAAGCATTGCCATGCATTTTCTAAATAATTTCAAGTCTGCCATGTAGGTGTATATTATGAAGTAGTGACTTTAGTAGTCAATGATGTGATATAAATAAATACATTTGCATGAGGGACACGTCTGTTATGGAATGGCTCAGAACCAAATCTGTCTGCATGTCTGTACATCTAATTTGCATGAAGCTTGGCATGGAGCACCTTAAACCACTGTTAATTCATATTCTATGTTCAAAAAAATCAAACAATAATTATGCACATGCTTGTTAGCAATGCACTTTAGGGAGCAATTTTGACAAAGAAAAATTAATGCCAGAAGCTTATATACCTTGTGTATGTTTTAAAGGCTTTTTGTATTCAATATATGATGAGTGCTCTGATTTTGTCTAAATATTATATGATGTAAATTATGTTTGCATACCAAGACATTATAATTGAACATGATGTACAATGGTGTGGGACACTTGTACACTTGTTGAGTAGTATTAAGTGGTGTTAATTCATATGTTGAACATGTATGTTTTGTATTTATACTGCACATTGTACACACATTATAAAATATTCACAGTGACTCACCAACTAATGAAGACTTGCATGCAATGATCCTGAGACGAACAGTCAGGAAAGATAGGTTTTCACTGCAGTGTATGATAACTGTAATTATTTACCCATCATTGACATGGTGAATATACCATAATGCGAAACAGCTACATCTCACTCATACTGCCACTGCGAATGACTGAAAAGATACATAACTTATCTGAATAGTATTTATTAGTTGTGATCAACACATTGCTGTTTTTTTTTTTTATTTGTCAAGCACATTCTCTTTCATCTGAAGATGTGATGCACATTGTCTGCTCTACAACACACTGATAATGTCATCCTTTCAAATGTGAAGCACATATTTGAAATCAGACTTTTTCTGTGGTATTTTCTGTTGAAATAATGCACTCTAGATTGTGTAATTAGTCAGGTAGGTGTTTCAAATCCAGCAGTAAGTAACTAGCTTGAGTATGTGTCTATAGTGCTAGGTAGAAATGGCTACACCCAGAAATCACATGTGTACATTTCCATTCAGGAGAAACATTTACACTTGGAGAGGTCTTCCATTTTTAACACAAGCAATTATTCTGTAGCACTCTAATGATGTAATATATTCAAACGTACTACTTCACACCTGTTATCAGACACCTCCTTTGGTGCTTGCTGCTGATGCAGTGTACTTTAGACTGTGTAAATAGATTGGTTAGTGGTTCAAATAAGGCAGTGAGTAACTAGTATGAGTGTGTGTGTTTCTAGTACTAGATAGAAGTAGCTTCACCATCAAAATAATGTGTAGCTTTAAAAAAGTAGAGGTCTCTCACACCACTTCCAGTCACTTTTAGCACACATATCGCCCTTGACAAATATTGATGATGTCATCCTTTCAAATGTGTTCTATTTCACACCTGTGTTCAGACATCCTCTGTGGTGCTTGCAGGTGATACAGTATACATTAGATTATGTAACCTAGATAGGTAGGTGGTTCAAATACAGCAGGGAATGACTAGTATGAGTAATATGTGTGTGTGTCTCTAGTGCTAGGTAGAAATGGCTTCACCTAGAAATCACATTGCTATACTTCTACTCCTGATAAAGATTTACACAAGAAGAGGGATCCACCTTCAATGTTTTGGCTTTTAACATTAACAATTGTTCTGCAATACACTGATAATGTTATCCTTTCAAATATGCACTATCTCACTCTTGTACTCAGACTTCTCCTGTGACACTTTCAGTTGATGCAGTGTACTCTAGATTGGGTAACTAGATCAGTAGGAGGTTCATATCCAGCAGTGATTTATTACCGTGAGTATGTGTGTGTGGTGCTAGTACTACATAGAAATAGCTTCACACACAGATCAGATGTGCAACTTTACAGAGGGGAGGACCATCCCACTAGTATCACTCTCTTAAAGCACACACATATTATTTGTCAAATAATGGTGATGTTATGCTTTCAAACATGCCCTACCCCACAGCTGTAGTCAAATTTAATCTGAGGCACTTAGAATTCAAACAATGTCTGAATGCTTGTACAGTTAGGTAGGTTGTTCAAAACAGACATTAATCCATATACTCACTTTTATCAGAGTGTGTGTGTGTGTGTGTGTGTGTGTGTGTGTGTGTGTGTGTGTGTGTGTGTGTGTGTGTGTGTGTGTGTGTGTGTGTGTGTGTGTGTGTGTGTCTGTGCGCATGTGTGCGTGTGTGTGTGTGTGTGTGTGTGTGTGTGTGTGTGTGTGTGTGTGTGTGTGTGTGTGTGTGTATGTGTGCGCACTCGCATGTGTGTACAGATCTACATCATCATCCACAGACCTGATGTGTTGATTTGCACAAGAAGATGGCTCTTCTGCTGCTTTCTATTCCTTTTAGCCCAGACAAATGCTTTAGTAAACACAGATTAGGCTATCTGTTGAATTGTTCTTTATCTCTGCCACCTGGTAATAAGACTTCTGTAGTGCCAGGAAGTACTACAATGCTGTCTAACTTGTACAACAAGGCTGTCTACGTAGGCATATACATAAACCTGTCATTTTCTAGATATTGTGGGTGGGCGTGCTTCTACAGTCACAGGGATGACTAGATGACCCAACACATATGGCTGTGTACACCTACACTCATGGAATATATTGATATGGAAAGAGAACTCACAGGACTCATTCATTCAATTTTTAACAACAGATATGCTTTCAACACAGTGATGATGTCACACCTTTGAATATGCTTTCTCACTGAGGTAATATGTACTCTGCTGTAGTGTGTGTGGTCAGTGCAATATCCTGTAGCTTGTGTACTTAGTTATGCATTCAAACATAGCAGTGACTGTGTAGATAGTTAGGTGTTCAAACCCAGCAGTGATTATGTAGACAAGTAGCTGTTCAAACCCAACAGTGATTATGTGAATAGTTAGGAGTTCAAACCCAGCAATGACTGTGTAGATTGGTACGTGTTCAAACCCCACAGTGACTGTGTAGTATGAGTGTGTGTGAGTGTAGTGCTACAGATGAATTATTCATGGTGGGACAGGGTAACCCATTATTTTCATTGCCTATAACCCAAATAACTGATTTTCACTACAATTATAATGCAATGCCTTCAAATATGTTCTGTCTCACTCTTGTGTTAAGATTTTGGCTGTGTTGCTTGAGGTTAATACACTGTTCTTTAGATTGTGGACTTGCATAGGCAGCTGTTCAAATCCAGCAATGGGCAACATAATGTGAGTGTAGAAACATTGTCTCAAA
Source organism: Protopterus annectens (assembly GCF_019279795.1). NCBI lineage: Eukaryota > Metazoa > Chordata > Ceratodontiformes > Protopteridae > Protopterus > Protopterus annectens. Next base: position 1,474,091,137 of record NC_056728.1, on the reverse strand, counting down.
TGCATTCCATTCCTTTTACATCTAATATAGGCCTTTCAACACATTGATGATTTTATGCCATTTAAATAGATGCTCTCTGACCCTTGCAGTGAAAGTTTTCCTGTGGTGGATGCAGTTAAAACTGACTTCTGCAGCATGTATAGTCAGATAGGCATTGGGTCAAATCTGGAAATGTGCAAGTTTAAAACAATACTGACAGAGAAGAGTGGCCTACCCAGCAAACAGTGGTAAGGCTAACTCACATGTGTGAACAGTAACAAGTCCAAATGCCTTTGATCCCTCAAACCTTTTAGTAGATACATGACCACCCAAAACATTTCTTAATGTGTCCTTTCTGACACCAGAACATTATGCTCTCATGTGGAAGGAGCAGATAATGCACAGCTATGTCAAGCAGAGAGCATGATAGGCAGGGGTTTGAATCTGGTAGAGTGTGCTTGTCACTCAACTGTGACAGATGAGTGTTTTGACCCAAACAATCACAATATGGAACACTAACATGGCTGTAGATCAATATGTGTGTATATATACCTTTAAGAAGCTATCCAAGGGCTAGCACAAGTGTATAAATACTGAGCATGTGTGAGCCCGACTGCCATTTTATAGTTAGCAGTTGAGATGTAAGCATGTATGTATATAAGGTCTGTCTGTTAACTAGTTCATTTATATTTTAAGATTCGGCTATCCATCCTGATGTGTTTCTATGTATTAAAGCATCTAAATGAAAACCCCAGCCATCTTGTTATATGTGTTAAAGAAGGATGAGTGACATGGTGTTAGAAGTGGCATGTCTAAAGGACATGGAATCTGAAATGGCATATCTAAAAGGATGTAGAGTTATAAGAAGCATACCGAAGGGGCATGAGGTCAGTAACGGCTGGGGTGAAAATGACTAGAGGCACTTGTTTAGATGATGGTGGAATATACAAGCGTGGCTCATCCTAAATGTGCAAAACTTCACAAAACATGTCAGAACTGAATTTCAGGTATTAAAACTTGCTCAGCGCTATTTTTTTCCACATAATATGAAATGAGGCATACAGAATGTTCTAAATAATTTTTGCATAAACAAATATGTACAATATTGATACAAATATTTGAATTATTACAGAAAATGTTTGAAATAAAGTCCAAATTGCATAAAATGAATAAAATAAGGGGAAACTATCACATTTTCACAAAGCATAAGTATTTTCATATTAATCATAGATATCCGAGTTATCAGAAATGTATAGTGTTTGCATGCTTGTACAGTCTTATAGTAAAGCTATTTAGCAAAGTACAGCCATTACAAGGCATTTTCACAGAAAACAGCCAATACAGAGCACATTTCACTAAGTAAAGTATTTCAAAGACTTTATTGTACATTTGAATGTTGTTACAAGCTCACAGAACAGTTTGTGCGTACATAATTACAAGGTCCATATTTTCAGTGTGCTTGTATATACTTTGTGGGCTTGACAGATGGATTTCGAAAACCCAGTACACTTGTGTTTGACAGTAATATTGCTGAGAACTGGAGAGTGTTTGTACATTTTCATACAGGCTGCATTTTCTGGTAAAGATTACCATGCAAAGGCATTTATTCTGCTTAATTTAGCTGGGTCAAAAACCATAGAAAGGAAGCGTATATTTGTATATCCACCTGCTATCTATACATGAGAGTGGGAAAACCATCATATTGGTGTACCGGCTGAGTCAAGGGAGGACCCTGAGTGCATAAAATGAAAATATTGAGAAATGTTTAACCCCCAGACAAATGTTACAATGGAAAGGTACTTATTTTACCCAAGGGATCAAAAGCCATGATGAAACTTTTGTAACATATATAACTGACCTGAAAAATAAAGCTAAAACTTACAGATTTAGTGATTTAAGGGATGAGTTGATAAAGGACAGACTTGTGTGTGGTATAAAAGATGATGCTGTTAGAAAGATTTAGCTTCGTGATAGTGATTTAACTTTTAATAAGGTCAATGAGATTTGTCAGATATACAAGCTCACAGGAAAGCACACAAATATGCTTACAAATTACAACAAGTCTAGAAGGCACAATGACAATGCTCATGCTGATAGTATGCAGTACATTAGTAAGAGTAATAGGCCCAAGCACATGGCAACTGTAACCCCTGCAGTACTCACTGGTAAACTTCAGAACTTTCTAGCAAATTCCAGACCTCGCACAGTCTCAGTGAAGCATAAGAGTGAGTTAGCAAACTCAAAGCATGGGCCTCAACCTAGTTTTATTGCCAGCTGTTGTAACTGTGGTGGAAGTAATGAATCTAAAAGGGAAAAATGTTTAGCTTTTGGTCAACAATGTCACAAATGTAATAAATTAATAATTTCAAAAGATTTTGTAAATCAAAAGGCCCACATTTTTTTATGAAAAGTGAACATTTTAAGAAATGAGTTGATCAATTAGAAAGCCATAATGTAGGGCTGCAGGATATTCTTTATATTGATGGCATGTCAGTGCTTCATGAAACGGTCAATGCAGTAGATTTAAGCACAAACCCATAGAGCTCAAAGGAGATACAGGTTCCAAGTGCAATGGTATGTCAGCAGAAACATTTGCCAGAGTATGTAAAGGTGAAAGCTTTGACTTAGCAAGGTGTGTGAAGCTTGTTGCTTATGGAAGTGAAGAAATTCAGACTGAAGGCTAAGTTGTGCTTTCATGTTACTCTGCAGGAAGAAGCTGCAACTTATTATTTTATGTGGTCAAGAGGCACAACCAGTCATTATTAGGGCTCAGAGACACTTTGAAAACGGGAGTGCTTTCATTTAATAAGGAAGTCCATCATGTTAGCTTAAAAGATCAATAAACAAAATAAAGCACCAGTAAGTGAAAAGACCAGTACATTTTTTTTACCTATGCTGATCTTTTCAAAGATAAACTAGAAAAACCTCCAGTTGTGTAGTCCATGAAGTTAGACCCAGAGGTCAGATTAGTTATCAGGGCATTACAAAAAGTTCCAATAGCCATGCAGGACAGAGTCAAAGCCAAGTTATATAAAATGGTGCGACAAGGTGTGATATGTCCAGTTGAAACTCTAACTGAATGGGTATCTTCCATGGTGATAGCTCACAAGAAAAGATTAGATAACATCAGAATATATATTGGCCCACAACATTTGAACAAAGGATTAAAAAGACCTCATCATTCAATGCTCACAGTTGAAGAAGTCACTGTCTTGATGCCAAATGCCACTATTTTTTCTGTTTTAGATGCAAAGAGTTCATGTTGGCAAATTCAGCTTGACAAAAAAATCCTCATTGCTCAATACTTTCAGTATTCCATTTGGTAGATACATATTCTTGAAAATGCCATTTGGGATACATTCTGTGAGTTAAGTCTTTCAACGTGCAATGAAGCACATTTTTTGGGGTATCCTTGTGCTATCATAGCAAACAACATACTGGTAGCAGGTTACGATGAAGCAGAACATGACAGAAACCTCAGAAAGTTCTGCAAAGGGCACGTCAAGTGAATCTCAAGTTCAATGAATAGAAATGCAAGTTCAATGTACAATAAGTTACTTATGTTAGTCATTTATTTACAAGTACAGGCCTATATCCAGACCATTCAAAGCAAACAGCCATTCTCAAGATGCCAGCTCCAGACAATGTTCAAGCCCTGCAATGTTTTCTTGGCAAGATCAACTACCAAGGCAAGTTCATTCCAGACTTGAGCCAACTATCAGCACCACTCAGAGAGCCGATACATAAAAATGTAGCTTGGTCTTGGTTAGAGCAACACCAAAGAGCATTTGAAGTCCTAAAACAGAGAATTGCTTGTCCACCCACAATCAGACACTGATGTGCACAAACCAGTAATACTTTCATGCGAAGCTTCGAAATTTGGTCTAGGTGCAGTCATTCTACAGGAGGGTCAACCTATTGCCTATGCATTGAGAACTCTTACCCAAACTGAGATGCAGTATGCCCAAATAGAGAAAGAGCTTTTGGCAATTGTGTTTGCATGTTCAAATTCCATGACTATGTTTATGGTAGACCTGTCCAGATCAATACAGACCACCAACCATTGGTCACTATCTTAAGAAAACCTTTGCATTCAGCTCCAACCAGACTGCAATGTATGATGCTGAGATTGCAAAAGTACAATTTCAATCTTCTCTACAAGAATGGCAAACTTCTTTATTTTGCTGCTACATTATACAGATCACCCAGAAACACTACAGAAGAGTACAAGAATGAGAACCTTGATTTTGAAGTCATGGAAGTGAAAATTTTTTTTTCACATGTCTTGATGAGCTATGAGATCACACAGCCACAGATGCAGTTTTATAAAGACTCAACCACTTTATCAATCACAGATGGCCATCAAAGCAATCTAGTTTACCTCAAGAAGTGCAGCCTTATTTTCCATACAGAGATGAGATTTTGTCTGATAATGGTATCATTATAAAAGTTCCAAAAATAATTGTTCCAAAGTTCTTGCAACCAGAAAATATTTTTGTCTTGCATTATGGTCACCCAGGTACTGAATCTACCAAAAGAAAGGTGAGAAGACTTGTATTTTGGCTTTCTATGTCACAAGACATTGAAAGAGCACTTTTATCTTGTTCAGTGTATAATAGTACAAAACTACATCAACAGAAGGAACTAGTTTAGCTAAACCAAATTCTAGAACTACCTTGGCCGACACTAGACACAGACATCTTCGAGTGGAATGGTCAGCATTATTTGCATTAGTAAACTCTTACTCCAATTGATTGAAATTGACCTACTTCCCAACCTAGTTTCCAGTCTGTCATTACTAAGATGAAACTTCATTTTGTAGTCCATGATAGTCCACACAAAGTTATTTCTGACAATGGTACACAGCTTACAAGCCAATAGGTCAAAATATTTGCTGAAGAATGGGACTTTACTCATGTTACAAGTAGTCCTGAGTACCCACAGTCAAATGGTTTGTCAGAAAGCACAGTGTAAAGTGCAAAAACAGTTACTTGTGAAGTCAAAATGAGACAATACAAATGGTTGGCAGAATGTGCATTTCAAAGTGCAAAAGAGTTACTAGAGAAGTCAAAATGAGATAATAGTGATGTTTTCCTGAATCTCTTGAATCTCAGAAATGTTCCTCATGATAAACATCTTGTTTCACCTGTCGAGACAAGCCAAAACCACATTACCAAGTAGTCAATTGTTGGTTCCATGTATCCATAGCAACAGAACAGTGAAAGCCAATCTATTGAAGAAATGCCTATCCCAGAAGTCCTACTATGATAAATCCAGCAAACCGCTCAATCCATTACGAGAAGGTGAAGTGGTAAGGATGTAAATGTCCAAAGGTTATGATCAGATTGGTGTCATGAAGAATATTGGTCCAGAGCCAAGACTGTACATTGTGAAATAAGAAAGTGCAACTTTTAGGTGGAATTGGAAGCATTTGAGACCGGTGTCTGAGCCTATGAGAAAGACTCTTTATCTCAGAGTGAGCTGTCCAGTGTTCCAGTTCCAGAGGAAGTTCAAGAGGACATTTCCATTCCTATGATAAATCTAGAAGTTTCTGATATGAGTTGTGCACAGTAGACTGTCCCTGTTGCTAAACTTGGTCCAAATTGTTACGTTACGAGATATGGTTGAATTTCTAAACCCTATAGCAGATATGAAGCAACTTGGACATGAACACTGTGTTTTGTTTCTAATGTATATAATAATGCATGTCTAGCTCTAATATTGTTATTTCAAAGGGCAATCTTTTTAAGAAGGAGGATGTAGATCAATGTGTGTATATACCTTTAAAAAGCTATACAGGGGTTTGCACAAGTGCATAAACACGGAGCACGTGTGAGCCTGACTGCCATTTTGTACTAAGCAGTTGAGATGCAGGCATGTATGTATATAAGGGCTGTCAGTTAACTAGTTCATTTGTATTTTAAGATGCTGCTATCCATCCTGATGTGTTTCTGTGTATTAAAGCATCTAAATGAAAACCCCAGTCTTCTTGTTATATTTGTTAAAGATGAACGAGCAACAAGGGGCCACATTTCTGAGGGTTCAAACTCCATATTAGGAGAGTGATAACATTCCAAAACAAAAAAAAAACCTGATGCAATCCCTTCATGCGTTTACTTATGACATATCAGATATGCATCCTTCCCTGATATCCATGTTTGATACAAATCCCTATGAAGTCTGACCTCAGGCAAATGTTCATATCTGGTAATGTTTAACTGGTGAGTATGTCAGGCAGTGCTTACGTACATTATTTACTTACCCCCAAATTAATGTTATTTATTCCATGACTATATAGAAACATTTATGTATGCCTTTTATTAATTTGTTCACAATATAGTGGTGTAAAAACAATAGCATCTTATTCATCAATTCTTGATGTGTGCCATGCTGCAGAATTGTTACATAGTGTAAGTTGACCTGTGCTGTGATACTTTCTTGTTTTATGGGGGGTAGTTGATTGTTATTGCATTCACTGCTATGTTACCTTATGAGCATGCTGAGCATAATGATGTAATAGATGCATGCCATTTAGAAGAGCGCAGATTAAGTAATCAGTCTTATGAGATAGTTCTTGTCATTTGTTCTTATTTGTCAAAACTTCATAAAATTAGCCTCTGGAAGCTTGGCTCTGCCAATTTACACACAACAGAGGTAATGGCCTACACCTGGAAGAATACAACAATTGTTACTGGCCGATGCACAGTTGTTGCATGTGAGATGTAAATTTTCATCAGTTTACTTAATGATATATGTAAAATGTTTCACCTGTTTGTGATTTATCTTTGTGTAATAATGTACTGCCATACAAGTATTACTAATGTGAACAACAAGACTCAGTTCTGGGCCAGATGTGATGTACAACAGGATGGTATACTGCATTCAGAGTTGTACTTTGAGAGACATTTGTATTTCAACATGTATTGTGTTGAAGATGAAGAAGAAAGGACATATATAATATAATTCATTATACTCACACAAATGCACGTATGTTTTGTGCATTTTAGTATATCACATGACCATACTCCTTGTTTTGCAACTAAGTAGCTCTCACATTTGTTCTAGTTAGACAACTGGAAGTATGGATAACAGCACGGTCTTCTGTTGATATACTGGTATAAGTGACAGTTCTGTATATGTATTAGGTCCTTCTGGATTGCACTACATAAATGCATAGCATGTATGACCAGTTACAATTTCGACCTTTCACAACATGGAGGTTGCTGCGCACAAATAATTGTTTCCAGAATTAATACATTAATACTTATTATTGAAATGGTGTGCATGATTCTTCGCTGTATGTCTAACTTTATTATTGCTTCCTATATATATATATATATATATATATATATATATATATATATATATAAGGTAAGTAAAGGGTTAACATTCTTTAACTTGCATGAATGATCCAACATACATTTATGTCTATGTAAATTGTCCTTTGTTTACTTTCACATGATACATGACAATGTCAGTGAAGTTTCATAACTGCACTACCTGCAGTATATGCAATGACCACTACTGTACCTCCTTTCCTTGGCAACTGTTATCTCACCACTCAACTTTAAATAACGTATTTATAAATTCAATCACTTTATTCAACTGTAGCTGTGTTCCTTTCACCTTCTTTGGTCAACATTTGCCTTTTTAATCATGTATGTGCCCGTGAGTGGCCATGATTATTCCTGTAGTTATTAATTATTATAATTACTGGTATTTGTACACTATACTGTTGGTATATAACCTTACTTTCCTTTTCAATCTCCCCCTCTGCCTCATAATTTATGTAGTTCAAGTTGCCCTTTCCTTGTATTTTGCTGTCCACTAGTGCTCGTTTACTGAGTTTAGGCTTATTTACAAACAGTTGTTTATACTGGATGCTTGAGCCTATCTGTATGTCAATATGCTGGCTAGCAGGTGTTGTGGCCATGAACAGGTACTGCTCAATGAAAAAGCTTGCTTAGCAGCTTGCATATTTAATGGCCCCTAATGCTCATTGTGTGTAGGCTTAGTGCCAGATGTACACATTTGTCAGTGAATCATTGTGTTGATCTTTTGTTAACATTTTTTTTAACTATTTTGTTCATTTTACTCTTAGTATTTTTATATGATACTTTGAATATATCCAGAATTATTTTTCTATTCTATGTCACTTCATTGACTCTTTATTCCATTAATACTGGTGTGTTTTTTTTTTTGCATTCATATTTCTGTAAAATGTAGATTCTACTTTAATAACTATTTTTTTCTTGAATAGAATAATCTCCATAATTAGTGGATGCTTTTGTGTTCCGGTTTATTTCATTATTCACATCACTCACTGTTGCATAATTTAGCTTTCTATAGTCATACTTCTTATTATTTGTATTACATATTTTCTTACCTTTACTTATATTGGAATTTATTAAATCATTGTCCAATTGACCTATACTGGAGCCAATCTTTATGTTAGAGATTAAGATTACTTCAATTGTTATAACTAAATTCAAGATACTCAAGTCTTTTCTATTTTGCTCCACTAGTTGTGTCATATCTTGAAATGCTAACTTATCAATATCCAAACTGGAAAGGTAAAATCTCAGAGAAAAATCAATTACTGTCACTGCATCTAATTTCTAACTTTTTTCTGGGGATCTTCTATGCCCTTCCTTATTCATATTAGTGTTTTGATAACGTCGCTACCCTTATAATGTCTTCAGGGTATAATGAACAAGTATTAAAGTCTCTGTTTCAATGTCAGTTGATACTAATTCAGTTGGATTTATATATTTCATTAGAACTATAACACTTCCATCTCTCAACTTGTCTTGTAAGCATTCATATCTTTTATACGTAGGAAACATAAATGTTGTTGAGTGCCATGCATCAGTAACAACTTATCTGTCACAATCTTCTTGTTCAGTAATGAAGTTCAGTTCATGTATGAACTTATGAAATATGCTCCTGGAAAAAAAACACTTAAATAATGTCTACAGTCATTGCAGTATTAGTTTTAAATTATAAACTGTACCTAATAATCAAACCCAGGTATCAAACAAATGCACTTTCTTAAATATATAGTCACTCCACCTTGGGGCTGCAAGAATTTCACTGAAAATTACTAAAACAGAAATTATTTTAAGTATTTCACTGATAGACATTATAAATTCCATCATATTTTGTGTTGGATTAGACCACAAATCATTTATTCCTACATCTCTTCTCTCCTCTTCCCTGCTCTTCCCTTCTCTTCTCTTCTCTTCTATTATACCATGAATATTTTTTTCAATAATATTTGGTAAATCAGTTGTTTTAAGCACTGAGATAGATGGCATCGCTACTTTCTCCTTATTTATTATATATAACTTACTAGCACAGTTCCTAAGCCTTGAGTCACCCAAGATCAAAATTTCTGGTTCTTTTAATATCTTTTCATCATCAGCTTTAAAACTATAGTGCATTTCATTCAGATTATCCAAAGATGCCTAAAAATCCTCTTGACAGAGATTTCTATACTATTTCTGCCTCTTACAGTTCTTCTTTTTTTATTTATTTTTATCTCTCATATATCAATGTTGTTTACCATAATGTTTATGATAATATCATTTCTAAGTCTTACTATTGAGGTATCCTGGTTCTCAGAGACAATATTATTATTACCTAGTACACTTACAGAATCAACATTACTGACTGTTGATAACTTTAATATGCTATTGGCACTTTGGAGAAGATCATTGTCTGTTCTTATTGCACTGTTAAATGATACAACTTCTTATATAGTATCAGTTCCATTATTTTTTATTTTTATGTATTTATTATAATTTTTTGTAGTTCTGTTCAAGTGTTTGGTTTTCTTTTCACTTTTCTTTAATACAACTTGAGGATCAACTACACTTTCTCTGTTATTTTGTTCTTTAATGCTAAGAGCAAATTATTTTTAATTAACTGTGACTCACTAGTATCTATTGTTTCCCCTACTATCTCTGTTTCATGTATGTCACTATCTTTAATCCCCACATCTTCTCTGGACATTAGCCAATAGTGTTTAATCTAGTTCTTAATTTACTCGATAATAGTTCCTACTGCTGTACTGTTAATATATGTAAATTCTGTAAGATAATTGTGTGAGTTACTTTCAATTACTAGCTTCAGTTTTTCTATGCTGTCACAATTCATATAGCTTTTATAATGGCGATCATTACTTTTTTATCTAAAGTTTACAATCCAAGCACTCTCTTAAGAATCATATTATAATCAGTCATGGAGAGAGTGCTTTCGTAGTGTTATAATTAGTAGTGGAAAATGTTATTATTTTTACTGCAGGGATAAGAGACTAATTTCTAGAGTCTATTAAGCCACACAGGAACAATTTAAAAAAGTTCCAACAAGTAGTAAAGAAGATATATATGTAAACATATGACTAGAATTCCAGCAATAGATGTGAGTATTAACCAGTCATTTTAGTTCATAGGTTCATAGGTTCATAGGTTTATACTAGGCTATCTGCCCTAAGGCATTTATAAGCCTAGCCCAAATTTTTGTGGCTTACGCCACCCCTTATATGAAAAAATACTGTGCCCATTAGTTTGTTGTGCCTCTGTCCAGCAGTGACACAGAGATGATTCCCGGGGTAAACCTACGATCTCCCATCCACAGGTGAAGATTTCTCTTGAACAGAGCCAGCGAGGTGCTCTGCCTCACATGGACCGGGATTTTATTCCACAGCATAGGGAGTCTCTGAGTGATAAATCTATCCCTCCAGCACGTCCTATTTATATCCGTGCTAAGGTTTAACTCGCTTGGTCTAGTGGTTTTGGTGGATTTGGATTTTTTGAGGTGGAGCATGTCCATTAATTCCGGGTTGGACATGGCCTTGTATGTCAGGCACATGTCACCTCTGAGCAGACGGTATGCAACTGAATAGAGCTGGAGTTTCTTCAATCTGGCAGCATATGACAGATTTTGGAGTCCCTTTATCCTTTTGGTGAGGAACTTTTGGGGTCTCTCCAATTGCTGCAGATGTCGGGTGAGATACATCCCGAATGGGGCATTGTACTTTCGATCATTGGTCTGATAAGTGAAGAGTACAGGGAACAATGACCTCACTAGATCTGGATGTGAATCCCTTCATGATCAGGTGGGCAATGTAGAAGGTCTTTCTAACCACTTTAGCAATGTGAGTGTCAAAGAAAGGCCACTGTCAACCTGGGTCCTCAGGTCCCTGATAACCTCTTTTGTGCTTAGTGGATTGCCACCTATATGGTAGCTTGGGGTTACCTTGTTTTTCCCGAAGGGTATGACTATACAGTTTTGGCGTTTAACTTCAGGCCATGGCTCTGGCACCAGCTATCTGTTTCCATGAGTCCCTTCTGAAGGATATCCGTGTCCGATGCACTTTCCACTATGGCCCAGTTTGCAGTCATCTGCAAACTTTGTCAGCCAAAGTCCTCCCATGTTGGCCTGTACTTCTGAGAAGTAGATGCCGAACAATAGGGGGCCAAGGACCGAGCCCTGTGGGACACCACTTGTGACCAGCTTGGAGTCTGACATAGCGCCAGCAACTCTAACCCTGTGGGTTCTGTCCTTAAGCCAGTTTGCAACCCATCTTGTGACATATGGGTTTACATTTAAGCTGGTAAGTTTTTCTACAATACCCGAGTGGGGTATTGTGTTGAAAACCTTTGCAAGGTCAAGGTAGGCTGTATGGACTGCCTTTCCCTCATCAATGGCCTTGGTGACTGTTTCGAAGAAGTCGACCAAGTTCAAAAGGCATGATCTTCCTTTGACGAAGCCAAACTGGGTCGGGTCCAATGTCTGCATGTCCCCTATATCTTTGTTTATGAGTTCCATTACGATCCTCTCCATAGCTTTGCAGACTAGACTTGTTAAGCTTATGGGGCGGTAATTACCAGGGTCCGTAGAGGCACCACCTTTGTGGAGTGGGACCACAGTTGACGTACGCCACTCCTTGGGTATGTATCCTGTGGTAAGGCTGAGATTAAACAGCTGCCTTATGTGTGGGTTTAATTCCTCATTTAGCTTGTGTAGCACACAGCCGGGGACACCATCTGGTCCCATTGATGCTGTGTTTTTAGCTTTAGAGAGAGCAGCTTTCACCTGCGCATTTGAGATGTCTGGGAGGCTACACTCCGCTGGGATAGTTATCTCTCCTTTAGGGGAGGGGGGTGAAGTTTGCACTGAACCTGTCTGCCAGTATGTTGGCAATGTCTGTGGGTTCAGTGATTTTTGTATCATTTTGGACTAATTCTGAGCATATCTGGGAGTTTCTACCCAGGTTCCTAACATAGCTGAAAAAGGCCTTATGATTGTCCTTTGAATCTATGGCAATTTTTCTCTCAAAATTGGCCTTAGTTGATTTTATGAGTGCTCGTATTTTTTACTAATAATGATCAGGGTGACTTCCCTTTTATGGATTTTGTTCTATCATGTAATAGCTTTCTCCTCTTATTGTAAAGTTTGTTAATGGCTGGGGTCCACCAGACTGGACGTTTGCCCTTTGTGGAAAGAGTCTTGGTTTTATTTGGGATTGCCTGATCCATGCAGTCCTGGAGGTGTTCATAGAAGGCATTTGTAAGGGCTTCTGCAGCTTGGGTTGTGGTTTCCACTGGCTCAGGGGCCTTGAAGGATACCACACCAGTCTTGAGTAGTGTGAAGTTTGCTTTAGAGAAGTTCTTCACTGTGGTCTTTTTTGTCTGAGGTGGGGGCGGGATGTGGATTTCCAGTGAGATTAGTTTATGATCAGATCTCACCAATGAGGGATATACTTCCAGTGTGGAGCATAGTAACTCTACAACTTAATAACAATACAGATAATTTGCCTGGAGCTCACCAACTTAGCAATTCTAGCATCTAGTTGCCAGAACAATCATTAATTTTATTTTAAAAAGTCACCTATCATGAACTTAATGTATCCGTTTTTACATGCTCTTCAAAATCCACAATAAACACAGTACCACAAGTTGTATCTTTGTGTCTTCCTGTCAACTTGAGATGCAAAACATATGCTCATCTTGCATCTGCTTATGAGGGGTATGTTATATGGCCCTTGCAAGTCCCTTACTGGCTGCTACTGCTGTGAATCACCATTAGTCACCAGGAAGCTTAAACAAAACAAAATCAGGTTTTCCCTGTATATTTAAAATGTGGGGGAAGTGCCTAAAGAAAAAAATAAATAAATAACTGGAGCACTAGGCTTGCTTCAATATATATTAGACAGTCACAAAATAAACTTTGATCTAGCATTGATTCATGATAAGTGAGTTGTTCTGCTCTTGCAACTCTCCAATTGGCTGCTTCTGCAGCCAGTCACCACTAGATACGAGGAAGCTTAATCAAAACAAAAGGATGTGGGGAGAGGACCCCAAAAAAACTAAAACAAAAATAAAGACTGAAGCACTAGGTTTGCTTCTAAATATATCAAGCAGGCACAAAATAAACTTTGATATAGAGTCTGCTTATGATAGGCATGTTGTATGGCCCTTGTAACTTTACTGTTGGCTGTTACTGCAGTCAATCACTACTAGCTGCCAGGAAACTGAAGTAAAACAAAAGTTGGTGTTCCCTACATTTTTAAAAAGACAGATGCGACTGCCCAAAGAAAAACAAAAAAAAAATAAAAACTGAAGCATTAGGTTTGTTTCTAAATATATCTGCCAGGCAAAAAATAAACTTTGATCTAGCATCCTCCCCTGATCATCATCATCATCATCTTCTTTTGGTAGTTCCCGTTAGGGGTTGCCACAGTGGATCACCCGTTTCCATTTCTTCCTGTCCTCTGGATCTTGCTCTGTCACACCAACCACCTGCATGTCCTCTCTCACCACATCCATAAACCTTATCTTAGGCCTTCCTCTTTTCCTGTTATCTGGTAGCTTCATCCTTAGCATCTTTTTCCCAATATACTCAGCATCCCTCCTCAGCACATGTCCAAACTGACGTAATCGTGCCTCTCTGGCTTTGTCTCCAAACATTCCAACCTGGGCTGACCCTCTAATAAACTTATTCCTAATCCTGTCCACCCTCGTCACACCCAGTGCAAATCTTAACATCTTTAACTCTGCCAAATCCAGCTCTAACACCTGCCTTTTTGTCAATGCCACTGTCTCCAAACCATATAACATAGCTGTTCTCACTACCCTCTTGTAGACCTTCCCTTTCACTCTTACTGGTACTCGTCTGTCACAAATCACTTCTGACACTCTCTCCACCCACTCCATCCTGCCTTTACTCTCTTCTTCACCTCTCTTCCACACTCACCATTACTCTGAACTACTGATCCCAAGTATTTAAACGCATCCACCTTTGCCACCTCTACTCTTTGCATCCTCACCATCCCTCTATCCTCCCTCTCATTCACACACATATATTCTGTCTTAGTCCTGCTGACCTTCAATCCTCTTCTCTCTAGAGCATATCTCCATCTCTCCAGGGTCTCCTCCACCTGTTCCCTAATCTCACTATAGATCACAATGTCCTCTGCAAATATCATAGCCCACGAGGACTCCTGTCTGATCTCGTCTGTCAACCTGTCCATCACCATTGCAAATAAGTAAGGGCTCAGAGCTGATCCTTGATGTAATCCCACCTCCACCTTAAACGCATCCATCACTCCCACTGCAGACCTCACCGCTGTCACACTACCCTCGGACATATCCTGTACCACTCTTACATACTTCTCTGACACTCCCGACTTCTTCATACAATACCACAAATCCTCTAGGCACCCTGTCATATGCTTTCTCTACGTCTACAAAAACACAATGCAACTCCTTCTGAACTTCTCAGTATTTCTCCATCAACACTCTCAGAGCAAACATTGCATGTGTAGTGCTCTTTCCTGGCATGAAACCATACTACTAATCATTAATCATCATGTCCCTTCTTAACCTAGCTTCCACTACTCTTTCCCACAACTTCATGCTGTGACTGATCAATTTAATCCCTCTGTAGTTACTACAGCTCTGCACATCACCCTTATTCTTAAAAATCGGTACCAAAACACTTTTTCTCTATTCTTCAGGCATCCTATCACTTTCCAAATTTCGTTAAACAATCTGGTTAAAAACTCCACTGCCATTTCACCTAAATACCTTCATGCTTCCACAGGTATGTCATTTGGACCAACAGCCTTTCCATTCTTCATCCTCTTCATAGCTATCCGTACTTCCTCCGTGCTAATCCATTACACTTCCTGATTCCCTATCCCCACATCATCCAACCTTCTTTCCCTCTCATTCTTTTCATTCATCAGCCCCTCAAAGTACTATTTCCATCTGCTCAACACACTCTCCTCACTTGTGATTATGTTTCCCTCATTATCCTTTATCACCTTTACCTGCTGCACATCTTTCCTAGCTCTGTCCCTCTGTCTAGCCAATCAGTACAGGTCCTTTTCTCCCTCCTTAGTGTCCAACCTTTCATACAACTCTTCATATGCCTTATCCTTAGCCTTCGCCACCTCTCTCTTTGCCATGCACCTCATCTTCTTATACTCCTGTCTACTTTCTACATCTTTCTGACAATCCCACTTCTTCTTTGCCAACCTCTTTCTCTGAATACTCTCCTGTACTTCCTCATTCCACCACCATATCTCCTTGTTGTCCTTCCTCTGTCCAGATGTCATACCAAAGCACCTTTCTAGCCGTCTACTAGCTCTGCTGTAGTTACCCAGCTATTTGGTAACTCTTCCCTGACACCCAGTGCCTGTCTTAACTCTTCTTAACTCTTCTCTGAACTTCACCTCACAATTCCCTTTTTCAATTTCCACCATTTGATCCTTGGTGCTGCCCTCACACTTCTCCTCCTCTTCTCGATCACCATCATCTTACAAACCACCATCCTATGCTGCCTAACTACACTTTCCCCGGTCATCACTTTACAATCTCCAATATCCTTCAAATTGGCCCTCCTACATAAGATATAATCCACCTGTGTGCATCTTCCTCCACTCTTGTATGTCACCCTATGCTCCTCCCTCTTGTTAAAATACGTATTCACCACAGCCATGTCCATCCTTTTCACAAAATCCACTACCGTCTGACCTTCTGCATTCCTTAGTTTAACACTTACCTACCCATCACTACCTCATCCCCTCTGATCCCTCCACCAACATGCCCATTGAAATCTGCTCCAATCACCACTCTCTCACCATTGGGTACAGTCATCACCACTTCATCCAACTCACTCCAAATTTTTTTCTTTCCCATCCATTGCACACCCAACTTGTGGAGCATATACACTAACAACATTCATAATTACACCATCAATTTCCAGCTTCATAAACATCACACTATCTGACAAGCTTTTCACCTCCAAAACACTCTTAGCATACTGTTCCTTCAGGATAACTCCTATGCCATTTCTCCTCCCATCCACACCATGATAAAACAATTTGAACCCACCTCCGATACACCTAGCCTTAATCCCCTTCCATCTGGTCTCTTGCACACACAATATACCAACCTTCCTTCTGTCCATCATATCAGCTAGTTCTCTCCCTATACCAGTCATACTGCCAACATTCAAAGTTCCGACTCTCACTACCACAGTCCTAGCCTTTCTCCTCTCTTCCTGCCTTCGGCCATGTCTTCCCTCTCCTCTCCCCTGATGTACATGTTATATAACCCTTGCAACTTCCCCAATGGCTGCTAATGTAGTCAACCACCATTAGCCTCCTTGAAGCTTAAACAAAAGAAAAGTAAGTGTTCCCTACATCTTTAAAGACAGGAGAGAGCACTATAAGAAAAACAAAACAAAAATAAAAACTGAAATACTAGGTCTGCTTCTAAATATGCCAGGCAGGCACAAAATAAACTTTGATCAGTTGTTTGCAAAGGAAGATACAGATTTTGTCATTTCTATGTGAGAGATATACTAAACAGTGGTAGACACAATTGAATGAAAAGGAATGTCACATAGTATATATTGCTTTGTTGCCTCACCTGGACTGTATGGAGTCCTCCTATTATTTGTAGCATTGTGCAGATTGGAAATCTTTAGTTTGTTAGTGGCACAGATTTAAATTTTTTGTTGTTATTCATTTATTAAAAATATTTAGATTGTCTACTGAGTCTTGCAGTGCTTCATGAGTTAGTATCAATATTCAGTTGCTCCATCAAAAGTAATAAATAATATTGTATCTTTAACATTTGAAATGTGTACTTTGATATGATTTTTTGCACTAGCTGTTTAGTAGTTTTCTTGTGTTATGCTAAGTAGCTGAAGTCATCTGTGGACAGTTGTAATGAGTTATTAAGAGCATTACGACATTGTGGTACCATTCCATGTGGTACCATTCCAGTAAAGTGTGGTGCATGTGCAAAATACATCCATGGAGCTAAGCAGTTAACAGTTTATATAAAACACACATTGGTTACACTGGTGGATAAAACAAGATGGAGAAATTTGTGTTTGACTGTTATTTTGTACCATAATGTGGATTTAACTGTTTGTTTGTGAAAACCGTGATGGAAAATGAAGCAAATTTTCAAGGTGATCACTGGGTATCGAAAAGTCTAATATATTTGCCATCGTTGTTGGCAGACAGGGTTTATGGCTGACGGTAATATTGGCTCAGTGCAAAACTTGGTATGAGAAAGAACAAGTCCTTCTGTGGTTTTATCAATCCAGAAAGAGGATGACAGTTGATGGAAGGCGTGTGTTTATGGAAAATATTTTTACAGAGATGACTGCACAGCAAATAACACAGTTTTCAACAGATGTAAAAGAATGTTGATGTGTAAATCAAGAAATACTTTATTATTACCAGTTATTCTGAAGGTGATTTTCCTGTACCTGGTTATGTCAGTTCAGTAGGAGATGAATGGGATACGAAGGTTGCTACAATCATTGCATAATGTGACCAAGGAATCCACTGTATTGAAATAAGACAAAGGAAAGGAATTCCTGAGCACTGATGAATTAGAAGATTAGCAGAAACAGACCACTGAAGGGAATATTGAAGTGATTGTTGAATGTACACTTGGGAAATATGTTAAAGGAAGAGAGATGCACTTGAATTCCTGAACGGACAATTTAGGAAATAATAGTAATGGTTATCAAGTGAAAGGTAATCAGGGAAGACTGCACAATGGAGACTATATGCTGTTTTTTTTTTTTTTTTTGACTGTGCCTTTCCCTTTTAAAGTGTAACTTCCCAAAAATTAAGCTAAAGTCTAGTCTATTACTTGTAATTGGTTAGTGGCACATGTGAACTCTATACTGCTTACAGTTTCTAGTAAATTTACAAAAATGCTTTGAATAAAAAGGGAATTTCTTGACTACAAGTGCTTTATGAACTCCATAAAGAGGTTTGATGCCCAGAAGGGGCATAATATTGATATTATTGTGTGAGTGATAACCCATGATGTTTTCAATATAGAAGACTTCATTCCTGGGTAGGACATACTGAATATATTATTACAATGTCTGACATGTTTAAAGTCAAATAACATATGTAAAGGAAGGTAAAGTACATTCTCCACTGTATGTCTGAAATTGTATGTTAGAAGTACCAGCTGGATTAAGTTTGTGTGTGCTAAGAAATGTCATCATCAGGTAAGGGCATGAGGAAAGAATTTAACTGCAAACATTATTTGAAGACAAGGATTGTTTTGCTCACAATGTAATTAGTTAAGGGAGGATATGAGATGACCTATAGTTTTGAAAATTGAGTGTCGTTCAGTAATTTGTTATCCTGATCAATTCATTGGCCTTAATGCTCAAGAACACAGCATTATATGCCAACCTCAGAGGTGTAGCTAGAAAGGGTTGAAGGGGGAGCCCTTGAGGAATTCATTCTGTGCAGGAAATGAAGGGAGATACTGCTTGTGTGGTCAGGAAAGAAATGCTTCTTATATTTCATAATTTGCAGCAAGCCCCTTGCTACAACTGTAACAAATGTTTTTTTTTTAAATAGAAAGTATTTTTTTAAGTCCTGTGGTAAGAAAGGGTCTTTCATTTTTCTTTCTTTTTTTTTTTTTTTTTAGAGATGGAGGTAAGGAAATGAACCTGGTTTGTTCCTTATGTGAGGAGTACCAGGGCAAAATATGGGATGGGAAGGGCAGACTTGCCTTTGCCAGACTGAGAAATGGACCTTTTTTAATTCTCCATTTTGAGTTGAGGGACACAAGACTGGGGAATGGCACAAGGCACAAGGAGTGCTTTGGCCAGACTGTAATGTTAATTGCTGAAGCTAGAAAATCTGGTCATAACACAGTGAAGGGTTCAGTAAATTAAAATTATTTTATGTGGGGTAACTTTCAGTACTTCCTGATATGGGCTTTGGAAGAGCAGAATAAATATTATTGTGACCTTTCTTACCTGAATCTTCTTTGTTAATCATATACATTTTTCTGCATAGACTGAATACTGCACTATAAGGAATGTGTCTTTTGTATAGGATTTATAGCTAGTATACCTAAGGTAGTGTTTCTGGTTGTGTATACAGTGATAAGTGAATCCGTAAACAAGAAGTGATTTTTTTTCCAGTTTTACTTCTTGGAAGTTATCAATGAACAACTTGAAAGAGTTTATTGTTTTTCCATTGAAGTTTTATGTCAATCAATTGTTTTTCCCAACAACAAACTGTGTTTTTTTCTTTTTCTTTGATATAACAAAAGGGGAAACTAGGGAAGTTCCACTTGCAGCGGTGGTAAAATAAGGTCATGGTCCAGTGTGATCTACATTATACCTTGTTCTTGGTACTCATTGCATGTGTACACATGGGTCATACATATAGATAAGTTGAACTGTAGAAGTCTATGGATATAAATATTATGTCTAGATTAAAAAAAAAAAAAACAGCTGCATTTGTAATGCTAAAACTATACTGCAAAGCGTGAGATCATTGACAGTTCCCTGATAAATGCATTAGTCAGTTTTAGGTGCATATAAATTACTGATGCAAACCTAGATGATTGTCTTGTGTAAAACTGAAGGAGGGGGCAGATGTGTTTAAGAAATACATTACTATAGAAGAATTGTTACAAGGAAGAACATTAGAATCAGAGTACAAAATAGAAATGGATGGTGAATGCCGTAGATGCCACAGTCATTTAATAACGAAAAATAAAGCTGAATACTTCTTGATTGTTATTGGTGATATGAAGTAGGAATGGGGTAACATCATTTCATCTTAAAATGTCCCATTTAAGTATTTTTATGCAAACAAAAAGAAACACTGTTATCTATTACTTTATTATCCAGATATATCAAAATATAGGTATGGAATTATTACAGTATTAATCATAAGACTGTTCCCTTTTTTTCCACAATGCTGATATCAAAAATAACATTGCTTTAGGTATTACATTAATTAAAGCATGACATTTCAATATTCTGTATTATATTATCTTTGAAGCATCCATATCTTGACCCTGTTCTACCTGTAATACTTTCAACACCAAATGTATCCTGCAAAGGGCATTTAATGAATAATAAGATGCAAGTTATCATACAGAGAATAAAATGCACTAATAAATAATTTCTCACATTAACAGTGGCAATAATTCTGAAGTTAAATGAAATATATGTTCTTTATAAAGCCTCTAATGTCCCATACCTGTTAGCTCTGCTGTTACCAGAAGATGACTTTAATAACCTAATAATCCGCCAGAGAAATTAAACTAGGAATACATTTAAATTTTTTATATGCCATTTTCAAACTGGAAAAGTTAATGGTGGGAGAAGTATCAAATCTGTGTACCATTATTGTAGCAAATATGTTAAAAATGCAAACACTCGTTAGAGCCATTATCATACCCATGTGGGCCTTTAATAAAAAACTGCCTTTTACCAGCAGGAGAGGCACAATTTAACAGTCCTTGTAAAACTCCTTATAACAGAATGCAGGGCATCTGCTAGTGGTAGAAAATAACAAGCATATGCTTATCACTGCAGAGTGACCATAGAAACTCCAACATCAGCTTCAACTAGAAGCTTCCTCAATCTTATTCAAGGTTCATCATCTCATTCACAGCTCTGCAGCCATATAAAATTTTAATGCATTCTTGCTGCACAGAAGTTCAAGATTCCCATAACACAGTTAAGTTCCTCTTTATCTCACAAAATTTTTATCTAGTATATACTAAAACTAATTAGTTTTTTTGCATGTGTTATATAACTATTGTAAATGTTATATAGTTATTCTTGTCCTATTATATTTAAATATTTTAATGTGTGTGTGTGTGTGTGTGTGTGTGTGTGTGTGTGTGTGTGTGTGTGTGTGTGTGTGTGTTTTCACAAAGGACTCGTTATAAAGTGACGTTAATCTTGGAAGCATAATTAAAAAGCATAGGTTGCCTATATAAGCTACTTCAGTTTGTGAGTCAAAATGCCTTCTGACATAAAATTTGCCTCCTGTTAAACACTCATTGGTGGAAAACTGACATTTAGTATGCAGACAACATAATGCAATACAAAAGGAGAAACATATATACCAGATGTTGCATACTGAAAGATAATTGATTATTCTCACAGAAATAGGAAACAAAGCTTATTTCCATCTCAGAAATGGCTCCTTCCCCTCTGTTCTCTGTAAGTCAGTAACTGCTTCTCTGAAAGAAATTTATCCTTAATTTAAAACTATTAAGAATAGATACATCACAACTCTTCCAAAAATCAGCTAGCTTAGTTGTTAAACATTTCAAAATGTAATGCACATAGGAGTGGATTTAAAGGTATTTTCTCCAAATATACTAAATGGCCAACATGCATTGTTCAGTGCAACTGAGAGAGAATTTCTAGTTCAGAGACATGGTAAAGCTGCACAACACCTCATTAGTATATCTTACCATATTTCTGAATTGAACACAATGCTGTCAGACCTGACCAAGGTAATGATCTCCCTGCAACACTATGCATTGCAGTAGCATACACATCTCTTACATGAGCATACACAGATTATCAAACACACACACACACACACACACACACACACACACACACACACACACACACACACAGGCACACACACATGCACACACACACACACACACACACACACACACACACACACACACACACACACACACACACACACACACACACACACACACACACACACACACACACACACACACACACACACCTCAAAGTATCCACAAAGACGCTCCCATGCATACGCACACACTCTCTCAGAAACACTCACCCATACACCTGCATGCATGACCCAACACAAACAAACACATGCACACACACACACACACACACACACACACACACACACACACACACACACACACACACACACACACACACACACACACACACACATGCACATAGACTGTCAGACATCCCCCACACACACATAACTACACCTCAAAGCATCCACAATGAAGTTCTCTATCACAAGTATAAACACAAAAACACTTACCCATGCACACACAAGGATGATCCAATGCAGATACACACATACACAAACAGACATGCATACACCCTCATGGCTCTACTATACTTAGCTGTACCACAGCTATTACCATACAGGTGAATGAATAAATGTTTTCAAAATACGTTGTACACTTTTCCTCCAATAGAATAAATTCTATGAATTACTGTGCTGAGTGAATCAGGAACCATGGACATTTCTGGGGCAGAGCACGTGGCTAACTAACATTAGCTATGCTCCTGGCCTAATCCATTAGCAATGGCTTCACCAGTGAAAGCACTGTCTGTGCTATGGTCCCCTCCAAGGGAAAATCATAGCGGGAGAGGAGTATCTGAATTGAAACTGCTTACCACAGTGAAAAAAACTTCCAAGATAAGGCTTCAACATCGCAGTAAACCTTTCAGAAACAGAGGAGCAATCTTCAATGCTACTACCACATTAGACGGAAACTGCCTAGTAGAAGTCTATTAACAGCATGCAACACAATTTTAATCACTGTTTGGAGAAGTCAACAGAGGAACAAGAAAAGTTATCACATCAATTCAAAATGCCATCAAGTCTAAGGTGAAACTCTTGAATAATAATTAAATATTACTGAAGCACAAGAACAGTGTTTCCAACAATAAAAATACCATCCCGTCTAAGGTTAAATATAATCATTTTAGTTACCAAAAAGCAGGCAAAGTAACAGGAAAAGAAAAACAATTGTGCAGATACTATAATGTGAATAAACTGAAACTGCTAGGTTTTGAAAGAAACAGAAATGTTATGATGATAGCCCTAGTCCTCTGATAAGGACTACCTAGTGGGGGTAAAGAGAATAAGGATCTCTATGCCTCATTATAGTGTTTATAGTTATTTAAGCATTATAGGAAAGTGTTTACTTAGAATGTGTACTATACCAGGCCCGTCTTTGTGTTCAGTACATATTAAATATCATTGTTGTTTCTCCTGCTTCTGTTTTCAAGATCATCTGTTTTATCCTGAAAATACATTTTGCATGAGAAAACTGCAATAGTTCTGATTACCTGTTGTCAAAGTTCAAAATCATTTATTTATTTATTTGTCACCTTTTGTTTACCAGAATGGTCTGACTGAGTACTGATGCCCATTTTCAGGGATGGCCCAGGAAGAAAAGCTCCATTAGCATTACAATTTTTTTATTTTTTTTAAATTACAAAGAATTTACAGAGGAAAAGAATCAGTTTCTTAACAGTAGAGATGGAGTTTTAGAATCAACCAGTTGGTAAAAGTGTTTTCATGATGTGTCATCTAATGTGTGTTCAATATTTGTAATCTTTGTATGATGATTTTGCACCATTATTTTAATTATTTAATTTCATATAATTCATAAACACAGTTTGCAGTTCCATGCATTTTACTTTCTCTCCAATGCATTTAATAGGTCTGATCCAATGCCTTTAATAGGTCCGATCTAATACCTTTAATAAGTTTAAAAGAACCATGATTTATAAGGGAGAAAAGCAACCACACTAAATCTTGCACAGGGGATCTATAGCATGAGTTCCACTGACACTGATTTTGAATAAAATGCGATCAAACAAGTTGACCAAAGAGGGTATGTACTGCCTAATAGTCTCAGGAGGTGGGTAGGTAATGCAAGGCACATGTTCTACTGCTCAACTCTAAGGACTTTGCACTGAGAGTTTAATATGTGTATGAACAAATGCAGTTAAATGAATGTTTTAAGCAAAAATGTTTAGTCATGTTTTGAATAAAGAACACGTATTGTAACAGGGAATATATTTAGGCTGCACACTTTTTAGCCAGATAGAATATTGCATATTTAATAGCAACATTTGTATTCTAACAATATTTAATAGTATATAGTATCAGCTCCATCTCTGTTCTCTGACACATACACACTCACCATGCCAGAAAGTTCTGCTGTGAATGTGAGGAATCATTTGTGTGTAATATAGTATCACTTCCTAAGAGTGTTAATCCCATCCAGGTTTTTATGTTGTTTTATTTTGCCGTTTGTTAACTAGGCTGTAAACTGCTCAAAGACATTTTCAGGCACAGCCTAGGCCATAAAGGCAAAAAAGAAACAAACAAAATTTAAGAGAATGCCTCCCAACGTTTTTACTCAAGAATTCTGAACAATGACATAAATAATAATAATGGAAAGACAAAGGGCCTAAATCAGACCCAGATTTAGAAGTAGTGCCCGTATGAACATAGAAAGTCGCTAGAATAACAGGTTTTGCATTACCGTGAATTTTCTTATGGATATGAAGTCTGAAACTTGGACATCTACCATTATTTGGTGACAGTAGTGCTCAGTGAATTGTCAGTAAATTACAGATTTTATGATGTATTGACTAAAAATATGAAGCAAAAATATGGACATTCTGCAAAATTCTGGACAGTTGAGAAATATGTTTAAGACTGCAGTATACGAGAAAAAAAACACGATCACAAAACTAATGTTTGTGGGGCAAACAAGG
Organism: Protopterus annectens; assembly: GCF_019279795.1. Taxonomy (NCBI): domain Eukaryota; kingdom Metazoa; phylum Chordata; order Ceratodontiformes; family Protopteridae; genus Protopterus; species Protopterus annectens. The sequence continues at coordinate 1,474,066,300 of NC_056728.1, read as the reverse complement.
TTGTTGCCTCAAGGCCTCCACTGCTATCATCACTTAAAGTAGCCATTCTTGAGGATGACATGCCCATTTTGCTACAGCTGTCGCTTCAGTGTTTGGTAGCACCTTGAAAGCCTCCTCACATCTGGAGATCCAATAAGCATTTTGTCAGTTGAGGCGACAACCAGTGATGTGTAGGTAGGTTTTAATATTAGTTTAATAAGCTTGCTGCTCAAATAAGTCATTGCTTATATCAATTTTATTTATTTATTTATTATTTATCTACCGGGAAAGACCAACTTGGAACTAAGCCAATTTTCAGCGGAGGCCCGGGGAGCAATGCTTTAGATGCATGTCTTTGTAATTTGGTTCAATTTATTAAAAAAAAAAAAATCAATAAGTGAGAAGGATTGAATAAGGAACCTCTTGGAACTGGAGGTGAATCTTGATAGGGATAGAATGGTGTAGGATGACAACAGCTATTACAACTTAGAGATGTTTGCTATTCTCAGTGAGGAAAGGATAAGTTTCACATTAGTAGAGAGTGCAAAGATAGCCAAGACTATTAAGTCATGACGGGTTTGCCAAGATGAGAACATGGTATTTATGATTCTGTATTCACGTCTATAATGGAGGGGGCAGCTTTGGCACAGCAGACAGTGAGTGGAATTATTACAACCCATTCACTTCATTCCTGTCACTCCCCTTTCTTCCTCTATCCCGTACAAATCTCAGGGGGTGAAAGGCATACGAATAAAAAACAATTGAATATATGAAGGGAAAAGAAGGGTAGAGGTTTGTCTGAGAGACAGGACACACACATCTCTCCTGAGCATCAGCTGGCAACAGACGTTTGCAAAGTAAGTAAGAGCACCATAAATAGAATGTGACAGCCAGAGGCCTGCATGCACTGAGAAGACATAAGCACCAACAGAACAATAGTAAAGTTATTCCTCTAGTAGTGGTGCCATATCTGGTCAGACACATTGCCTGCCACTGGGCTGTCCTGAAGCAGAAACTGGCCACTGGATCTGAGTTCATAAGAACAGTTTTTTACAAAAAACTAAAAAAAAAAAATATATATAAAATATATATATATATATATATATATATATATATATATATATATATATATATATATATATATATATATATATATATATATATATATATATATATATATATATATATATATATATATATATATATATATATATATATATATATATAAGTCTGCTTTGTTTCATTAAAAGCTCATTTCACTGTATTTGAATACAGCCTGAACAAATCGGTGAAAGGTAAAATTACTGAAAACTCATTTCACCGAATCTGACTTCATGGAAGTGAAGTACTGGCACTGTGTAGCTACATGCCCTTTTCCCCACTGTAGTACGATCCTGGAATTAGTATATATAGATGGAGGGTGTGGGCGGTACAGCCCCCCCACATTGCAGTGTGTGGGGAGCATAGCTCCCCACCTAGTTTGGTTTTATATTATATTTCACTGAAAGCTTCAAAACAACACATTTTCAGCCATAGACATGCATACTTACAACACCAATGACTAACTCTTTCCAGAAGACAATATAAAGCCAAACTAAGTGGGGGGCTACACCCCTACACCCCTCCAACTATATATACTAACTCCAGGATCACAGTACAGTGGGGAAAAGGCCATATACCTTTTACTTGCTTTACAGTACTCTGCACAGTGCCAGTACTTCACAAAAGTGAAATGAGATTCGGTGAAATGAGTTTTCAGTAATTTGAGCTATCAGCGATTTGGTCAGGGTGAATTCAAATTCAGTGAAGTGAGCTTTCAATGAAACAAAGTAGACCTATATATATATATATATATAGATATATATATATATATATATATATATAGAGAGAGAGAGAGATAAAATAAAAAAGTGCCATTCTATGTAAGGAAATAAATAAAGACACATCTACTTCCCCCAAGAAACTCATGCCTGGGAATTAAGGGAACACACAGCCCCAACAAGCACATATCAAGGCACAGAAAATTGGGAAGTTAAGGAATCATACTCTTTTTGAGAAAAAAAAAAGGAGGGGACAAGTTTTATATATATATATATATATATATATATATATATATATATATATATATATATGCATGTGTGTGTATGTGTATCTATCTATTTATATATATATATATATATATATATATATATATATATATATATATATATATATATATTATATATATATATATATATATATATATATATATATATATATATATATATGTATATCTAGAGTGCCTTTAGTTTGGTCAAATTTCAGATGGCTGAGTTTCTGCATTACATCAAACTTACTTCATCCATGTATGCAGACGTAAGTGAAAAACTGTGCATGTGTTTGAATGTGTGAATGTGTGAGTGTGTACATGTGTTTGAATCTCTGTGTGTGTGTGTGTGTGTGTGTGTGTGTGTGTGTGTGTGTGTGTGTGTGTGTGTGTGTGTGTGTGTGTGTGTGTGAATGCATGCACTTGGGTATGTATGTGGGATTTGGGTTCTGGGTCCATTGATGGTTGTTTGTGCAAGACAGCTAGCAGAGTGGTAAATAGTTTTTCCTTATTCTCCACTGTTCTGCAGTCTTGAAATTAGTATATTTAATTAGTGGGATATGTGGGGGATGGGAGGTACAAGGGAGCTTGCCTTTTGCAAAACCACATTTTTTAATGTGTTTTTGATCTTTCTTTTAAATTGAAGTAGTGGGCTCGATATACAGAAACACTGAATTAGTGACATTTGACCTTTCAATATAGATTATATATTTACATATATAAAGGTACATGATGTAGAAGCATAAGGCTATAGTTTATACCATGCATCGCGTCAAGGAGCGCCACAACACAGCCCTCAAAAGGCAGTGGCATACCTCAAAAAATACAAATAAAATACAATAACAGAATCAAAGACAAATCCAGAAATAACCAGTGACAATTTCAGAGCATTTTATAAGCTAGCACTGTTAACTCAATGTTTTGCCTGTTTAGACCATTAACAATTTATATGGAATAAATGAATCTTATAACTCTAAGTATTGTTGTTCTTTACTGTTGGTAATTCAACACTTTTTCTCCAATGTCCCCTGTTAGAAAGGTTAAAGATGGGACAAAGCAAACCTGAAGCCAATCAGGGATGTCCTGGAAATGTATAGATGTTTGAGATGTATGCTTCCCACAGCACCAGAGTTGCTTGATTTCTGTCATTTTATAACCCCAAAGTCCTGCACTATAATGAGGGAGATTTCCTCCCCTGGCTTATACACAAGGAGCACTGTGGTTGAATTGATGCCCCCTAGTCAATAGGTGCAAACAAGATTGTAGGCATAGGATTCCACTTTGGTACTTTAGCATGACCCCAATCAACCACCCATGCAGAGAAAATCATAGGCATTACCAGGTAACTCAGCCTGCAGTGGCATTAGCTGATTATATCTTTATCCCTGATTGGCTTCAGTTTTGCTTTGACCACTCTTGACCCTTCCTGACAGGGGACTGTGGAGAAAAATGAGGAATGTTGGCAGCAGGTACTATCATACCTGGCTATGAATGTTGTTTCTCCCTTAAGTAGTAGCATAATTTCAAGAACTGCAGTTGCATTAGACCAGATTAACTTCAGAGGCAGAAGAGTTGTTTGGCAATCTGGAAACTGAAGGGAATCTAACTGACTCAGCAGAATCCAACAAACGTCAGACTGGATCAAAAAATAAATGAGTCATTAACAGGTGGGGCACTTTTTATGTGACCCAGATAGAAAGCCCAAATGCAGCAGATAACATGCAAGAAGATTATTTCTACACTGAATCACTGTTGATAACATCATTTATTGAAGATTCAGGCAATGACACTCTGGAGGTAAAAGAAGGAGCCAGGGAAGTAGAGGATATAGTCAGCCAGGCTCAGGGTGAATAATTGGAAGATTTCTTAATGTCCCTTCTAGTAGGTGGTAGAGTCTGAGATTTTTACCGTGTTTGTGAAGAGTTGAGGTCTTCCATAAGTGAACGAGAGCAAGGATAACTACCACACCACAAGTTAATATTTCACCTTATAGGAACCCAAAATAAGATTTGGGTACTGAAGTGGGCATCAGTGTATTGAATAATGTGGCTAGTCAGGCCTAGAAACCATTTTCACCAATTACTAGCCCCAGTATCCTCCCTCCATCCCCAACCTCAAAGCCAACAGAGGGAAATCCAATCTCCCCTGGGAGCTCACATACATCCAACATCCCAAGTCAAAACAAATAAAAAATTAAAGGGGTATACACAGACATTCTTGAGTTAGTTGACTATGACAGATTCCAATACCTACTTGAGGATGAAAATCAAAGGACCTAGTGGCTGCCTAAGCTGCCCTCAGTTAAAAAAAATCTTAACCAGAGTGCTTCAGAGGAACTGTGGCACATGGTCAGCATGGTTCTTTCATTTTATAGCTGTGATTAGAGATACTGACCACCAATAACTGCTGCCATTATTAATGTGCCTTATGACCATCCAAGACGAGAACCACATTTGCGAGGGATGCTTTTTGAGTATGTTATGACCAATGATTTAGGAAGATAAAGGCCACAGACAATCAGTTCTACTGAGGAGAATGGAACCTTAATATATGGCTGAGTGCCATGATGGATAAGACTGTGGCTGCTAGCCAACAAGGATGCTTTTAGTCCAACCCCAAAATGAAAGCCTGCTGGGGGTTTAATAGTGGAAAGTTCTCCTCACTTTCCTGCCATTCCTCTCATACTTTTTCTTATTGTGGGAAAAAAACACACAGCCTTTAGTTGCTGGCAGGAAACCAGCCAAACCCATTTCCTTGCAGGGAGCAGCAATTATGAGTAGCTACCACCCCCAAAACAAGAGTAAGGAAATGGACGCAAAGGTACTTTTCATGCCAACAAGGGAAACAGTCCACCCTGGGGTCTCTTTATTTAGTTAACATTTGTTTACCAAAAAAGCCCAACTTGGAACAAAGCCAATTTTTAGCAGAGGCCCAGGGAGAAATGCTCCAGATGCATGTCTTTGTAACATGGGAGGAAACCGGAGCACCTATAGAAAAGACACACAAATGTAGGGAGGGCATGCAGACTCCACACAGAAGGTACTCCAGCCGAGAACTGAACTGGAGAAACTCATGCAGGGAGGTGACAACGCTACCGCTGCACCACTGCACTGTCTTGCATGTTTAATATGTCATAATTTGCCAACAAAATCCATGAACTTGCTCAAAACTAAAAGACTACACTGACCAAAAAGAAAACATTTTTTTCTTGTATAGCTTTTCACTTTTTTGTAAAATCATCTGCCACTCCGAACACAATTGTTATGGGCAAAGATGATGTTGTATTGCAAATACTGAAGGTGAAAGCTGATGCAGGCTGAATGGCAGATCACTTTTTAACCCTGCCTTGGGAGAAATTCACCTTTTCATTGGTCTTGTTCCTAAGAAAGACCACGGCAAGGTCTGCCTCATTCACTACTTGGCATTAGCTATGGCAACATTAGTGAATGATTTCATCAGGCAGGAGAATACTGTTGTGAAATATGCCACTCTAGATGAAGCAGCCACTGCCATGTGCATGTTCATGGATGTATGGTTGGGAAAGAAGGACATAGAATCAGTTTTCTGGCTGCTGCCTATTTGAGAGGAGGACTGGTACTTACTCAGACTATCTTTCAAAAGCCGGCTATACTTTGATATGGCTATGCCAATGGGCTGCTTGTCTTTCTGTTCTTTTTTCAAAATATCAGCATGGCTCATAATTGGTGCTGTCAGAGTAGGGCACCTTGGCAAATGACCATTTATCACCTGGATGATTTTTATATCATCAAGGGAGTGACAGCACTGGGCCAAAGAAGGTATGGCCATATTTTCAGACAGGTGCATGCACCCAGGGTTATCTTTAGCTGACAACAAAAGGGGAAGTTCCAGCAACTACATCACAATTTTGGGGTTAGATAGCGATGTGTTTAATAAAGCTTTCATGTTATTGTTGTGTCTTTCGGCTTTTCCCGGTTAGGGGTCGCCACAGCGGAACTCCGGTCCGCTAATGATTGGCAGTAGATTTTTACTTGCTGGCTTGCCGGGCCTAACACACAACCTTCAACGAAGGAACGCCCACCATAAAAAAGCTCTTCTGCATCAAGGTCTTCATTGATGAATTCCTGCATGGGAAACAGCCAGACTCAGCCTGGTTATATCCCTTTATTTATTTATTTATATTTATTTGACATTTGTATACTGGGATAGTCCATCTGAGTAAAAAAAAAACATTTTCAGTGGAGGCCTGGGGGAAATCTCTAACTAAAAAACATAATATACAAACATTTTACAAAATCTTAGTTTAATACAGAGAAATGCTGTCTCAGGTTTATGCAGAGAAACAGACATTTCAGCATTTTAACTACACAAGAGGCATCAAATGTATATACAATCTAATTCATTTTTTCCCCTCATAGACATGGATATAAGTGCAGTACATTCTTTCATACTGTACCTGTATCTGTAATTCTCATATATTGTATTTTATATGCTGAGAGCTGCATCTGTAGCTGCATCTACTCATTTCTGTTACTGTATATGTTGTAGCAAACTTATGTCATGTATGTTATTGTATTACAAGTTTTGTTCTGTGTGGAGTTTTTCTCCCTGGGCCATCGCTGAAAACGGGTATCTGCCCAGTCAGACTTTCCCGGTAAACAAATATAAAATAAATAAATAAATAGATAATTAAAATATTGTCAATAGTTGATATTTCCCAATTATGTTTTTAGCTAAACAGTAGAGTGATATTGAGCAGTTACCACATTATTATACAAAAGAGAAAGCATTGTGGAAAGAAAAAGGGAAGAGTGTAGAATGTGGAGATAGCAGAAACAGGTTAATTATCTCAAGTAGTGTTAGTTAGTATGAAAGAAGATGAGGTGAGAAAGTTAGTTTGGAAAAAAATCAGACAGGGAAAAGAAAGCAGAGGTGAAGTTACCCGGGAGGAGAGCATGAGCATAGCCATGAATTATTTAGGTGTTGTTTTAGGGAGGTTTTGAAGGCTACTAGGCTAGGAATTGTTCTGCTGGATAGGGAGAATGGAGTTCCAAACTTTAGCAAAAGAGTAAGAATATAGGCTTTGTGCTGGTAGTTTATAGGGCTTGAAGATAGTAAGGAGTTTTTTGTCTTCAGACCTTAGGGTTCTGTTGGGGGTGTAAGGTTTTACTATGTCACTCAGGACTGAGCAGGCTAAGGATTTATAGATGATGTTGTGCAAGGTTGGAGCTGAAAATAATGGAGGTGGTTAGGGAGTTCTAGCCATTGAAGCATATGTCATGCCCTGCATGGATGTGTGTATTTGAATCATTGACACACTTGACCACTTTGCTGTAGCACTGCTCCGTTTTGGATCCAATAAAGGATTGTAAGTTAAAAAGAATAGTGGCACCATGTAGTAACAAATGGAGAAGGAAAGTTTTAGCAAGAGTGGCTGTAGTTGAAGTGTTTAGGGATTATTTGTTTCTATAGAGGCTGCCAAGTTTCTGGTACGTTTTCTTCTTATTATGTTGTACATGGAGATTGAACTTAAGTTGGTTGTCGATGATGACCCCTGGCAGTTTATTGTGGCAGACTATTTCAATAAAGATGTTGTCTGCTGGATGTATTTTGAATTGATTTAGTAGGGTGATTTTTTGGCAAAAAGAGAAGGATTTTTTAGGGTTAAGGATTAGTTGAGTGTTAGTGAGCCAGGTTTCAATGGCAGTAAATGTTTGTTGTGTGACGGAGAGTATGAGAGGGGCAGATAGTGGAGTAATCTGCATATTGTACAAATGTTTCTGGGGATGAAGAAGTATACAGGTTGTTTGTAAATACAGAAAACTCTCAATTAAGTGTAACTCAAGCAACCAGCACTCTCAAGCAACCAGCAAAAAATATTGAAGAAATACAGTACAATTTTCATATGTTGCACTTTCTGTTTTCCTCCTGCAGAAACATACCTTACGTTTTTAGAGTTTTAGAGTTTTAAAAAGGAAGATAGAAATAAATTCCCTCCCTCCCCAACCTGAGAACAAGTCAAACCAAACAAATAGTGTAAGGTACCATATTAGCCAGGCCTATTTTTAATAGTGACTCTCGAGCAATCTGAAACTACGGTTGTCCAGCAAATACCAATCCCCATGGGTGCCGGTTAACTGAGAGTTTACTGTATATTGAAGAGCAGTAGTCCAAGGATGGAACCTTGTTTTACAGCTTGTTTTTCATTGTATAGGTAGCTGTAGAACCACTGTAGGATGGGAGGGGTAAATCTTAAGTTAGAGAGTATGTCTAGGAGTATGGAGTGAGAGACAGAGTTGAATGCTTTTGATAGGTCGAGAAATACAGCAGATACAAAGTTACCTGTGTCCATAGCCTTATTTATGGAGTCAGTGAGGGCTGTGGATTTGCTGTAGTCTGGATGGAAACCATGTTGTGTATGTGTAAGTAGGTTATATTGCAATAAATATTGCATTAGTTGTTGGTGAATACACTTTTCCAGTATATTGGAGATGGGAGATAGAATGGCTATGGGCTGGACGTTGGTAAGCTCTGAGAAATTTCTGCCTTTGTGAATATTAATAATATGAGATATTTTCCAGATGTTGGAAACAATTATTCTGACATAGAGTTATTGATTAGGATACTGATGGGGTATACAATGGACTCATCAGGCTAATTTACGTTTCTGAGGTGGGATGTTATCTGCAGATGTGGAACAGGGTTTAAGTTTTTGCAATAGTCTTTTTATAAGACTAGTAGGGTTGGATTGAAAGAAAAGGTGGCTGAGTTATCGGAGTAAGATTTTGGGCTGTTATGGTGGAGAAGGTCAGAGATGGATGAAGACACACTATTGAGGGTAGTTGTTGAAGTAGAGGATGTGGGGCTAGATCTGTTGTTTGTTGTTACCATATCAGCTATAGGTTGTATAAAGTGATTGTTGCTATTTGAGAAGGAGGGGTATCAGGGGAAGAGGAATGTTCTTTATTTGTCCCAGGGTTAAGTAGGGTAGAGATGGCAGACCAGATTTTTTTCGGGGTTAATTTTCTGCTCATGTTGGAGGTTGGTGTAGTATAATTGTTTCTCTCTGACCGCCTGATTTTTTTACTTGGTTGCAGAGTTAGAGTAGTAGAACATTTTCATTTTTATTTTGTTCCCAGAGATCCCATGCTATATCCTTTTTATTCATTACAGTTTTCATGCTTTGGTTAACCAAGGAGCAGGATTGTTTTTAATTATTTTAGAGCATAATGGAGCAAGAGTATTAAGTATATATAGAAAAGTGGTGCTGAAATATTCCACTGCTTCACTAGAGGGAAATATTATAGCAGTTTCCAATTTATTTTCTTAAGTAGTTCATTGAACTTCTCTTGAGAAAAGTTAGTTATGTTGTGGACAGATTTCAGAGAGCATTTTATAGGTAGGTGTGCGGTGGCTCAAATGGTAAATTTGGGTAGGTGGTCACTTATGGACTTAGAATGTGTGCCTGTAGAGGTAAAGTTAGTAGGATGGGATACCAGAATCCAGTCTTGAGTCTGCCCTTTCATTAATTTACCACCATCAACAGATGATATATACTCCAAAAAGGAACTCAAATTTTAAGAACCTAGAAAATCCCAAGTATATTAACATGTTAGATAAGTCTTCTGATGTGGGCAGTCAAACTCATTCTCATCCTCCTATCTACAACATCTGATAATGGTTATGTGGGTTACCTTTTACTGTTTTTCCCAAAATCATTTCTTGGGCTAGGGAATGATTTCAATCCCAAGACTGATTGCAACCGACTTTATAAGTTCAAAATATTCATGTGTAATTTTTTAATAGTCTACAAACACAGAAGCATCTCATGTTGGGGCACTCATTTCTTACTTTTACACACCTACTTACTTATAGAAAAAGTAGGTTATCTTTTAGTCAACAGTCCTATTACCTCTGTTCCTGGGCATCTTTTCAATAACTGCAGGAGTCAGAGTCTCAAAAGAAATGGGAGAAATATATGTTGTTTTTGCAGAAAAAAGCACTAGCAAATTAAAGACCTGACCCAGGCACCTGGAGACTATTGCCCAGGGTATGTCTTTCTTTTTTCATCTTGAACCTTTTAAATTGTCTGCTGCTGTGCTGAGCTGGGCTGCCACAAGATCATCTTCTCTTTAACTAGTTTCCTAGAAAAATATGGAAGAACAGAGAACATGGGAACTAAAGGAACTAAAGGGATGTTGGACATATACATGCATGCATGCTTGCATGCAAATATTCTTGTCACGAGCAGCAATATCCTTCTAGCCAATATACAAAAATAGTCATTCCCATAATAACTGTCTGAGTTATTTTTAATATCTAAAGTAGTATTCATTTTAATATAATTTGGTAGTGTATTCCATGCATCAGCTACTCTCTAAGAGAACAAATTAGTACATCTCACATTCATATATAATCTTCTACATAGCTGTGTGATGTCTCTTTGATACCCTTTGATAATCCCAAATATTCCTAGAAGTAGTTGTCTCAAATGTCCCATATGCCTGAATAAGTTCTCCCCTTAAAAATGTATATGAGACACTGTGCAAGTTCAGATATTTCAATCTTTTATAATGGCTTAAATTTTCACATCCATGGATGCCTTTGGTATATTTCCAATGTACTCATTCCAATTTACTCATGCTTCTTTTATTATATTGCTTACATATTCTTATTTAATTTTCTAGTTTGGGTCTAATGTAACTTGCAAATAATAATTTCATCATATCTGATATCCCAATTTTTTAAACCTTTTACATAGTCCATAGCTTGCTAACTACAATTAACTGATTGGTCAATATGATTAAAAAAATTCACATTAGATCTACCCATATACCCAGGTCCTTAAATGAATCTGCAGTTTCAATCACTGTTTGCTGTATTAAATATTCACCCATAAATTTATATTTTTCACATCTCTTGTGCTTATTTTTGATGGGCCTACAGCAGAGCCCTATGGGACATTATGACTACATACTAGAATTTGGCTTATCTAATTGCTGCATGATACCTGCTATGTCCAATTTGTAAGCTATGTAGCTATCCCTTTTAGCAAGATTAGATCAATATCTAGCTGTTCTAATTTATTGATAAGTGTTTTTGTATTACCTTATCAAAGGCTGAAGTTAAATCTATATAAATTGCATCACAACACATCTGTAGCTGTCATTATTTATTTATTTATTTATCTATTTTTATTACATTTATTAACCGGGTTATGTCTGACTGGGCTCGAAGCTCATTTTCAGTGGAAGCCTGGGGAGAAAAGCTCCACAAGCATTAACAAAGCTTACATTAATTACAATTAATAAATACAGAGGACAGTATAGAATACAAACAATAGTACACATGTATACATTGTCTGTAAACTTAAACAGAAATATTAATTACAAAGACTATTGCAAGGTTAGAAATACTAAATTACAAGTGTGCACAAAATAAAAATAAAATAAAATCAGAGACAGTATATATATACATACAGTGATGAAAAGCATGGCATTATTAGCTATGCACAGAATGTCTGAAATAAAAATAAAAAAATCTGTCATACAAATTAAAAAGAGAGTGCAAGCTGATAGTGGTCAGTAGAGTTAGAGTATAGTTGGAGGCAAGTAGACTAAGGTATTGGAGGTAGTAGAATTAGCCTAGTGAATGACAAGAGCAAAGCCAGTGTTTGTCTAGATAAGTTTTCAGGAGTACTTTGAACTCATGGTGATGAGGATTTTGTGTGATGGATATAGTTTCAAGTCTCAGTCTTTTCACTTCTGATAATTTACCCACAATAACCTTCTTTGTTATTTTTTAACAAGATGAAAGTAAACGTATGTGTCTATATGACTTAGGGTTTGTTCTATCCCTCTTTCCTGCAAAAATTAGTTTAGCAAAACTTTGTCTCCAATCTAAATACCTGAAAGACCTAGTGAATAACAAATATAATGGTACTATAAGTTCATGCTAAAGTGTCCACAGGTCATTAATATTAATTGTGCCTCCTTATTTTGCTTTGTTTTGGTCCATTTTTTCAAAGTTCTTTTTCAAGGTAGTCTAATTTATTTTCAGATTGTGAAGTTACCTGGATGACATTAATACAATTTATCACTTCATCTTTGGAAGCCAAACTGTTTTGTATAAGATGTTGTAAACGTATCTATAATCTGTTGTATTTGAGAATACATTTTACAATCTATAAACAGTTTATTGATTTTTGAGTAGTTACTCCTACGGTCTTATGTTGTCTGTGTATGTTATTTGCCAGAGGTTTTACACCAGATGCCCTTCCTGATGTAACCCTCCCCATTTATCCGGTTTGGGACCGGCATGAAGAAATGCAATGGCTTGTGCATCCTCAGTGGCTCAGGCAGGGTGGAATGGGTGGAGAAGAGTGTCAGGAATTATTTATGACAGAGGGGTACCAGTAAGAGTGAAAGGGAAGGTCTACAAGAGGGTAGTGAGACCAGCTATGTTGTATGGGTTGAAGATGGAAGCATTGACAAAAAGGCAGGAGTCTAAGCTGGAAATGGCAGAGTTAAAGATGTTAAGATTTGCACTGGGAGTGACAAAGATGGACAGGATTAGGAATCAGTATATTAGAGGGTCAGCTCAGCTTGGACTGTTTGGAGACAAAGTCAGAGAAGCGAGATTGCATTGGTTTGGACATGTGCTGAATAGGGATGCTGGGTATATTGGGAAAAGGATGGAGCTGCCAGGTAAGAGGAAAAGAGGAAGGCCTAAGACAAGGTTTATGGATGTGGTGAGAGAGTACATGCAGATGGATGGTGTGACAAAGCAAGATGCAGAGGACAGGAAGAAATGGAAACAGGTGATCTGCTATGGCGACCCTGAACAGGAACAGCCGAAAGAGAAGAAGAAGACTCCTACGGTTTTATGCATCAATAAAATGGTTCCCTAGTATACTCAACATCTTTATATATATTTTCTTCAAATGTTTTTCAATCTTGTCTCACACTGTATTTAATTTGTCTGTCAAGCATGTTTATTTCAGTTTTCAAAGTTAAATTTCAACCTTGTTTCCATTTTTGATATTTTTGTATCTTATCTTAGTTAAGTATTTTGCTCTTATGAAAATATATCCTCATGACCTTTTGTGCCTTGGTCATGATATGAAATGTGTTTTGTTTTCTTTTGCATTTAAACAATTTCCCTTTCAAAAGTTATCACATTTCTTCTGTATGTTTTCCAGTGAATGCATCATAAATCATTAGTTCTGCCTGGTAACTGTTTTGTTTTAATATAATCCATTATTAATCTTCTGTGCATTGGTTTAGAGCTCAGTTTAGCAGAGTTATCTAGCAGTAATTTAACCTTTATAACCTCATGATCAATGCATGTCAGTAATGTCCATTATATTCCATTTCCTGGTAGCTTTTTTTTTAGCCTGCAGCAATTGTTCCTGAACATGTGTTATAAGTAGTCGCCTTGCTAATCATGTTACATTAATATTATTCCAGTCTGTTTCTGGTAGATATAAGTCCCCACCCACTATTATTTTCTCCTACCCATGTTTTATTTAAGAAATGTATGAATTCTGCTAGGAGATCAGCAGTTGACTTTGGTGGTTTACACACTCCAACAAATTATCTGCTCCACGGTCATCTTTATGACACAGTTGCATAGCCTATATTATCATCAAACATGAATAATCACAGGTCTCATAACAAGCTTTTATTCTTGTCATAGCAATTCCATCTAATTTTGTTAGAATATCTGTTACAGTGCAAACATGTATACCCCATTCATTTTTTCATTAGCCATGTTCACAGTCTCTATCAACATCAGTCTTGTGGGAATGTAATAATGTTTTCCAATTAAAAATATTAATGCTCCTAGCTTTAGCAGCTAGCACAGATACAGTAAAAGTTGCTATCTGTAAATTGTTTAATTTCTGGTATGGCAAGACTCTTGTTAGCCAAACATTGCAGTATATCTGTTGCAAAAATTCTCTTCCCTTGTCTTGACAAGTACATTGCATCCTGTCTAAACACATTGTAGTTCCCCACATTAGGCTTGGATGTTCTACACATTAATTACTTTTTTTTTAAATAGGTCAAGTTTTCATGTATGCATTCACCCAGAAAATATTTTCATTCACACTGGCCTGATTTTTCCATCTGTATGTGATTTGTGAATAAAATATACCCTAACACTTGCACAAGATATGCTATCTAGGAGGGCTGTAAGCTCCTTACTAACGGTAAAGAGTCCTAAAAGGGGAGAGCATATCTACCAACATGAATAAAAGCAGCTCCATATTTCCTTGCATCGAGACATTCTAAGGTGCTACTGTCATCCCATCTTTTTCCTCCTGGCAAGCATAGCACTATTCGATATTCATTATCCTCTCTGGAAATGTAAGCATCAGTTCTTCTGATAATAGAATCACCAATTAATACAATATCATTTCTGACCATGTCTGAAGAATGCTGCTTCAAACTCAGTAATGTCTGCTCTCTCAATTGTCAGAAAGCAATGATGCTAATCAACATTAGTTTTTTATTAATCTCACTGTTTTTTTATTGCTTATTTCATTAGTAAGAACACAATTCCCATCCATCAGTCTATGCATTTGCACAACTTGTACATTGCCACTATCTTTGTTTTTTTTCCTCCTTTTTCTTACAGTAATTTAATCCTTTCAAGTTCTGTTTACATTTTCCTTTTTGCCTGCCCTTTGCCACTGTTTTTGCTGCTCTGTCGACTAAATGTTACATGATTGAACACTTATATCATTCCTTGTAATTTGTGTGCTACATAACAGAGCAGTGTACTTTTGCAGTATATTTTCCATTTGCATTATAGACAACTAATTATTTTTTCTTCCTAGTTATTTGTTGTGAACTTTTACATTTTATTCTTTTTTTTATTTTTGTCTACATGCTTTAATCCTCAGATTGCCAAAAACATGTATCCTTAATTTCAAAGTGGTCATTGCTAGTATCCTGTTTAATAGAGTTAAATGATCATTATTGACAGTAGACAGTTCATTTCCCTAAATGTGTTCTATTTGCACCTTGCCTAACATTATTTATTTAATCCGTCCAATCATTATTATATGTAACATTTTTTTCAAGCTGTGCCAATTGTTCAAGTACGATCACCATCAACTAGTCTAGATTTGCTGACAATAATTGTAAGCAAATCATCCAACTGCTGACAGGAAGAATACAGGTATGCAATGTTATGTGGCGCTACCTTTATATATACATAGCATTTAGTCCACTGGACAAGATACTTTGCTTTAGCAGATCATTAATGGCATAATCATTTAAGGAATCCATTCTCAGTTGCAAACCATTAAAGAATTAAAAAAAAAATTAAAATAGTTGACCACAGAATTCAAAGAAATTAAAGCAATTAATAATTTAATTCACATTGTATAAGGAAATAACACAAATAACATGCAACTGATTACTAAATTAAGTACAATGAGCTAACCTTATACAGGAAAAAGTAATCCATAAAGTCGTCAATCTGCTTACCATACATGTTGTGCCACTCACACTAAAATAACTTCCAGATGTGACTTGTTAGAACTGTAAAAATTAGAGGCAAAAAAATAAACTAGAAATTAGAATAAGTCTTCTCTCATGAAACAGCTGCACAATAAATCAAAGTAAATTGGATGTAGGGGAGTGGTACTAATCAGACAAACAGACTGAGGGGAACACATGGTTTGTGTTTCTGAAAATGCAAGTGGTTCCCTCTTAAATTTCTTTGTATTTTAGAAAACTTTTATGCTTCGGTTTAACCCTTGGATCTAGATTATTTCAGAAATATTATCTGTCTGACAGTAGAAAAGGTATTAGAGTAAATGACTTACAACCATTTTGTATTCAGTATAAACTGTGAGATTCTTAGCTCTCCTAATTAGTCTCTTTTATATTCAAAGAAAAACAAATTATATTTTTCTGATTTCCTTCAAACAAAAAAATTAACTTGAGATGGTTATTTCTGAGTCTGACAGAGCAGTACTCTTTCATGAAGATAACATTTATTTTTAAAAATTAGAAAACCGTTATTCCTGGTATTAAGCAGAAAAATACTGTCAAATTTGGAGAATCTGCTAAAAAGCTAGGTCTTGAACAGCTAAATAAAACTCTGGAGCTAATCAGAGACCATATGATTCAGAAGGTGAAACATATGTGAGAAAGGCACACAGCAGCTTTCCTTTACAGCTGGTCTGCAAAGTTTGATTCTGTAACTGTGTATACTAAATTATGTCCTGCTGGTGAGATTGGGTCAAAGAGTAATCCACTCATGGATTATAGGATTACATATCCTGATTCCTACAGCAAAGGTATTAATGATGAACATCAAAGTAACCAACCATGTATCCATGTTGTGGAAGGCAAGACTAGCAGAATATACTAGAAAATAAATTACATGTCTTGTATGTGCTCAGTTTCATTACCTCAGAAGCTTACAGGAGTGTCTGTAGGTCAGCAGCAGTGGAGTGCACATGGATTAGGCAGCCATTACTGGACTTCATCATGAATCTTCCTGTGTCAGTCATAATTATTTCAGGCTTGCAGCACATACAATATTGTTGCCAGGCAAGCTGTTCAAAAATGCATTCATAAGAGTCCAACACAGTCACCAAGTGTAAAAAAAAAAAAACTAAAAGGAATGTTGCTTCATTTTCTGATAGCTCTACAGCCGAATGACTTATATACATAAGTATATATTTCAGGCATGAATGAACTTACTCAGATAACACTTTTCCTATAATTAAAAGGAAAAAAAATGCAGCAATACCCTGAATGGCAGCAAAGAAGAAGTGCAATCTAAGTTTTACTTGCGTAACCATTTCATATAAATTTGCTGCATTATTAATCACACATTGTTGACCATTTTCTGCTGCTTCAGATCTAACACTTTCAAACCATATGGAGTACATCTGTACAAGTCAACACCAATTTCCTTGGCTAGTATAATTAAGCAGTATTTGGATATAGAATTAAACACATGCTCCTTTGACATGTGAAGGTAGAATAATTGGGTGGGGCTTAGTAAGGTCACAGTTCTCAAACAAAGTCAAAAATTGTCTGCAGCAAACAGGGACAATCACGATCTTTCATGGGTAAATGTATTCAGAGCTGAACACAGCAAGTCTGATAATCAAGTGTACTCTCTCTCTGTGAAAGAAAAGTTCAAGAAGAATACATAATCTGATATTTTACTGAATCCTTGCAATTCGTGAATGCTTTATTTGTACTTCTATACACTCTATACACCAGACATAGAAACTGATTCAAAAAGAATGCTCAGACCTGGAATGGAGGCTTCCTTAGTGGCAATTTAGAATGTTATAAGGTTAGACAAAGGCTACATAATGAGGGAGCTTTCAGCTTGTGGCTACATGTTACAGAACAGTGACAGCATAACACAACAATTGGCTACGATATACAAAACTGTTAGGTGTGATTCATTAAAATAATTTATTAAACGATTCACCTTTGAATAAAAGGAGCAATACTAGAATCTGCTACAGTGTGACCAGGCTGCACTGTGAAGAAGGCATGCATGTGGACCACAGAGATTGTAGCTGTAAGTAAATGCACCATGGTTTGCTCAGTTCAGGTGGTGAAGTACAAGGTACTGATTGGTGCTGAGCCAGGAGAGGGAGCAGGGGCTGATAGGTGTTGTTCTGGGTGAAACTGCGAAGATTTTAATCAAAAATACTCACAGAATAGATTCCAGTCACTGTCATGCAGTCTGGAGAAGAGAAAGGCTTAATTATTTTCACTGTATTTGGTGAGGAGAGTAGGATTACTGCCCAAGTGGGTATGAATCAGGGACGACACCCTTGTATATCTGCAACATATGAGCAACATATGATGTCTGAGTCAGAATGAAACTGGGAATCAGGATTTACCAATATAGTTAATTATGTCACTAACATTTTTTTCCAGGTATGTGATTTCCATGAATGCCATCCTAATGCATTTAGCATTGCCATCTGTCTTACGGGGTTAGAGGAACTACTGAGGAAAGTTTAGTTATATACAAAATTTAAGATGCTACTTTTCAATATTCCAATCACACACGTTTTTCATTTAATTTCAGATAGTGTTTTTCATTTTTCTACAACTGAACAAAAATATTATGTGACATTATGTTCATGAATTCCAGCTTACCTTCAAGATGTCAAATAACATTGTAAATTGTTCTTTAATAGTGTGAACAAATGACTTTGTAAGTAATGTCAATTAGCAATATATGGGAAGCAAAACTGAAAAGAAAGATGTTAGCAATTACCTGTGAAGTTTAAAAAAAGTGGAAAAGTCAATGAAAATAATAATAATGGCAAGCCGACGGGCAAGAATAAAAGGTCTAAAGTCAAAATGGTAAATACTACCTTTATGCCTGTGTATAATATATTTTCTTTTGCTGTTTTAAATGCCAACATTTCGGATACAGTACATTTCATCAAGAGCCACTTCACTACAGCTTAGCTTTTTACAACCAGACTGCAAACAAGAGTTTAAACAAATGGTTCTTTAAAAGATAGTAATCTTCTTTTTTTTTCAGCACAACCATTCTTCAGGAAAGAAATCCACGTTTTTTTATCATTTGTATGACAAACCACATCAGGAACAGTTATACACTTGTCTCAGTCAGATGACAACCCACACCTCTGGCCACAGATGACATGGCAATGATGAAGCATTCCTCATTCAAATACAAAATTCTAAAGATATTATAGGCAACTCATATATCCGTATCTATATCTATATCATCTAAATCTATATCTATATCTATATCTATATCTATATTGGGTCTCTATCAATTTGCTAAAGGTTCACTTCTGTGAATCATTCTTCATCAAATCGAAACCACCGAACGTTCAGTCCCACGAACATTTACATTCATGAAAGATTTAAGTAGGGAAAGGAAGCAGTTTGCCAATAGCATAAGTTTGTCCTTTTTCCCACTGTAATGTAATCTCGGAGTTGGTATATATAGTAAGGGTGGGTGCAGCTCCCCACATGACATACTGCTGTGCATGTTCCAGTGTAATGTTGGACAAGAATACTTTTTCCATGTGAACGTTCAAAGAACTGATTGTTTAGTGGTTTTGAGTCGATGAAGAAAGGATCGCGGAAGTGAACCTTCAACAAATTGATATAGATTCAACTATATCTATATCTGTATCTGTATCTATAACTATATCTATATCTACAATATATACATATCTGTTTGCATTTGAATTGATTTTATCTAGCTATTCTAGTTATATCTGTCTATAAATAGATTTTTATAAAAAAAGTATATATATATATATATATATATATATATATATATATATATATATATATATATATATATATATATATATATATATATATATATATATATATATACACACACACACACACACACACACACACACACACACACACACACACACACACACACAAACACACACACACACACACACACACACACACAATGTACACACACACTCACACCACTTATGATTAATAAGGTTTGATGGTTAGAGATACTCCAACCAAAGTCTCAAACTGTGTTTCCTATTTTTGTGTCAAAGAATTTCCATTATAACAGCAGGGAAATCACTTTTATTTTAAATAATTATTTGGTAACTAGAAACAAAAGCACGAAAAACAGTTGTACTAAAACTCCCAAAGAAATTTATTAAAGTAGAGTTAGCACTTTCTTACAAATAAATATCAGTACTTCATCAGACTTCAAATCCAACCAAATCCAAAGTGAAACTGAATGCTGTTAAATATCTTCTAACTAGTCACATTGTCCTGATTACATAATTACTTAATTAGAATAATTACTAATTTGTTAAATAAAAATAAAGAACCATCATCAAAGAACTGCAGTTACTGCAAAAATACATACACAAAATTTATAATATTGTCATAAGAACATTTATATGCATTGTTCTGCCAAAAAATTAATAAGATATAAATAAATAATCTTCTATCTCTCTAGGCTTCTCAGTTTTAAGATGCAAGCTATAGAGCAAGCATAATTTAATCCTGGATAATTGAAAGCATCAACTCTAAGCTGCCATATTAACTCACATCTCTCCAGCCATAAAGAGATAGGTCCCCCTCTAATATCAACACCAATTTGATCAATAACCCTGAAGATGAAACTGTGTTCTGGGTACTTAGCCACATGTTTAGTCAGAGCATTCTTGGATCTATTACTTCTAATCACGTCTCGATGTTTGTAAATGCGGTCCCTTAGTCACCTGTCAGTTTTCGCTATATAGAAAACTGGGCAGCATTTGCTCTTAGCTAGATAAATAACACTTTTAGTTACAATTATATATTCCATTACTGGAAAATTTAGTATTATTAATTCCAAAATCTAAACCTGTGTCAATATGCCTGCAGTAAAGGCAAGATTCACACTTGAACATGCCCTTAATACTAGGTTTAAAAGTCCTTCTATATTCAAAATAAGATTTTGAATTCTGTCCCCTTTTAAAAATGGCCATCGGTCTATCAGACACTCTATTCCTTAGGTTCTCATCACTCTTAATTCTTCTTTCGGCTGCTCCCGTTAGGGGCCGCCACAGCAGATCAACTGTTTCCATTTCTTCCTGTCCTCTGCATCTTTCTCTGTCACACCAACCACCTGCATGTCCTCTCTCACCACATCCATAAACCTTATCTTAGGCCTCCCTCTTTTCCTGTTACCTGGCAGCTTCATTCTTTGTATCTTTTTCCCAATATACGCTGCATCCCTCCTCAGCATATGTCCAACCAACGTAATCTTGCCTCTCTGGCTTTGTCTCCAAACCTTTCAACCTGGGCTGACCCTCTAATAAACTTATTTCTAATCCTGTCCATCCTCGTAACACCCAGCGCAAATCTTAACATCTTCAACTCTGCCACGTCAAGCTTTGATTCCTGCCTTTATATCAATGCCACTGTCTTCAACCCATATACCATAGCTGGTCTCACTACTCTTTTGTAAACCTTCCCTTTCACTCTTACTGGTACTCATCTGTCACAAATCACTCCTGACACTCTTCTCCACCCACTCCATCCTGCCTGTACTCTCTTCTTCAACTCTCTTCCACACTCACCATTACTCTGAACTGTTGATCCCAAGTACTTAAACTCATCCACCTTCACCACCTCTACTCCCTGCATCCTCACCATTCCTCTATTCTCCCTCTCATTCACACACATATATTCTGTCTTAGTCCTGCTGACGTTCATTCCTCATCTCCCTAGAGCATATCTCCACCTCTCCAGGGTCTCCTTCGCCTGTTCTCTACTCTCACTACAGATCACAATGCCATCTGCAAACATCATAGTCCACGGGGACTCCTGTCTGATCTCGTCTGTCAACCTGTCCATCACCATTGTAAATAAGAAAGGGCTCAGAGCTGATCCTTGATGTAATCCCACCTCCACCTTAAACACATCCATCACTCCCACCACAGATCTCACCACTGTCACACTACCCTCGTACATATCCTGTACCACTCTTACATACTTCTCTGGCACTCCTAACTTCCTCATATAATACCGCAACTCCTCTCTAGGCATCATGTCATATGCTTTCTCTAAATCCACAAAGACACAATGCAACTCTTTCTGACCTTCTCTGCACTTCTCCATCAACGCTCTCAGAGCAAACGTGACATCTGTAGTGCTCTTTTCTGGCATGAAACCATACTGCTGATCACTAATCATCACCTCCCTTCTTAATCTAGATTCCACTACTCTTTCCCATAACTTCATGCTGTGACTGTTCAGTTTAAGTCCTCTGTAGTTGCTACAGCTCTGCACATCACTCTTATTCTTAAAAATCAGTACCAAAACACTTTTTCTCCATTCCTCAGGCATCCTCTCACTTTCCCAAGATTTTGTTAAACAATCTAGTTAAAAACTCCACTGCCATTTCACCTAAACACCTCCATGCTTCCACAGGTATGTCATCTGGACCAACAGCCTTTCCGTTCTTCATCCTCTTCATAGCTATCCTTATTTCCTCCTTGCTAATCCACTGCACTTCATGATTCACTATCCGCACATCATCCAACCTTCTCTCTCTCTCTCATTCTCTTCATTCATCAACCCCTCAAAGTACTCTTTCCATCTGCTCAACACACTCTCACTTGTGATTATGTTTCCCTCATTATCCTTTATCACCCTTACCTGCTGCACATCTTTACTAGCTTGATCCCTCTGTCTAGCCAACAGGTCCTTTTCTCCCTCCTTAGTGTCCAACCTTTTATACAACTCTTCATATGCCTTATCCTTAGCCTTCACCACTTCTCTCTTTGCCATGCACCTCATCTCCTTATACTCTTATCTACTTTCTTCATCGCCTTGACAATCCCACTTCTTCTTCGCCAAACTCTCTGTATACTCTCCTGTACTTCTTCATTCCACCACCAGGACTCCTTGTCCTCCTTCCTCTTTCCAGATGTCACACCAAGCACCTTTCTAGCCATCTCTCTTACTAGCTCTGCTGTAGTTACCCAGCTATTCGGTAACTCTTCACTTCCAGACAGTGCCTGTCTTAACTCTTCCCTGAACTGCACCTCACAATTACCCTTTTTCAATGTACACCTTTGATCCTTGGTGCTGCCCTCACACTCATCCTCCTCTTCTTGATCACCAATGTCATCCTACAAACCACCATCCTATGCTGCCTAACTACACTTTCCACTGCCACCACTTTACAGTCTCCAATCTCCTTCAGACTGGCCCTTCTACATAAGATATAATCCACCTGTGTGCATCTTCCTCCACTCTTGTATGTCACCCTATGCTCCTCCCTCTTGTTAAAATACATATTCATCACAACCATGTCCATCCTTTTCACAAAATCCACTACCATCTGACCTTCTGCATTCCTTTGCTTAACACCATACCTACCCATCACTTCCTCATCCCCTCTGTTCCCTTTACCAACATGCCCATTGAAATCTGCTCCAATCACCACTCTCTCACCCTTGGATACAGTCATCACCACTTCATCCAACTCACTCCAAAATATTTCTTTCTCATCCATCGCACACCCAACTTGTGGAGCATATACACTAACAACATTCATGGTTACACCAGCAATTTCCAGCTTCATCACTCTATGCGACACTCTTTTCACCTCCAAAACACTCTTAGCATACTGTTCCTTCAGGATAATGCCTACGCCATTTCTCCTCCTATCCACACCATGATAAAACAATTTGAAACCACCTCTGATACACCTAGCCTTGCTCCCCTTCCATCTGGTCTCTTGCACACACAATATACCAACCTTCCTTCAGTCCATCATATCAGCTAGCTCTCTCCCTATACCAATCATACTGCCAACATTCAAAGTTCTGACCCTCACTATCATAGTCCTAGCCTTTACCTGCCTTTGGGCATGCCTTCCCCCTTTTCTCCTCCTTCGGCCAACAGTAGCCCAATTTCTGCCAGCACCCTGTTGGCCAACAGTACTTGTGGTGGTCGTTGTTAACCCGGGCCTTGACCGATCCGGTATGTATTTCTGTACTGTTGTCTGCATGTATGATTTGGCAAAATTTTATGCCGGACGCCCTTCCTGACGCAACCCTCCCCATTTATCCCGGCTTGGGACCGTCACAAAGAAATGCACTAGCTTGTGCATCCCCAGTGGATGGTTTCTCATCACTCTTAATTATATTCCAATTTTTCTGGAGGATATCCTTCAGAATAAAAGAGTCCTTACTAAAAGGTGTAATAAAGTTTAGGGAATAGTCTATAGAAGTATTACCAAGCATAACAACTGAATTAGATTGTAGTCTATCAGAATTCATGTTCACCCTGTGGGACTCATTCAGGATAGCTCTAAAGTATCCTGAAGATCTTTTCGCTGTAACTTCCATAATCAAATTCTCAACCAGATTCAATGGCTATCCTTGTTTCAAAAATAAAGTTTTAAGGAAGTCACATTCAACCACAATATTGGGGAAATTGGACACCATTCTGTCTGCCCTAACCAACTGACCTTTGACTACTGATCTTTTCTGGTGTTCTGGGAGAGAACTGGTATAATGAAGAAAAGAGTTCAAATATGTCTCTTTTCTAAAACTAGTGGCAACATATTGTGGCCAGGTTCTACCCTTCCTTAGTAAAACATCCAAATACGAGATCTTATTCTTCTGAAAGTTGCTAGCAAATGCTAGAATGTCAGTTGTATTGTTCATATAACATACAAAATTCTGAAACACATCTACTTCACCTTTGAATATAATAAAGATATCATCCAAATACTGCCTGTAAAAATAAATATATTCAAAAAAGGGGTTGTTGCTCAAAATGTACTCCCTTTCCCAATAGCACATGACAAGATTTACAAAGCTTGCCCCACATAGGGACCCCATGGCTACACCTTTAGATTGGACATAGAGGTCATCATCAAATAGAAAAAAATTATTGGACAAAATAAGGTCCAAAAATTCTTGTATTAGATATAACTCATCAGTATCAATGCTTTTCCTCAGCAAAACTTGGCTAATCCAATCAATACCAACACTGTGTGGTATCACGGTGTATACATCTTTAATGTCAATTGTGGAAAGTTGCAATTATTATTAAACGTTAATTTGCTTACATTATCCAAAAAGGACCATGAATCCCTACAGATCTGGGTCTCATCCCACAAGTTTCTTTTCAAAAAATGGTCCACAACTTTCACCATAGGGCAAGTAATGGCGTTACGGCCATTCACTACAGGTGGAAGAGGTGGGTACCTGATATCCTTGTGGATTTTTGGTATAACAAAGATAACATGGACCCTTGGGGCTGGGGCTGTTAGAAAATTAAGCAAATCCAAAGAAATTTGAGCGTCAATAAATAAATCGTTAAGAAAAGGTCTAATCCTTCTATAACCACAATTAAGCTTGTTTAAGGAGGCAACAGCATAATTTTTACTGTCCATCATATTTTGCATTCTAGTTACATAAGACTCATTGTTCATTAAAATAATGCCATCACCCTTATCGGGTTTAGAAATCCTAAGACCACTATCAATAAAAGTGTTCAGTAACCTCCATTCATTACTATTATAATTTCTGTTTGAAACATTCCCCTTGTATTTGAACACATTAAAATTCCTAGAATCACATTCACAAGTCCGCTCAAATGCAGTTAAAGTAGGATGTACTATTGGGTTAAATATGCTATGTACTTTAAATTCATTATTTTAAACCATACCAGTTGTGTCAATATTAGTACTGAAAAATGCATTCAAATTCAATTTCCTTATAAAAAGTTTGAGATCAATTAGTGTCTTAGCTAAATCAAAGCCCCTAGAATTGACAAACAACATTCCTTTAGCTAAAATGTCTGTCAACTCAGTACTCACAGGAAGCGAAGTATAGTTAAAAACATTAAACTCCTTTGTAGTGTTAAAAATGATAGCGAGCTTGTCTCTGTTCACAAAATTTTTGTTGTCATGGTCTAATAAGTCTCCGGGAATAGAAACCAAGATATTAGTTACCTCCTGGTTTGCTGGTGGTTCATTTGGTTCCTTTTCTTGTTGTTGTTCCCCCTCCGATTCGACTGCTGCTGTCTGAAAGAGGAGGTACTCTGAAAATTTGAAATATTGTCCTGTTGGTTGTAAGCAACCTTACTTTGATTGTTGCTTCCATCATTTCTGTTTTGGAGCCTTTCTCTGCAGTGTGGGGCATCCATATTCGACCCAGGACTTCCTCCATGGCATTAATATCAGTGCTGTCATTAACGTTCAACGTTACTGTATCAGCAGCCAATCCAGACTCCGTACTAGTAGTTTGAGAAAACCCGCCCAATTGTTGTGATAGTTGCGGTCTGGGATAAGTTACTTCTTTATTATAATCCAACTCATCCCTTTTGAGCTTCTTAATTATATTAGCTCTCAATTTATTGATTTGCACGTCAATACTGCTGAAAATACGTGCATAATCAAACTTGTATCAAAATCAGCATCCACTCTAATTAAATTGTTCAATATGCTGATTTCCTTTTCCAGTTCTGATATTTGCATATTATAATGTTCAACAAAGCACTTTATCAACTCAATACCTTGTTTATTAAATAAATTGATCAGTTTCTTGTGGAAGGGAGAGTCAGGAAATAAACCTGTTGGGTACTGCCAGCTCCTTAGTCCCTTGGGAACAATATTACACTCAATACATTCGTGGAAATACGGCAACCTCCAGCTGCAATTTTTTAATTTTAAAAGACTTGATGTCAAGAGACTTAAGCCTCGTGATAATGTCATAAACTGGTTGAATGTTGTCCAAGTTTGTTGGGTTGTTCATCATTGCCAGTTCCAAACCTTGGGGAGGGAGTAAAAGCCATTTTTTAATGTTGTAATCACCCACCAAGGCATTCCTATAAGAAGAAGAATGTACAGGCTAATTAGATGAACCCTTTTGCCCATTAATAGTGTTATCGCTACTTACAGAATCCAAAGCAGTAGCAGGTCTCACATTGGAATTCACCACTCCGTGATGTTTGTTAGCTGTAGCACAAACTGCTGCAGTCAAAGAAGTTACAGAAGACACATTGGAATTCTCCGCTCTGTGATGATGGTTAACTGTAGCACAAGCTGCTACAGCCAAAGGAGGTAGAGAATGTAAACTCTGATTACTGCAAGTATCAATAAGGGAGGTATTACGTACTTTACTTGCCACTGAAGCCATCAAGTCATCCACTTTTTTATTCAACATGTTTATTAAACAAGTAAGTCACCCAATGTCCTGGTTGGTATCTACACTCAATGTCTCATGAGGAAATAGGGAGGGTGTACCAAAATCGAAATCCATAACCATGTAAGCACAAACTTGAGACATAATCCAAAATGAACACAAACTGATAACAGGAAACAAAAGCATGGAAAACAGTTGTACTAAAACTCCCAAAGAAATGTATTAAAGTAGAGTTAGCGCTTTTGTACAAATAAGTATCGGTACTCCATCAGACCTCAAATCCAAAGTGAAACTGAATACTGTTAAATATCTTCTAACTAGTCACAATGCCCCGATTACATAATTACTTAATTAGAATAATGCTTTTGTTTCTAGTTATCATTTTGTGTTCATTTTGGATTATTTCTCAAAAAATTATTTGGGTTACTTTACTTTCGTCCAGACAACAAAAAGGACATTACCATCACTAGGAGTGATTGTATGTTGTAATGTATATGGTGACATAGCCTACCAATATCTGCGTATGCTGTAGTGAGACAAAAACACACCACCTTTGGGTTCAGAGTTGGATGTGTTAAGTGCCACATCAATATGACAAGAAGAATACTGAATTACTTACCATGGAGCTTTATTAAGTATTACAGGTGTATAGAATTTTTGTAATGCTTAGTGCACCTTCTTCTTCTTTCAGCTTTTCCCGGTTAGGGGTTGCCACAGCACATCACCTGTCCACTCATTATTGGCAATAGAGTTTTACGGTAACAAGTTGCCAGTCTGGCACCCAACCTTCCAAGGAAGGCACACACACTCATACCTAGGGCCAATTTGGCATGTCCAATCCACCTATAGCATGTCTTTGGGATGTGAGAGGAAACCAGAACACCTGGAGGAAACCCATGCCACCACAGGGAGGACATGCAGATTCTGCACAGAAGGCAACCCAGCTGAGGATTGAACCAGAGACCCTCTTAATGTGAAGCGACAATGCTAACCACTACACCATCGTTTCCATCCAACTTGTAATGCTTAGTGCACCATAAACGATAAAATGTAAAATTCTTTATAGAATTTACTAGAAGGCATCTTGTTTAAAACTTTCTCCAAGCAATAAAATCATTAATATATTGAGTTAGAACCTACTTGAAAGAGCAATTCAAAATGATTCCCAAGCATCATAATTATTGACGTGGTTTACAAACTGTCTGCTTACGGTGGAACCCAATGTCATGTAAACCATGGAGAACCTGATATAATGCAAAGCATTATGGGTAATAACTCTAAAACAAAGGGGCCAGTTCAATGGTGGGACTTGCACCATCTTGCATTAATTTAGAAATAAGAAGCAGGAGATACGCCCCTTTATGGTGTAGTATTATTGCCTTGAGGATCGCCATAATACTGTGAAATGTAACTATCCTTCATGTTACACAAGATGTCTGCTTGAAAAAGAATCATAAGATATTGTAGCTTAGCTCACGGAACGGCTCATATGCTATCACCTACCTTTTTTAAAGTGCATACATACATTACTTTGCTTGTACTACAAATTGCAGTTCGTGATTTGACATTTGTGTGCCCACTGTCCTATTGTAATCTCACAGCACAATTAGACATATGAGGATAATGTCTGTCATTATAATTAGTTCATTCTAGAATCTCACTCTCATTGCTACTGATAGTGCTATGTCTGATGAATATACCTTTCACAATGTTTTCAGTTGCTGACAAGGGAGAGCTGGCATGCTTCAGAGTCTAAAAATTATATACATTTTCACACTCCAGAGCATACCTCTCAACTTCTTTCCTCAAGCATTCTGGAAAATGCTGAAAATAATACGGAGGCAAAAGCCCAGAATTAGAGACGTTTTATAAATATTATTAAAATTCATTTAAACATTTAATGGAACAGCAGGTTTTGCTTAAGCATGTATTTTAATCAATAAGAAGTATGAGAATCTAATGTCCAGCATTATTGACTAAAATACAACTACAAAATGCAGCAGTAAAAACCAAGCAAATGAAAACACTACCACCGCAAGTTCAGGCTGGTATGAAACTAAGACCATAAAGACTCCCAATGTGAAACGATGCAGTAGAACCAAGTATTCCTTCATTTTAATAAAGACATTTGTTTGGATCTACTGCATCATTTCACGTTGGGAGTCTTTATGGTCTTAGTTCCACACCTGCCTGAACTTGCAGTGGTAGTGTTTTTCAGCATTATTGACTGACTAACTGTAATCATCATAATTTACCACAAAATCAAGAATTTTATGAAGAAAAGGACAACATATGAGGCAAAATCTCCAACATCCAGCAAATTCATTAACAATTGAGAGGTATGCTCCCAAGAATTAAACATCAGTCTTCTTCACAAGTTAAGCATTCCACTTCTTTGAGCACACCTGTCTTCTAGTGAAAATAATTATGGTGGCCAATGGGAATTTGCTTTTCAGGAAATATTATTTTACAGTGCCATTGCTAAAAATATGTTAATACCCAAACCTGAATATGTCTGCCCTTTTCTCATTATGCTCTTAGCCTGTCACAATACTCGCATGATACAGACAGATGAGAGAAAAAAATCTGTAGATTCATTCTATTAGCAGACCCCAGATACACCATTGCAATTTGCTAAAAAAATTCCAAATGTTATTCACTGCCTCATAGAGACACTTTTCTTCTAAGTACTCTAATTTACATGATGGTAAAATACAGTCACTTCCCCTTTTAAGAGTGAAACTTCCTTTACAAGACAATTCTTATGTTCTCAGAAGTACACAGTACAACAGTTTCTCTCTAGTACACCCTCCATTTAAAACTGATCTAGGTGACAGAGCCTTCTGTAGACTGGGACTTACTACCTGGAATCACCTGTCTACAGACATCAACAATTCTGAAATGATTGAAAGCTTTAAAGATGCATTTAAAGAGCATTTGTTTACTAAATCTACTTGCAACTGCTACCATGGCACTGGTTAGGTAACTTATCATTCCATATCATGGATAAAAAATGCACTTAATAAAATTTTCTCACTGCATTATATGTAGCTTTCATGTTGTATATATATATATATATGCAACATACACACACACACACACACACACACACACACACACACACACATATATATATATATATATATATATATATATATATATATGTTTGTGTATGTACAATATGCAAGCTAAGATATGCATAAAATACAGTGCAGTTTATATATATTTTTTCTCAATGAACTGGGTGTTTTAATGTTAACCTAT
The DNA here is from genome assembly GCF_019279795.1 of Protopterus annectens. Taxonomy (NCBI): domain Eukaryota; kingdom Metazoa; phylum Chordata; order Ceratodontiformes; family Protopteridae; genus Protopterus; species Protopterus annectens. The sequence continues at coordinate 1,474,036,310 of NC_056728.1, read as the reverse complement.
TTCCATTCGGTCTTACTATTTTCTGAATATTGATATGAACTCATTTTGTGTATAATATTGTTGATTAAAAGACTGATGTATTTTCTGCTCTTTGAACTTGAGTCATGGCTGAAAAGGGTCAATAGACCAATCCAGTTAAGCAGTGAAGAAATAGTAAAGAAATAAAATAACTTTACAGTTAGATACCTTCCATCAGACAGGAATGTCCTCACTGCTACTGGTAGTACTTTATGGATTCTTAATTATCAAACAGAGCAGATGCTTGAATTAAATGCAAAGAAACAATGTGTTCGTTATAGGTTCTCCTTCAGTAGTGAAAAGCTTCAATTGCCCGCCAGCTATTCCTATGTTACACCTTATGCTTCTACAAAAAACAGACACTCAACCTCTTAGTGTAATAATTCTGGTCAAAGGCAAAAATGATGGATGGAATCAGTAACAGAGTTTAAATATTACTCTTAACCTTGCTAGAATAACAGACTTTATATTACCCTACATTTTTGAAGGATATGAAGTTGGAATTCACATCTCTCATTATTTAGTAACTCAATCATTTGACAAAAAACAATAAATTATATGAAAACACACTCAAGATATGAGGCATAAATGTGGGCATTCTGCATAACTCTGGACAGTTAAAAGATATGTAGTTATTACATGATTTTTTTTCAATAATAATTTTTATTATTTTCTTATATGCCATACAAAATTAAAATAAAACAAAAAAAATTAAAAAGAAACTACCAACTAAAGTAATTAACAAAAACACAAAACATATATACAATATTTACATAAATGCTTCCAAGTAACACATTGAATTATACACCAAAAATATACAAATGGTTAAGATCAATTCAAGTAATAAACAGTTAGTGTTACAGAGTTTTTTAAAGGTGCAAAAATAGTTATTGTTAAATTCAAATATGAGATGTTACGCTAATATAATATTAAATACTTGTTCCCATATTTTTGGATTGTTAATATTTTTATTATGTTGGTTCAAAAGTAATTTGTGAGCTAGTATATGCCTTATTGCTAGTACTCTAAAATTATTCCATGATGTTTTGGATGGTCTAACCAATTAGTAGCTATGTATAGCTTCATTAATAAAAAGATATTGATTAATACAATACTTTGAGATTTAGGAAGTTCTTTTGGGGGAATATGCAAAGTCATGAATTCCCATGACAATGTTGTACTTTGGTAACCCATCTTCTGAAGTTGTATCTTTAGTGAGTTCCAAAGTTTGTATATGCATTTGCAACTCCAGAACATATGAAGAAGATCAGCAGATTGATCCTTGCAGTATGGACAAAGTGGAGAATTTTTGGAATTAAATTTATGCAGGCTAAGGCATGTATAATACGCATTATTCCATATCATCAACTGGGTATACATCAGTTTTTGAAGAGAAATAGATTTTGTAGTCAAATCAATTACTTTTATCATATGACTGTCTTCTATCTCTGGCATTTTCTCTTTCCAGTATTTTGACACAAGAATTTTATCTTGGAATTTAAGCTCCTTTATTAGATTATTTGCTGCTGTTATAAATTTAATATCTTGTTGGAGAGCTTGCCACAAATTTGAACATTTAATTATATTCTCTTCTCGGGGTTTAAAATTTTTAAAGTAACTTATAGAAAGTTCCCTAATTTGTCTTACAATAACAAGATGATATTTGGGTAAATTTAATTCTTGTCTTATCTGATTAGCCGAGAGTTTGAGAAGTGTATAAATATCTATTAAAGTTAGCTTGATTATTAATGGGAATTCTTTAAGATCAATTAGTTTTTTACTTAGTCTCAGGTTAGGGTTTCTATGAAAGGGTTGATAAGTCATCATATATTGAGCAAGATCTAATGATTGAAATAAGGTTTTAAAGATGTTACATATAATTTAATGTGATCCATTATCCCATACAGTTTCAAAGTTTCTTTAGGTAAAAAGGGTATGGCTTTAGGATTAATATTTAAATGTAAAATATATTTATAGTTCAGAACTACCCAGGTAGGTATCCATTTAGTGCTAGTTATGTTATAATTAGCAATTCTAAGAAGCCTGTTTGAGTTTACTATAAGATAGTAAGTTTCAAAATTTGGTAACTCCAATCCACCTCTATGTTTTAGGGTCATTAATTTTTCATATGAAATCCTTGTTTTCTTTGGCTCCCAGATAAATTTAGCTAATTCTTTGTGAATTCGTTTAAAAAATGTTTTTGAAATTACTACCTGAGCAGATCTGCAAATATATAATAATCATGGTAGTACATTCATTTTGATAATTGATACTTTTGATAATACTGGTAGTCATAAATTCTTCCATCTCCCCAAATCAGATACTATTTGATCCCAAACTATTTTAATATTAGTAACATAAAAATCCTTATCATCCATAGCTAAGCCAATACCCAAGTATTTAATGTTATCTTTACACATTATTTGTCCCACCAGAGGCAACAGTGAAAAGGGTTTGGGAGTTCTCAATGGGAAAATGCTAGTTTTTTAGATTAATTTTATAGTTGGAAACTTCTGAAAAGTTCTCTATTGCTTTTAGTATCTTTTTAGTGTCTGAGATTGGAGTTGTACAATAAATATTCAGATCATCTGCAAACGCTGCCATTGATATTTTTGTTCCGTAAACTAGTGGGGCATTGTGGTATATATTCTGTTTAATGTATAGGAATAAAGGTTCAACATATATATTAAATAATAAAGGAGACAGAGGACAACCCTGACGTGTTCCATTTCTGATTGGTATTCTTTTAGAAGAATTGCTGTTTATATAGAGTGTGGTATATGGATTACTATATAGAATTTTTAACACTTCAACAAACTCAGGAGATATATTAAAATATGGTAAAATTTCAAACAAAAAGTTTATATCAACCCTATCAAAAGCTTTCTGTGCATCAATCATAAGCACATACATGTTAAAGTTCTTCTGTTTAGCATAAACTATTAAGGTATGTAGTGCAAGTGTATTATCACTAGTTTGTCTATTTGCCATAAAGCCAGCCTGTTCACTAGACACAATATGATTCATTACTTTTTTTAATCTATTAGCTATAATAGAGGTTAAAATTTTCATATCTACATTTATTAATGAAATTGGTCTATAATTATCTGGGTTTTGAGAATCAGAGTTAGGTTTGAGTATAAAAATGTTTTTTGAAGCATTAAGATGGGGATTATTAATTTTATTCTTAATTATATAATTAAAGACACGTGAGAGTATTTTGCCAAAGATATTGTCAAATTTCTTATAGAATTCCACCGTCATACCATCCGGACCTGGTGACTTGTGCAATTTCATATATTGAATTGTATATATCACTTCTTCTTCAGATATCGGTTTAATCAAACCACTTTGAATACTGTCTTCTATTTTCGGAAATTTAATAGTTTGTAAAAATTCCTTGCTAGTTCTATGGGGGAATAAGTCACTATGCTCACCATATATATTAGTATATATCTGCTCAAAGACATTTATGATATCTTCAGTTTTGAAATAAGTTGTGTTTCTAAAATGTATTTCCGAAATTTGTACTGCTGTTCTCGATTGATTAATTATCCTAGCTAATGCCCTTGATGGTGTTTGCACATGATTGGCATACCTCACTAACATTCTATGTTCCTGAAACGTCAAATTACAATTTTGTATTAGAAAGAGATCTTTTTGACATTTAAGTAGTTCCACCTCTGTTTGAGTATTAAAGTTTTGCATCAATTCTTGATTAAGTGTCTTAATTTTAGCCTCTAGTTTTTGAATATCTCTATTTTGTATTTTTTTATAGTATGAAGCTTTTTGCAAAAAGATCCCTCTTATTTGTGCTTTAACTGTTGCCCAATCAATGTCAGGTACACTTTGTTGTTTCTTTAAACTATCTAATAATTCTTTAAGATGACCTGTAATTTCCTGCACTATTTCCTCCTTATTCAACAAATTTGGGTTAAGAGACCAGTTAAAACCTCTTTGCCGCTGGACCTCCATTGGATCTTTAGCAAAACTTAATGAAATTTTTGAATGATCTGATGCATATCGTGCATGTGTAACAACTAAGGGTCCCAGGTTAACCATTATTCTTGAAATCAAAAAGAAATCTATTCTGAACCACATTTTATGACACGGGGAATAAAAAGTATAATTATTTATACTATTTCCAGTATTTAAATACTGAATAGGATCATATAGTTGAAAGTCTTCCTTAACATCACTTAATACTGTTACCACTTGTTTATTAAATGCTCTTTGTGGACAAGATCTATCCAAGTTTGGATTCTGATAGGAATTCCAGTCTCCTCCAATAATTATATAGTACTTATCATATTGTGTCAAAATTGGATATAATGATGTTATGAATAGATGCTGGTCATTACAGGGTGCGTAAACATTTAACAATAAGATTGGTTTATCAAACTGGGTAGCTAAGAAAACAACAAAACACCATCTTCCATCTTTATCTGCCTTAGAGTCTAAAATCTTTCCCTTATATTTGTTTTTAATAATTATAGCTACCCCAGCACTGTTAATTTTACCTTCTGAAGCTATTACTTCTCTAATCCACTTTCTTTTTTGTATATCAACCCATTGATCATTAGTTAAATGCATTTCTTGAAGTAATATAAACATTGCCTTAGCCTGCAACAATAAGTGTAAAATTAACTTTCTCTACTTTAAGCTCTGGAGCCCTTTAACATTCCATGAGTCAACTTCCCACATTCAAATAGTTATTATAACGTAAAAGTTTAGAAGGGAAAACAAAAAGGAAAGGTAAAATAAGTTGAAAAACATACATAATTTGGAAGCATTCTTGACATCCTGTCCTATACCAGTGCCTACCCACTCTAACCCCGGACCTGGACATACATAGGTCTTGCATATCATAGAGGACTAAAAGGGTCAAAGAAACACAGAAACAAAAAAATCTTAAATTAAAAAACCTTAAAAACATCCTATAGTTAAGACCTATATTAGCTAACCTAACTATTACAAAGTCTATTCTAAACATTCCCTAACAAACACCACTGTTATCTACATCTTAGTTGTTATTGAAAAGAAAAATAAATCATATTAAAGATATAACATTACTGTACAAAGCTTTTAGTAGTTATGATTAGCGTGCTATATATAGATACTATAACTCACCTATATACTCATAAAATAACATTTGAGAAAGAGAAAAAAAAATAAGATTTTTAACAAATGGACAAGTTTTCCTTCTATTATAGAAAGAAGCTGAGTTATAACCCTGTATAAAAACACACATACCTTTATATAAACATTTTTCTTATTTAGACATTATAGACTATTGCCATCTTATACTCATATAAACTAATATGCAAATAATGTAATACATAACTATCATCCCTGAGTAAAAATATATAGGTTATATTATATATTATAAAGTTGCAAGATGTACTAAAATCCCTATATTCAACAGTACTGCATAACACCTTTTAATCTGCCATATAGGAAAGGGTTTAAATTATTAACTAACTAACCAGTGTATAAAAATGTTCCTATGTGCTTAAATTAACTAAACAGTACATTACTTGATGTTAAAATGTCCTTACAGGTTAAAAACAAGTCCTGTCAGGTTTCTAAGCCTAGAAACCATGCAGAATACTCATGATGGGGGCCGCTATTACAGACGGACTTCCAGAAGTGCCACATCGAAATATGTCCCCTCTACAGTCCTGAAGGCATTTCCTGTCTTCTCGATGCAGACAGCTCGTGGAAGCCATAAAACTTTGGAAAACAATCGCAGGTCATCAAAAACAGCAAAAAACAGCAACCCTATTAATCCAGGAGAGGCCTAAAGTATTTCAAAAGAAGACAAAGGATTACCCAGACCCCGAGCCACAGTAATCAGCAGATCCAACCTCAGGCAGCCTGGCAGTCCCAACGAGAATACAGTTCAAGTCTCAGAAGCAGGTACACTTTTAAAAACCTTCAGAAACGTAATTTTGGCTTCATTTTTCGCAGAAACAGAATATCTCATCCCATCTACTGTGAAAGTTAATGTATTTGGATATTTCATTTGAAATTTGACCTGTTTATCAATAAGAAATCTATGGTAAGGAGATAAAGACTGTCTTACTTGTCTGATTTGCAAAGGTAAATCTTGAGCCAGAGAGAGATTTTGTTGTTTTTCCACATGATATTCCCACTACTTTTTTTAGCAATTGCAAGTATTCTGGTAACATCCTGATAATTAAGAATTTTAGCATATACAGGTCTTGGAGTATTTGAAGCTTGTTCTCTCAGAGCTCTGTGTGCTCTTTCAATAATGATTTGCTTTGCCATGTCAGATTCATCTAGGAGCACTGTAAATATTTGTTATAGATGGGATTAAGTCATTGTATTGTATAGATTCAGGAATTCCTCTAATAATGATGTTATTTCTCCTGGATCTTGCTTCTAAGTCAGTGATTTTGCTTTGAATAGCCTGAATATCCAAATCATGTGTACTTGTTTTTTTTTGCTAGTAGATTTATTTTGTCTTCATTTTCCAAAATCCGAGTTTCATATTTTTCCATTCTTTCAAGTAGTTGGTTGCAAGAGTTTCCAAATGTTTGTATCTGGCTAGTTAATTCTTTCAGAGCTTCTTGAATGGGTAGTAAGGCAGTTTTGATATCCTCCATATTCAGTGTTTGATCTGATTTAGTTCTGGTTTCTAGCTTTTGTTGTTCTTGTAGTTTAGTAACTTTTTACCTTTTAGAGATCACATCTTTTTCCGGTGACCGCAGTTCTGAAAGTTATGTTTTAGTAGTGGTTGTGTCCATATTTTTTTCCTCTTTCGACATCTTTGTACAGTACAGATTTTTAAAGTGTATAGAGCACACAGTGCCTTTGTTTGTTTTCCTTGTCAGAGCCAGCTAATCTATTATAATCCTGTTGAATAATGTATTAATTTTCATATTTTCTTCCTCCTGCAAGGTAATTCGATGAAGTTGTAGTTGTTCTGTTGAAGATTTAGTGTTAAAAAGTTCCTAGTATCAACTTAAAGTTTAGATTTCTTCAGGGTATATGCAGAGATGTAGTTCAGGAGTGTTCACAGAATGGCAGCCATCTTTGAATCCTCATTTATTACATAATTTGTTACCTATTCATTTTTCTATAGATTTAGGAATATTTTGTAAAAAAAAAAAACCTCACAATGGAAGTGAAAATTCCAACACATCTTTTTGTATTTCCATATATCTAAAATGTTTGAAGGACAACGCAGTGGCAGCTTGGTTAGCACCACTGCTTTTAGGCACTTGTTTTTCCACTTCAGATTATAAATATAGTGGCTTCTTTGTGAAGTCAGTATACCCCCTCCACCCACCCACATGCATGCAAGTTTTTCTTCTGGTGCTCCTCTTCCTCCCACCTGCTTAAGACATGATATAGGTGATTAGTGATATTCCAAACTGACCAAAGGTCTTTATGCCATGTGTGAGTGAGAGTAATATGTATCCTACAACAATCTGATGCATTACCCAGGATTAGTTTCTCTCCTTTGCACCCACAGAATGTTGGTGTAGGCCCCATCTTCTCTCCAACAATAAATGCATTAAAGCAGGCAATAAGGAACATGAATGAATAAATGAATGAATGTATGAATGAAAACTAGTGTAAGAAATCAAAAACTGAGATATTTTCCTGAAGGCTACATGATGACATCAGGTTGCTAACAAGTATTTCAAAAAGCTCCTGTTTAGGCCTTGTCACAGCCTGGGATCTTGCACTTAATTTGACAAGTAAATGAAGAAGGTATGAGAGCAATACAAAATTAGGAACAATAAAACAGTTATCACCAGAATGAGTTACAGTATGCACCAACCCCAGTGCAAACACTGACGAAAGCATATTAAATACGTTTACTCTGTGCTGAGCTTTTATTAATGAAGTGTTAGTATGCCTGACAACACAGTATACATGTCAGGGCAGGGCATTCAAAATGTTGCTCACAGACATAAATCATTAAGCTGGATGGTACCCACAATCACATAAATGCATAGAGTGTGTTGGCAGATAAGGGGAGATTGCCCAAACTTGTATCTCTATATTTCAGTCTAATAGATAAGTTACAGAATCATTGTCAGTGAATATATAGCTTCTTCCTTTAACCCACAAGGGATATGTTATATCTGTGCCACGCTGTTTGAGTTCAACCACTGTTCCTTCTACTCCTTCTTATTGATGTCATTCCTTGAATCCATAAATCTTTAGGCGTACTTAACTTCTTTTTAACACTGTCTCTGATATTTACACCTTCAGGCTACAAATTCTTTCCTACTGTACTTCTGCATTTCATCCCTTGAAAGATATTGAACGTTCTTATCTCACTCAAAGTGACTAAGCCTTTCAAGCATGTATATTATTGTTACCTTTCAAGTAATACAGCTACATTTTTCTGGCTAGATCTCAAGCCATTTTTTTATATATTTTTGGGTTAAACAATTGAAGAGAGGGAGTCTGCAGAACACTGCATACTTCTTCCAGTATGTTTTCTCCAACTGTCCATATGGGTGAAGTGTATGGCATGCAATTGGCTTCTCCTTTTTCATCCCTGACTGCTCATTGTCAAGTTTGATTACTGACTGCCAGCACTTACTGTCCTTTTCTTGACTTTATAATTCCTCTAACCCTGTTCACTCTCATATTTTCCAAATTATGCTACCTTCTATACAAAGCCTGTCACAGGTCCTTGCATCATATGCAGCGAGAGACATACTTTCCCACCCAACTCTTCTACTCTACCACTTTCACTGATATGGAATGGACTATCCACAGATCCACAGAGTAGATCAGTATGTAGCATCCTATTCTTTAATAATGCTCTCTGTTTCATGGAATTTGGCTCACTTTTATCCAGTTTATCACACCTGAACCTGTTCAAAGAGCAGTTATGTAGCATGTCAAACCTTAGAATGGGACTGTGCCAAATATCTTCCTATAACTGTGCAGAAAATGCTATAACCCGTAAGCTGACATTTGCAATGATACCCATTACAAGAAATGTGTTCAATTAATACATTATTAATAATACTTCTGTGTATCCATGATGACCTGGACATTGAACCCACTGCCCTCAGGAATTAGCTCCTTCTTAAGGGGATCTATCAATTTTTCAACCACTGTTTGTGCTGTGGCTTTCCTTCTGACCTTGATCTTACATTTTAAAATTGAACTCTGCATGTCTTCCTCCATTGCTTGCCAATAGCCCCTAGCACTCTCAGCTTATAAACGAAAGCTGTCAGACATCTGCCTAAGTCAAATCACAATTCTTCAGGATCTTGAGTAGTGACTATTGCTTTATCCGCATTCAGTTTTATTCATATAGCTCACTTTTCAGTTAACAATCTGGAGCTGGATCCTTATCTAACCAAGAATAATTTTCTTTCGAGGTTAACACACCTTACTTCTACTTTTATGAATACTAGCATTATTACCTATCAGTTTAGCATGATAATGTATGACTATATCAATTGCCAAAAGTTGTAATTGCATTTAATGGATACTAAAATTAATGAAGTGTATATCAGTCCACCTCATAGATCACACACAGTATTTTTCACCAAGAGAACTGGATACCAATGCCATTTATGAAACAACACTTTGCAGTATTTAGTTTAGTTTATAGAATGAATATTGCAGTCAGGTCTATTGCCATTCTTCTCTGTTTTCTGGTTTCTGATATACCATGGGATGCCAGATGCCACCATTTTCAAGGATGCCATAGAAGATCTCAAGATCACATTAAATATATATATATATATATATATATATATATATATATATATATATATATATATAGGTCTACTTCAGATGATCGAACTTTCAAAAGTTTGACTTTCATATGGCTGAGATCATATGCACGAATTTTTGAAAGTTCGAAAATCTAATAAAAAAGTAAAAACAAAGAAAAAAAACTACCTGAACAGTTTTAGCAGGGGGGCAAGCCCCCCCTGCACCCCTCACATCCCCTGCTATTTATATATATCAACTTCAAGATCACACTACAGTACAGAAAAGGGAAATCTTCCCATTCCGCGCTGTATGGAGATATCCGTTAAGAATGTTTGAACTTTCAAAAGTTCGATCATATGGTCTTGGCCATATGAAAGATGAACTTTTGAAAGTTTGATCATATGAAGGGGACCCATATATATATATATATATATATATATATATATATATATATATATATATATATGGATCTAGGACTATAGAACGAAAGTTCAATAGTCCGATTCCACAATCACCGAACACACTTTAACGAAAGCGCTTTCACCGAAAAAGTGTTTTCATTAAAGTGCATTAAAAAAATAAATAAATAAATCTACTTTTATACAGGGGGGGCAAGACCCCCTGCACACCCCATGTGGGGGGCACCCCCCCTACTTTAATATTCTTACTCCGAGATTGCACTACAGTAAGGAAAAGGGAATATTCCCTTATCTGCACCTTAGTATGATCTCCGCAACAGTCATTCCCCCACGACTCCCTCTAGCTGCAGGCATACTTCCGCAAAAGTTCTTTTTTGGTAAAAATCACTTTCATCTCAGAACAAACAAAAGCCATTTAAGACTTATCTAGGAGCACATCTAAAAAGGTACCCATATATAGTAATTATACTGCTGCTTGCAAAGAGAGTTGTTTCCTTTTCCCTAAACATTATAGAAGTGCATACAGATATCCAATGCAATCTGCCTGCCTTATGTTCAGCTACTGAGGGGGTTAGTAATGAATGTGATGGGATGGCTGAATCTATCTCTCCATCTCCTCTTCTGTTTTGCTGTCAGTAGAAATTAGAAGCAAAATTAAAATGCATAGAAAAGTTAAAAAAAATTGATGAATAGACTTTCTTCTTTAACTCTAAAATTCACAGTAAGCACTTTTGTCTTGTTTCACATTCAATTTTTTGTCTTAGTAGTTGGGTTGTTATGCTATTTTTTCTAGATATTTTGTAATTACACTGTTCTCTGACTGATAGTAATTCAATGGTCTCACATATAATGCACTGACTGGGCAATTTAGGAGTCAAGGATTTCAAGATAAATCTGAATCTGCTACCCCTGAGGCCATGTAAACCAAAGTGTGAAGACAATGATAGATGATAGGAAATCATTTGCAAATCCATTTGCAAAATATCTGTGTGCAATATCATTATTGTAGGCAGTGCAAAAGAAGACAGTCATAATGGAGCTGGATAACTACAACTACTTCCAGATCTGATGACACAGAGATAGATGATTTGCCATAAAAGTTCTTTCACAGACTGAAAAACACAGTTCCTTCTAGGAATTTGAGGAAGTATGTTTAAAGCACGGACTTCCCAGAGGTATAAAAGTATATCTATAAAGCATCAGCAAGCATACAGAAACAACAGATCAGAAACTGTACTTGTTTAAAAGTATTCAGTCAATATACATACATAAATACATACACATATTTCAGGCAAGGCATTAATGCCCTTCTAGCTTGCCAATATACCAAAACACTTGTTCCTACAATAAGTACCCAGGCTGTTCTTAAAAATATCTAAACTAGTACTTGCTTTAATGTAATTTGGTAGTCTGTTCAATGCATCAGCCACTCTGTCAGAGAACCAATTAGTGCACTTCTCATTCCTACAAAATCTTCTACATAGATTGTCTGATGATTCTCTAGTACTTTTTGATAACCCCAAATGTTCCCAGAGATATTTGTCTCTAAATGCCCTATATACCTGAATAGGATCTCCTCTTAGATATCTGTAAGAGACACTGTACAAGTTCAGATATTTTAGTCTTTCATAATAATTTACATTTTGATATCCATGAATGTCATTGGTATATTTCCGCTGTACTCTTTCCAGTTTACTCTGCTTGTTTTCTTATAGGGTTTCCATATTGTTATTCCGTACTCAAGTTTGGGTCTAATGTAACTAACAAACAATGACTTCATCATTTTTGATTCCTTAGACTTTATAAATCTTTTTATAAAACATATAGTTCTATAACTATCATTAACCAATTGCTTGATATGATTAGAAAAACTCATAGCTATATACCCATATACCCAGGTCACTAAATGAGTCTACAGTTTCAATCACTGTGTGCTGTATTGAATATTCACCTTTCAATTTATGTCTCCCAACTCTCATATGTGTATTTATCAGCTTATTTTTCTGACATGCGCCAAATGGTCAATTTAGTGAAGTTATTTTGCAGACATGCCTTCTCTGTAACACATCTAATCAGTTTACCCAATTTCAGGTGGTCTACATATAGACTGTAGAACACCTCAGATAAAAAAGTTAGGTCTGAAGGATACAATCTAAACAAGTAGGTCTGAAAGATACAATCTAAACAAGAAAGGGTTTAGGACAGAGCCCTGTGGGACACCCTGACTGTAACCAAGAATTTCACCTGTTCAGTTGCTGTATGAGACTTGTCATGTCCAATTTGTAAGCCATGCAGCTATCCATTTTATCAAGAGCACATTGATACCTAGTTGTACTAATTTATTGATCAGTGCTTTGTGTATGACCCTGTCAAATGCTGAAGTTAAATCTATATAAATTATATCACAGCACAATATTTCATTCATAGCCTTTATATTGTTATAGAACATCATCTTACAGGTGGTAATAGATCTGTTTTCAACATATGCATGCTGATATATGGTTTCAAGTCCCAACCTCTCCAGTTTTTACAGCTTACTAGATATTACCTTCTCCATTACTGTTCCACAACATGAAAGTAGACTTAAGGGTCTATATGACTCTGAGTTTGTCCTCCTTCCCCTTTCCCTTAAAGACAGGTTTAATAAGCACATGTCTCCAATCTTGAGGAGTATTCCATTTTTATGACCCAGTGAATAACAGATATAATGATAATGGTACCATAAGTTCTTGCTGAAGTGTTCTCAGGTCATTGTTACTAATTCCGTCTCCTCCTTGTGGTTTGTTTGGCTCCTGTTTTGCTTCCATATAATCTGTAATTAACCTTCTGTGCATTGCTTTAGATATAACAATTAATTCAGTCATCCATCAAGCTTTCTGTAGAAGATGAAATGCACACTATTACTAAGAGGTCTTTTCTTTTCTTATCTGTTAGACAACAACCATTTTAATTTTTAGAGTACTAAACAAGTCCTGTTCCCTGTTTATGTACTTATATGGTACAGAAATTCTTTGATTAAGAATACAACAGAGAATTTGGCAAAGTATCAGAAAGCTATAGAAAAACATAAACTATTTACTCTTCAGAAGAAAATGATTCCCCTGAAGATTATTTGTTGTAACATTCTAGTGCTTTAACACCTTATACTTCTAAAACATTTTGTACAGAGGTTAAAGAGTGACTTTAGAAAAGATACATGGTGATAGCTTTCATGGCCGGCACAAGTAATGTTGAAATATGGATTCCTTAGATTGCTATATTTAATGTGTGAAAAGCTAACTACCCAGTTTTGGAGCATGTATTGATGGCTATAACCTATGTTGCTGATGTTTGCTGCTACAGCTAAGAAGAACAAACATGTGAGTATGCTATGTAGATGATTAACTTTACAGATGAATTTGCTGCTTCACATCAGAAAAAGTCAAGTCTTTTATGTGAGTGTGTGGATGCGCATGTGCATGTATGTGTGTTTGTAATGTTTTATATGGCAAGACATATATCCTAGATGCGCATGACTTTGTGCTCCAACAAGTTTCAACCTGTAACAAAGGTTTTTATTTTGTTTGTTTTTAATTAACTGTTGTATACCTCTGAAGAAGTCAGTTAATCAGAAAGTATCCCTATGTTTCCCCAGGAAAAATGCACTTGGCTTTCCCTTTTTATGCATAGTTCCCCAATCCTGTTTTAGCAGGTAGTTCTAATTCTGTTTCTTTTTGTTTTCTTTATAACATTCCTTATTTGATGATTTTGTTTTTGCATATTGTAGTTTTGCATGCCTTTTGCTGTTTGCATTAATTCTATTTATTGTATTTGTTTGCTTCTTTGCATTGTATTACTAGTGAGAAAAATAATTTCCCCATACATTTCACTGATATATATGTATATCATATATCATCATCATGTGTATCATGACATGTGGTTCACACCTGAAAAATAAGACTAGCATGCATTTTTCAGTATAACCTTCAATATTGAAAAATAAACACTTAATGTACAGACTCTATATGCTAATGTCACAGACATCCCCCCCGGATTCACTATCCTTCTGTGCAGGACTACCTTAGTCCTGCACGGAAGCGGACTTTTAGGAGCAGTATGGCAGCGTGCCATGCATATTAATGAAGGAGCACTGCCTGAGCTCCTAATCTTACATGGAGCATGTCAAAGTGCAGGGGGCATGTCTGAGAGCAGAGATCTCAGAATATACATGCCCCTGCAATGAAGAAGAGCAGACAAGTCCTAAAACAATGAACGAAACCGCTCATAGGTGTACGCATACCCCCAGCAACATCCTCCCACATGTACAAGAGCAATAAAACAACAAATATAAAGATATTTTTTGTTTATGAAACAGATTAAATTTAACTGTAGGTGCGTAGGTTTTCCCATCCCTTAGCTATGGTTAATGCAGCTTAAATAGCAGAAGAGGATAAAAAGCAAGATATATGCAAATGAAACAGTATAGCAATAGTGTAGTGGGCAGAGCATTCACCTTCTGAGCAATCATTCCCCGTTCGAGTCCCACTATAGCACATTCCATTTTCCATGTCACATCACTTTATGACCAATATTTTTAGTTGCATAACATACTAAATAACTTATATTTGTGAATTGGAGTACTGCAGTAAATGCAGATGTGAGGTGTCAGTGTCATAATGTTGCAAAGTCCACAGATAATCACACATGCCCCATACAGTACATGTACACAGGAATCAGAGCTACAAATGAAAGGTAAAATGTGTAATGAATGATAACTCCATACAGCTTCCAAATCCCTCACCTTCCCAAGAACCATTAGACATTAATGTCTACATTAGTGCAGGTGTAAATGGGAGTAAGCACTAGTAAGCAAGTGTAAGCACTATTAAGCAGTAGTAAGCGGGAGTAAGCATGTTTAAGCAATAGTAAGCTGGTTTAAGCCCATTTGTGTGGTGGTAAGCAATGGGCACACAGGTTAATCAATATTGAAGCTAACTCTCTGTAAGCATATTTAACCAGAGATTAGCATAGCTTATCCTTGCACAAACCCACGCAAACCCACCTACAAGTGCTTAAAAGTGCCTTAATCACTCTGTATGCAACAGCCGCTGTTCTGGCCAGAAACAAAATAAACAGCCTTTGCAGGTCTTGAACTGAGGACCATGTACACTATAGTCACAGTAGTTAACCACTAAGCCATCACAGCAGTATGTACAATTGAGCTATAACCAAACAGATCTTCACTATAGGAAAATCAAACTGAACATGTGAAAGGAATCTATATACAGTCTTATGTTGTATAACCTACTACATAACATAAATATGTGAACTGAAGTACTGCAGTAAACCCAGATGTGAGGTATAATTGTAATAAAGTGTTGAAGTCCCCAATAAGCACAAGGACCCCATATAGTGTACGTGCACATGAATCATGGATACCAGACACATATACAACATGTAATAACTAATAAATCAGTGCCAAAAAGCAAATATAATGCAAATTAAATATTAAGCAATGCTAAGCATTGCACAGCCCAGCTTAGTAGGGGTAAGCAATGTGTAGGCCAGCTAACTCAATTTGCCCATTGGTATGCCCGTTTAAACAATGACAACCTTAGGTAAGCAGGTTTGCCCATAGCTTAGCCTTTTCAAAACAGTCCAATCACGGCAAAGTGTTGGAAATCGGCCCTATTTAAATCCAACAGGTGGGAAAACATCTCATAACTGGTTGTAGCTTCCCCTTGCAAGCACTATGTCTGGAATGGGAGAGTGTGTGCACTTTTGGGCGCAGTGCTGGGACATCCAGGAGTCCAGAGTCATGGCAGGACTCCTTGTCAAAGACCATGAGCAGAGACTGCTGCAGGACCAGTAGCAGGGTTACCAATATAAAGTGGAAGCCTGGTACTGTCTTGCCTGTGACCTCACCAGTGCCACTGGCATACCCCAAACTGGTGAGCAGGTCAGGCATCACTATGCTGACCTGAAGTGGCAAATGGGGTATCTCTTGGTTCAGTGGATCCAAGAGGCTAGGATGACAGGGAAGGTCCCAGCTGTGTGTAAGTATCACTCTCCTACCTGTTTAATAATTGCCAGCTCATGTATATTATGGATAGGTATGGCTAAATATTCCTCTTATGTCCTTCACAGTGGCAAGTGAGCGGGCCACGAACCAGGAGGCCCATGGATGTTGCTTGGAGAGGTTGCAATGGGAGGCAGGTTAGTAATACTCTTGCATGTACTGTCATAGGAAATAAATATACAAGTATTAGGTAGTTGCCTGTATAAAACCTGTATTGTTTAAGGCAAGTACTGCATACACAGGAGAATATGTCAGGAAGAGTTTCCTATAGGTTGTATGTAAATAAAAGCATAATAGCCTGACAATAAAGGTCTAGCTGCTGGACTGCATGTGTTTACTCAGGTATCATATGGTAATGTAGATTTGCAATCACTTAATAGCACTGTTAACCACACTGTGCCACATAAATAAAATGTGTAGGAATGTCTGTATATGACTGGTGTAATCCCCAGAGGTCATTTAGTACAACTGAGAGAGACTTAGACAGAAAACAGTGAAAAGATAGACAACAAAATCCAAATAGCACATGCAACTGAGATGTGAACTGTTGTATTTTTAGCACACACAGCCATGGTTTGAATCATGGGAGTGGGAGTAGGCTGCATACAGAATCATACCCCACAACTGTCCAGAATGTCCAGTAAATCGGCCCATATCTGCTGCCTGTCACCCTTTCCCCCTGGGAAATCAGTGGGATGATCCCAGACATTTAGGCAGCAAACAAGAAATACACTGATTGGCACACATCTATAAGAACAAACCTGTCACTCTAGCAACTCCTCAAACTGTTATGAGAGTAATAAGACAAGTATGTCCCATCTACACCCCCATGTTGTCAGGCTGTGACCAGAGTGTGTACAGTAACAGAGTGAGATGTATGTGCATAATACTAATGTGGAATCTGGTAATTTGTGTGGCAACATACAGGTAGTGCTAACAAGTAGTGCTCCCACAGGTCCATCAGATATGAACACTGTGCCTAGAAATAAATGATTGATACCTTGTACTGGTACTGTTTACTCTGATATTGTATGGTATTGTGAGTGTTGCAGTTGCTCTGAATAATAAGGTATCACTGATCACTGTCACACACACTGTGGTACATAATATAACTGTGTAGGAAATCTTGTATAAGAGTGTTGTAAGTCACTAAAGGTTGAAGAGGGCAATAGTCTAGATATGTCCTGGTTCACCTGCATGTGGTCAAGAAATGGCCAGAGTCTGTGCAAAAAGAGATGGGCAGGTATGTGCATAACATCAACCTGGAATCTGGGAGTATGTGTAGAAACAGTTAGTTAGTGTTAACAAACAATACCTCCACAGGTATACCAGGTAAGAGGTGTATACTCAAGTAAAACCAGTTCATGTATATAGTTGTCGACAGCCATACCACTGTCCAAACTAAGGCAATAGGGTAGTGTACTAATACTAGTAATGTACAGATAACAGCACTGACTAGGAAAGTAATGCAAAGTACAGGAATATACTAGTTGTTAATTGACATCTTTCTCTCCCCCCACCATATCTGCAACAATAAACTAAATACCCAACTCAATTGGTATGTGCTGACTTAACTGTAATGTTGGGACATATGTCCTATTGTTTTATAATTATTTAAATCTGATTCTAATGCATGTGTTATGTTGAAATACTCCAACATTGGTGGCATAGTGCCATCAATGTACCTGCATGTTGTTGTAATTGCCACTGTGGTCGCATATATGCATGTGTTCTGTTTGCTATGCAACCATTCCATATCTGGTGCCTGGGTTAATGGGAATATCTATGCACGCTGTTATACTTAATCCCAGAATGTGTTGACTATTACTAACCAACATATGTTGATA
>NC_056728.1:1473933245-1474013245 GCF_019279795.1 Protopterus annectens | reverse complement strand
AAACAAAATTACCAACGAACAAAATGAATGAATGCCAGTTCCTTCAGTGTCTTGGGAACCTGTTCTCCAACCAGCAATAGCAGAAATCTTGAAAATCCAAAATAGTGAAGCACCAAAGTAGTTTCAACTACAGTCAAAATCTTCTTTTGGCGGTTATTTTAAAATGAATCACGTCACTGTTTTTTTTTTTTTTTTCAATAATTTTTATTTTTATTTTTACATTAATAAATGTCACAAATAAAATAACAAATAAAAACCATCTTACAACATGACCGTGTGCATATATATATATATATATATATATATATATATATATATATATATATACATACACATACATACATACACATATATACACACATATATATATATATATATATATATATATATATATATATACATATATATACATACATACATACATACATAAACACATATATACATACATACATACACACATATACATATGTTATACATTGATGTCAAATACCACAGGATAAAGGTCATACAACATATCTATTTACACTATGTACATAAATGCTTTCATTGTTAATTCCACAGTTTTATAGACAGTATATACATTCGTAATATCCAAGTTATTATTTAATATCTGAACTTGTATGTGTTCTTTGGTTCCACTATAGTGTATTTCTAAGTTGCTGTGTGATGAATTATGCTAATATGATGTTAAAGGTTTGTTCCCAAATTTCTCTGGATTTCATGTTTTTGTTTCTTTTATCTATTACTATTTTATGAGCTAAAAGGTGTTTTATAGCTACTTGTTTAAAACCCTCCCAAGAGATATTTATCGTATCTAGCCATTTAAAAGCTATATACAGTTTCATTAGTAGGAAAATTGTTAAAAGTGTATTTGCTTGTTTTCTTGGGATGTTGGGTGGGAGAATGTGTAACAGAGTGAATTCCCAAGTTAATGTTGATGTTTGATAACCCGTTTTTTGTAACTGTACCTTGAGAGAGTTCCAGAGTTTATAGACACATTTACAGCTCCAAAATACATGGATTAAGTCAGCTATCTGGCCCTTACAGTGTGGGCAGAAAGGTGATTTTGATGTGTTAAATTTGTGTAGGATTGCAAGTGTAAAATAAGCATTATTACTGATCATGAGCTGCGTGTATGCTAACTTTTTGAGGGGTAGAATCTTCAGTGTTAGATTGATTGCCTGACTTATTTGCTGATCATCTATGGATGGTTGAATTTTTCTCCAGTAGTTAGAGAAGATGAGGTCCTTCTGGTATTTGATTTCATTTATCATTTTATATGAATTGGTAATAGTTTTCTTTGTTGTGATAATAGTTTTCCAAAGCCTGCTACAAGTTTCTATGTCACTATTGGTCATAGTAATATTTTGGAGATAACTGGAACACAGTTCTTTGATTTGTCTTACGATTATTATGTGTGATTTAGGGAGGTTTAAGTTGGTCCTCATTTCTTGTATTGAACAGTTAAGGTAGGGATAGATATCTTGGATTGTTTTATCTTTTAACAAAAACACCTCACAGTTCAAGAAATAAGAAAACACACAGCCAGCCAGTACTTCACCAGTAACTTGCTTTTCTTTAATTAAACGATCTGGTACCTCAGCAGTTCGCCTTCAAGGATCACAATTAATTCAATGCACTCATTACATTTATATACACTTCTCTTTTAAACAATTAACAAATTAATCCCCTAATTAATCAATTTAACAATGAAGGATTGTTTAAAGTGACCTTAAACCAACCATAAATTTCTATAACATGAATATAAATGTATAAATACACGAATAAATAAATAAATAAATAAATAAATAAATAGATAAATACATAAATAAATAAATAAATAAGTGAGCGTGTACTAAACATCAATAATTCATTAGATGCCTAATTCTTGATTCATACCATTGGGCTTTAAGGTATGGAACTTGAAAATCATTCTAGTCTCAAGTTCCAATAGTTTTCCTACAACATCATCTCCCCTCTGAAGGAAGGGTTTTCCCAAAACACTAAATGTTAAACTATTAGAAGACCCTCCATGTTTTTCTAAGAAATGCTTAGCAACAGGGCTAAACAAATTTTGGTTCCTTATATCTTTTTAATGCTCTAAAATCCGTATCCTAACCATCCTTTTGGTTTGTCCTATATACCACATATTTTCACATGAACATCCCAAGATATAAACCACCCCTGTTGACTTACAATTAAAATGATGTTTAGGAGTATAATTTACATCATTAATGATGCTCAGGTTCATAACCTTATCACAAATATTACAAGAACCACAACGATATGTGCCCAACTTTAAAGTCATGATATTCTCTTTCCTTTCAATTAGATCATTATTTAACAGTTCCTTAAGATTTTTTCCTCTCTTATATGAAAATGTGATATGTTTAGGGAACAAGTGACCAATCAATTCATCATCACTGACCAAATACCAATATTTTTTGACCAATAACACTAATTTATCAGAAAAGGCAGTAAACTTGGTAACATAAAAAAGTTTATCAGCTTCTTCATTGTTCTGTTCTATGTTCAACTCTTCTTGCCTAGATTCAAAATTTATAGACTCTATTTTTCTTCCAAATTATTTTCTTCCAAGTAATTTATCCCTATATGCTAATAACTGTATTTTGTTATAACCTCTTTCACCCAACCTCAGCACAACTTTATTTAATTCATTAGATTTTTCATTGATGTTACTAGTATGATCAAATATTCTCTTGAATTCTCCATAAGGTAAAGCCTTCAGTGAATGGTCAGGATGCATGCTTGTCGCATGCAAAAACATATTAACTGAAGTAGATTTTCTATAGGGCCTAAATCCAATATTCTCCCCATCTACAAATAGTGACAGATCCAAAAAATTAATCTGTGTTCTATTTAATTCATAAGAAAAGGAAAGATTGTGCCCATTATTATTCAATACTTCAAAAAATTCAAAGAAATCAATTATATCTCCCTTACAGATGAAAATCAGATCATCAATAAAGCGTTGATACAGTATCACATTGTTCTTAAAAAAATCAGTAGGGTAAATAAATGTTTTCTCAAAAAAGCCCATATATATGACAGCATATGAGGGTGCAAAAGCTGCCCCCATCGCTGTACCTTTTATTTGCAAAAAATAATTGTTATTAAATAGAAAATAGTTATGAGTCAAACAGAACTCTAATAAGCTTACCAAAAAATTGGTCCTTGGCCCTTCACCCAACATATCATAAATTGAATCCAGTCCCCATCTGATGTCAATGTTTGTGTACAATGATTTAACATCTATAGTTACCCAATAATAGTCTGGGTGCCATTTAGTTTTGGATACACTATTGATAAGATCCTGAGTATTAGAAATGTGAGCTGTAACCCTACCCAGGTATGTTTTCAGATAAAAATCCAAAAAAATATTTACATTGTCCAAAAAGGAGCCTATCCCTGAGACTATGGGCCTACCAGGGGGTTTTTCTAAGTTTTTATGCACCTTAGGCAGAGCATACAGGATAGGTATAGCAGGTTTTTTAATATATATTCTGCAAACATCCCTGTGTTCAAAAAAGCCCAAACGTTCTCCCTTTTCTAACAGGAATAATACTTACTTACTTACTTATGCCCGCCACCCTTGACAGGGTATGGGCCACCAACTACAGCTCTCCACCGAATCTTGTCCTGGGCCAACTGTTCTATTTGGTTCCATGTGTAGCCTCTAAGCTTAGCATCTGCCTCAAAGTCTCGCCTCCAGGTGTTTCATGGGCGGCCTCTTCCTCTCTTCCCCTGAGGATTCCAGCGCAACGCCTGTCTTGTAATATTGTTTGCTGGTTTGCGAAGAGTATGCCTGATCCATCTCCACCTCCTCCTCTTAACTTCTTCCCGAATCGAAGTTGGTTGGTCCTTTCCAAAAGGGTGGTGCTAATAGTGTCTGGCCATCGAATGTAAAATCTTCCTGAGACAGCTATTTGTAAATGTCTGAAGTTTTTAGTGGTGGTCTTGTTTAACCCCCAGGTCTCTGCCCCATACAGCAGTACTGACTTCACGTTAGAGTTAAACAGCCTTATCTTGTTGATCAAGGATAGTTCTCTTGTTTTCCAGACCCTATTTAACTGTATGAAGGCTGCTCTTGCTTTTCCTATCCTTGCCCTGACATCAGCTTCTGATCCGCCCTGCTTGTCAATTATGCTGCCAAGGTAGGTAAAGGACTGCACTTCCTCCAGTGGCTTCCCTTGCAGAGTGATAGGGTTAGTATTTGTGGAGTTTAATTTAAGGATCTTTGTCTTCAGATTGTTAATGTTAAGACCCACCTCTAGTGCTGTAACTGCCACCAAATTTGTCTTGTTTTGCATTTGCTGCTGGCTGTGAGAGATGAGGGCGAGGTCATCAGCATAGTCCAGATCTTCCAGCTGATTCCATAGGGTCCATTGGATCCCATTTTTTTTTGTCCTGCAGTAGATTTCTTCATAATCCAATCGATAACTAACAGGAAGAGGAATGGTGACAGTAAGCATCCTTGCCTGACCCCAGTTTTTACTTGAAAGCTTTCAGAGAGCTGCCCTCCATGTATAACCCTGCATGATAGACCATTGTATGAGTTCTTTATCAAATTTACTATTTTCGTTGGTATACCATAGTGCTTCAGAAGGCTCCACAGTGTCTCTCTGTCCACGCTATCAAACGCCTTTTCAAAGTCAACAAAGTTGATATACAATGGTGAGTTCCATTCAACTGACTGTTGCACAATTATTCTGAGCGTTGCAATTTGATCAGTACACGATCTATTTTTGCGGAAGCCTGCCTGCTCTTCTCTCAGCTGTCAGTGATGTCCTTTATCCTTTCCAAAAGGATACGGTTGAAAACTTTTCCTGGAACTGATAGAAGATTGATACCTCTGTAGTTGTCGTGATTTGCTAAGGTCCCCTTTCTTGGGAAGCTTAATGAGATGGCTCTCTTTCCATTCTGAAGGAACAGTTTCCTCTGCCCAGATTCTTTCAAAGAGTGGATAGAACATCTCCACTGATGTATTCAGGTCTGCTTTAAGGGCCTCTGCCGAGATGTTATCCGGTCCTGCCGCTTTCCCATTTTTCATTTGGATGATGGCTTTCCTGATCTCCTTGCTCGGCTTTTCACAATTGATTGATAGATCTTCATTGGCTGGCTCAATAATTGGAGGGATTAGAGGTGACGGTCTATTTAGAAGTTCTTCAAAATGTTCCACCCACCTTTTCAGTTGATGTTCTATACTATTGATGGTTTTCCCTTGCTTATCTTTAACAGGTCTCTCTGGCTTACTGTACTTTCCTGAAAGTCGCTTGGTGATATCATACAACATTTTTGTGTTACCACTGTAAGCTGCCAGTTCTGCCTCAACTGCCAACTGTTCCACATAATTGTTCTTATCTATTTTAATGCATCTTTTGACCTCTCTGTGGGCATCTGCATATTCTTCTTGGGCCTTGCTCTTTGAAGCTCTAGTTTTACTGTTATTTACTTTTGCCTTCTTCCTCTTTCTGTCTTCTATCTTTACCAGTGTTTCTGCAGTGATCCACTCTTTCTGATGATACTTTTTAGGTCCCAGTATCTCTTGACAAGCTAAGTCTACAGCCTTTTTCACATTCTGCCATGAGCTGTTTACTCCACCCTCCTCAACCAGTTCTTGTAGCACTTCAAATTTGTTCTTCAGTGCAATGTTGAACTGCTCTTTTGTCTGAGAATCTTTCAATAGATGAACATTGTATTTGATTCTCCTAGATGACTCTTGAACCTGGGTTCTTTTAAGCTTTAGCTTCAGTCTAGCCACCAGCAAGTGATGGTCAGATGCTACATCTGCCCTCTTTTCACTCTGACATCTTGTAATGTTCTTCTAAACTTTCTACAGATGCATATGTGATCTATCTGGTTTTCTGTTGTCTAGTCAGTTTAGACCCATGTATTATTGTGTATCCGTTTGTGGGAAAATGCTGCCTCCAATGACCAAATTGTTGAGAGCACATAGATCAACAAACCTTTCACCATTCTCGTTGATTGTTCCCAGAGCATGTATACCCATGATTTGCTCATATCCTATGTTACTGGATCCGACCTTGGCGTTTATATCACCCATAAGGATAGTAAGGTCTTTGTCTGGGTAGGTCTCGAGGATCTGCTGCAGTCTTTCATAAAACTGATCTTTATCTTCCTCTTCACTGTCATTAGTTGGTGCGTAGCACTGGACCACATTCATTGCAATTTTCTTCTTCTTTGTACGGAATGAAGCTGTGATGATCCTAGGGCCATGTGCTTCCCATCCAATCACGGCTCTCTGGGCCTGTTTGGCCAACATAAGACCAACCCCTGGGGGGTGAAGTGCTTCACTGTCCTCATGTCCAGAATAAAGCAACAACTCTCCTGTAGATAATCGACACTGACCAGCCCCTGTTCACCTTGTCTCGCTGATTCCCAACAAACTCAAGTTGTTATTTCTCATTTCTGCTGCCACTTGGGCTGCCTTGCTTAGCTCATACATGGTCCTGACATTTCATGTGCCAATGTTTATTTTCCTGGTAGAGAGAAGGGTACTCTGCTTTGTGGCGTCCCTTTGGCTTTGGCCACAAAACTTCATAAATCTTCCATTTGAAGAACTCTCCTCTTCCAAGACAAGATTGTCTGTGTTTCCTGTAGTTGGTGTTTTTGTAGCAATTTGTTTTTTACGGGATGGGGTTGCTAACCCTAAGCCCAACCCTCCTCCTTTTTCAGACGGGCTTGGGACCGTCCTTGGCGGAGTTAACAGGAATAATAACTCATCATTAAATATCTGGGTTGGCTCACATTCTAATTTTTTATATTCATCACCATTAGAAAGTAGAATGTCAACCATATCACAATAATCAGATTTGTTCATGATAACCCAATTCCCACCTTTATCAGCACATTTAAATATAAAGTTTGATTTTAACTTTTTCAATTCTTTCAATGCTTGCCATTCATTTTTACTTAGGTTATAGCATCTTTTTTCTTTACAAAATAATTTATAAGCTATATCAACTTCCTTAAGAAGAACTTTAAAAAAATAGAAATGGCAGGTACAGCAATGCTGGGTGTAAACTTGTTAACATTCTTTAGATATGGTACATTCAATTTTCCATAGCCAGTATTATAATTACTTTCATGATTAACTAGTTCATCATTTTCACACAATTCATTGGGGTCTGACCAATCATAGTCATATGTAGACAAATTCAAAAGGCTATCATCTAAATCAATGTTACAAAAATTAGGTTCAAAATTTTCAATTATTGGCTCATCTTCTTTTTTAAAATAAACTTTAAGCAGCAACTTTCTAATGAAATCTTTAATTTCTAAATAAATGTCTGCAAAAGAAGGAAAAAACGTTGGTATAAACTTGCTACCTTTATATAAAACATTTTGCATATCAATGGTCAATTCCAAATTCAACAAATTAATACACATGAAAGTCTCTTTAGTAACATTTGTTAGAATGGAACCAGCTTCACATACCAATAAGTCATTTGAAGCGGCTTCTTCCCTTCCTTCCGTTTCGCCCCTTATTCTAACTGTTCGTATGAAAGGAGTCCCCTGTGTTGGAAGAGACCGAAGCACCATCAAGCACTTCACCTACATTAGTAGTCATAGAAGTGCTGGCAAAAGTTAAATTTTTCGCAGTGCTCCTTTCCGATGAAGACGCTGAAGACACTGAAAAAACGCATTGTCTTTGACTTCTCTTTTAAACAATTAACAAATTAATCCCCTAATTAATCAATTTAACAATGAAGGATTGTTTAAAGTGACCTTAAACCAACCATAAATTTCTATAACATGAATATAAATGTATAAATAAATAAATAAATAAATAGATAAATACATAAATAAATAAATAAATAAATAAATAAGTGAGCGTGTACTAAACATCAATAATTCATTAGATGCCTAATTTCTTGTTTTATCTTTTAGTCTGGGAAAAGGGACTAAGTCCAGCATCTTATTGTTTATTTTTAAATTTTGGGTTTTTATGAAGGGGTTGCAGTATTGTCATGGCATGTCTAAGGTTCAAGAATTGAAAGAGTTTTTGCACTAGGTTGATAGAATGTTTTAAGGGCTCTATAATGTTATAAGTTTGTATTTCTTTCTGCTTCAGGAATGGAAGTGCTTTGGGATTGAAACCTAGAGCTTTAATATATCTATAATATATTGTCACCCAGAGAGGAGACCAATTTTCCATTGACGGGTTATGTACAGCTATTCTCAATATTCTGTTAGTGTTAATGATTGAGTAGTACATTTTAAAATCTGGTAGATTTAGTCCTCCTTTGCTTTTGGGGAGTGTTAATTTTGGATAGGAGATTCTGTTTTTTTGGGTTCCCATATAAATTTTGCTAGGAAGGTATGAATTTGTTTGAAGAATTTATTATGTATTGTCTGTGATATCATGAATATATACATTAATCTAGGTAAAATGTTCATTTTGATTATTGATACTTTGGCCAAGAATGGTAGTTTTAGGTTGTTCCATCTTTTGCAGTCTTGCATTATATTTTGCCATTTAAGGTTTACATTGTGTTGGTAGAAGTCTTTGTTACTCTGGAAAAAGGTGATTCCCAGGTATTTAGTTTCTTCTTTAATTTTATTGTGTTTAACAATGGTATTAGTGAGATGAGTTTGGGTGTTTTTAGGAGGAAAATATTAATTTTATTAAGGTTTAGTTTGTAGTTAGACATAGTCGAGAAATGTTCAATTGCAGCTATTATTTTGTTTATATCTGAATTTGGTGTAGTGCAGTATATGTTCAGATCATCTGCAAATGCAGTGAGGTATATTTTGAAGTTGTGTATTGATGGAGGATTGTGATATGTATTTTGTTTAATGTATATAAAGAGTGGTTCTAGGTATAGGTTAAACAGGAAGGGTGATAGTGGGCATCCTTGTCTTGTTCCATTTTTTATTAGGATCCTTTGGTTGCAGCCCATTCTATGTCAGTTGGTACTTGGGAGTTAGTGATATTTGTAAGAGCTATTTTTAGTATTGCTTCTGTTTCTTTTATTACATCCATTTTGGAAAGTAAATTAGGGTTTAATGACCAATTATGACCCCTATTCTCTAAATATATCTTTTTGTCCCAGTTAATGTTCAGTGTGATTTTTGAGTGATCTGAAAATAACCTGGTATGTATAGTTATTGTTGGGTCCATGTTAATGAATATGTCAGAGATTAAGAAGAAGTCTATCCTTGACCACATTTTGTGGCATTGCGAATAGAATGTGCATTTCCCTGTTTTATCTGCACTGTTCCCATGTTTAAAAGGGTCATATAGTTTGAAATCTTGTTTGAGTTCATTAAGGGCTAATGTGGCTTGTTTATTATGTGATTTGATCAGATTAGATGTATCCTTTTCTGGGTTTTGATATGTATTCCAGTCACCTCCAATCACTAGGCAGTGATCTTTAAATTGGTTTAAGGTTGGGTATAATGACATAAAAAAGTGTTGTTGGTTATTACAGGGTGCGTAAACATTAAGTACCATTATAGGTTTTGGTATTGTAGGACTACTAAATGTTACATAGCACCATCTTCCCTCCTTGTCAGCTTTGGTTTTAAGTATTTTTCCTTAAATTGGTTTTTAATTATTATGGCAGCCCCAGCACTGTTTGTTTTCCCCTCTGAAGCTATGATTTGACTTATCCATTTCTTTCTGCTAATTTCTGCCCATTGATCTGCAGTCAAGTGCATTTCTTGTATTAGTATGAGGTTGGCTGTGGTTTTAATGTAAGGTGTAAGAATAGTTTTCTTTTCTTCTTGTTTTGGAGCCCTTTAACATTCCATGATTCTATTTCCCACATTTATTTATTAGGTGTATTCCTTAGATATGCCATGTATATTAGTTTTGTTTTGTTAGTTTTGTATGTGTTACTGTGTGATGGTTTAGGAAAGCAACTATTTATCCCTGTCCCTACACTGTGCCTAACCACTATATCCCTGGACCAGGAATAATCAGGGGGGGGATGAAGGTTCATTATATGGTTTACCTTTACGTCTAATCTTGGAATGTGTTTTCTTTTTAGATATAGATTTACTCCATAGTATCCCCCCTGTGTTACTATAAACAATGTGGACAAAGCTGAACAAACTAGTTCCCTCAACAAACACTGCTACTTAATATCACTAGCCTCTTCCAACATATTATTTATACAGTGATGGTATTGCATTTAAGGTACAGCATGTATTGTTTTTGTCTTGTGACTAATTCTTTCTAATAGTATTTTTAAAACAGCATATTAATATACATTCCTCAGTAAATTATAACAATATGTGTACCATAGTAATTTTGTTAAACAATCAATCTTGTCATTTTTACATTTTTCTCTCATTTGACTTCTTTTTCCTCCCCTTTACTTATTCAGGTTTCGGCCTTCTTTGGTGCCTATAGTGATGTTTTTCCACATCAATCTGTGTGGGTTATAAAATATATACTTGGCACCTATTTAACAGAAGTACGAAGTATAGAGACACAAAAAAAAA
Source organism: Protopterus annectens (assembly GCF_019279795.1). Lineage (NCBI taxonomy): Eukaryota > Metazoa > Chordata > Ceratodontiformes > Protopteridae > Protopterus > Protopterus annectens. The sequence continues at coordinate 1,474,002,751 of NC_056728.1, read as the reverse complement.
AAAAGAAAAACAGCTTAGCCAAACAGTCCTTCTGCTATAGTTGACATATTAAGGCTATATTTACATTATCCCAGGATTGTTAGGTTATTTTACTAATTTCCTGAGATTACTTCTCTCCAGGATCTTTTAACACATTTCTAGTATTTACATAAAACATTTAACAATTTTTCCTTTTTTCCCAATATTAATCTATGAGCTAGCATAATTCTGACAGTTTATTTCTTGCCTATTATTTAAGGCTGGAGTTTCATTCACCTACACAGTACTGGGTGTACTGTTTTAGTGAATGGTTCAGTCCAACAGTACCTTGTTTCTTCAAGGTTTTGCTTGCACGTTGGTTGACATCTATGGTGCAGCTTTCTTCTTTTAGCTGGTGCCAATCAATTTTCATTTTTCAGGCAGTAAAATCCTTTGGAGCTTGCTGAAATCCATTTTGTCTGACTGTTCTTAATGAAGCCATCAAAAGCCTAGGGGGACTGAATTTGCAAGCCAATATCCGAGATGGGAACTTCCTTCCTATATTCGTGCATCGGAAACAGCAGTTCATTTTTGGTTCCCACCCAGGTTGTACTTCCCTTTCCTGTGTTCCTCATGGCTCACATCAATGACCCAAGGGCCTAGACAGCAAGGGGAAGATTTCAGAGTTGGATCCCAGCTAGAGTGCTCATGAATGGGGTTGTTTTTTCATCCAAGGGACCTTTATCTTTTTTTTGTGGATTTATTTCACTTCTGAAGGTGGAATTTGCTTGAAAACAGCCAGGAATGTCTCTTTTGCCTCTTTGGGGTTAGCAACCATGTATTTAACCTCTTTGATGTAAAAGATTAACTGATTTGGATATTTCATCTGGAATTTGATTTTTTTTCTATTAGGAACCTGCAGTATGGAGATAGTAGTTGTCTTGCTTGTCTTATTTGTATTGGGAGGTCTTGAGCAAAGGAGATTTTATTATTATTCCAGGTGAGTGTGCCTTTTTTCTTTGCTGCCAGTATGATTTTATTTACATCTTGGTAGTTTAATATTTTAATATAGACAGGTCTTGGTTTCAGTGGTGTTTGCATTTCCCTCAGGGCTCTGTGGGCTCTCTCTATTGTTAATTGCTCACTTCACTGTTTTGGATTTTCAGGATTTCTGCTACTACTGGTTGGAGAACAGGTTCACAAGACACTGAAGGAACTGGCGTTCATTGATTTTGTACTATTGGAAGGTGGAAAAGGAGTCTTGGTGTAGGCATTGCTCCTTTTTAGATAGTTACCCTGGCTCTGCTGTTTGGCTCAGTAGCTGTTAATACTGCTTCATCCGTGCTGTATTGTTAATGCATGTTTGTTTTAGAATTCCATCTACTGCTACTTATATTGTCCTATATAACATTCATCTATCCCACTGCCTACCACTTAATTTCTTGTAGATCCCTTCTGAAACACTAATCATTTTTCCCTCTCTCCTTCTAGTTATTTTTGTTCCCAATCACTACCTGCTGAGAACCAGCCCTTTTACGTGCAATGCTTGGACACCCTGACCCCTTTGCAGCTAATTGAAATCCCGTTTATTCAAGCAAAACTAATCTTTAAGTTCTCAAACGAAAATTGTGTATGTCCTCTTTTTTTATCTTTTGATATTAACTAAGTGATTGTAATTATAGTTTGTGGCATGCACACTGCTCGGACTAGCCAGGAGACCTGCCCTCCCACAGTCATTTAATAACCTAGTCTTTTTTCCAACCACCATTGGAATATTCTAAAACTGGCCATTTTATCTTAATAGTTGTTCTACCCCATCTATTTAATCAGCCATAGGCACCATCCCTTCCCCCAGACTAATTCAGAGCAAAATTCAGAGCTTCACCTACAGTGTACAAGCCTGAACAGTAAAAGACGCTGGCTGATAGATTTTTATGAGCTGCTTCTTCTCATGGTTCTACCCATGCCATTTGTCTTATCTAAGCTTGGACTCAATCTGCTCACCTACCTTACCCCCATTCTCACCCACCCCACTTCAATTTTATTTATAGCTATCCTTATTCCCACCGAATCTTCCTTCCTCCAGTCACAGATCTCCACCTCTACACTCCTCCCACCCATCCCATCAATCCATCACATACACACTCTTCGCCATTAACACCATACTCTCCACCTCTCTTCTCTCACTAGTCCCAATCCTCTCACCTCCCACACTCCACATCCCTCCTCTAAACCCACATCCCACCCATTTACCCAGTAATCCTAGTATCATCCTTATCTTTCCACTCCCTCAATCCTACTATACCTCCCTCAACCTCACTCCCACACCACTATTCTTACCCAAACCTTCTTGTATTTCAACATCACATAGCTATGACTCTTATATTCAGCATGTTTCTTTTTACACTTACTATCTACCTCTCACTTCTGCTAAGACTATCATCCTTTCACACAAAATACACAACACCCACTCCATCCCCATCCACATTAACTCACACAAACTTCCTCCCCAGTTTCTGTACCATCTGCCCCACTCTCTATAGTACAAATTTCATATTACTAAAGAAATTTATCACCATCTCCCCACACCACAACCTTCCTTACAACCACAAATTTAAACATTTCCATTACCTAAAAATGAAGCCCTTACCCACCTATTTCCCTGTTTTCAGTGAACTGGTCCTTTTTAGTGACATACATCCCAACCCTGGCCACTCTGCTCCCTCTCATTATTCCCCTAACTCCACAAAATCCCTAAACCTTACCACAAATAATCTCCAAAGCATTAGAAACAAAAATCCCCTACTGCACATGGCAAAATCAATATAAACCAGATTTTACCGCTATCACTGAAACCTGGCTAAAAACATACATCAAAGATACTGAATGTCTACCCCAAAACTACTCCTGCCTTAGTCCCTAGTAGATAGACTACATAAAAAAGGTGGTGGCCTTGCCTTACTATTCCCAAACTCCTTTACAGTAGTTCCATATTCCAAGCCAATTCCCCACTTCTCTACTGCATTGCTACTAGTAACCTTTCTAAAACTAAATGGTTGCAAAAGCCTTTGCATCATAGTCATATAGATCCCCCCAGGCAATAATACTTCTATTCTTGAATAAATTCTTGCCTGGACAACAAACAATATAAAAAATTAGATCATTATCCTAGACAATGTTAATATGAAATAGTTATTGAATGCTGTGAATGTATTAAATTACTGTGTTATTTCATCAAAATAAAAATCATTTGAGTAAAAAAAAATATTAACCGCCTAGATATTTCCACTGATAACCCTTCTGCATATATTAATCTTCACATCTACACTCAGCGCATCTCTGACATTACAAGACACAACATCAAAGAAAACAAAGGCTCAATTGTAGATTGGATCTTGGTTTCTGACACAGAAAAAAAATTACCACCACAGGAACTCTCCCAACTAACATTAGTGATCACTCTCCAGCATTCATAATATGTAAGCTCACCTCCATACCAAACTTACACCAATATAGATACAATAGAGATTTATCCCATTTCTCCCCAAACACGTTCAATGGCATCCTACAAAACACTAACTGGAGCCAACTAAAATGTCTTCCTCTCAACAAAGCTGTAGAATTCTTCAACTCTACATTTCTTAAGATCCTAAATAGTCTTGCCCCACTCCGGCTAAAAAGGATCAAGTCAAGACACGCAGTTTGGCTTTCAAAATCCACAAAGCAACTTATGCCCTCTAAGGAAAAAGCATGGAAAGCCTGGCAAAAAAAAAAAACATTGTCTAACCTCAATCAATATAAACAACGTTGCAATCAGGCCAAACATGTAGTTATCAAAAACAAAAAAAGTATACTTCCAGGTTATCAAAGACCAACATAGACTTAACCACAAGAATTTCTGGGGATCAATCAACTCCCTACTCCACCCTGGCTCTAATAACAACCCATGTCCAAATCCAGAAAAAACACCCTCTGAGATAGCCTCCCTTTTTAACACATATTCATTGACATCATCAAAAAACTTACTACCACCTTCCCAGCTATTACATATGTCCTACCAGGAACTCTACCTGTGCATTCCCTTTCGAACCTACAACCTGCGTTCACACTAACACCCATACCCACCTCCACTATCAAAAAACTTCTTCACAAACTCAAATCCCTGTACCAGTACCCCTGATAACTAACCTGCAGAATACTTACAACTGTCAGCCCCATCCATTGCATATCCTATCAACATCCTCTTCAACAGGTCCATTCAGGAATCCTGCATACCTGGTAACTGGAAAAAAGCATGTATCCTTCCACTTCATAAAGGCGGCAACAACTTTGACATCTGAAACTTCCGTCCCATTGCCATTCTCTCCCCAGTCTCCAAAATACTGGAGAAATGTATTCACACTCATTTCTTTAGTCATCTGATACAACACCAAATCCTCTCCCCCACTCAACATGGCTTTATGCCCAGAAATAGTACTAACACTGCCCTCATTTCCTTCCTCGACACAATAAACAGAGCTTGAGATGATAGTCCCATAGTCTCAGCACTCTTTCTAGATCTCTCAAAGGCATTCAACACTATATTCCACTCCCTTCTGCTTACTAAACTCTCTAATCTCGGGCTATCTTCCCCTACCCTACAATGGTTTACTAACTATCTCAGTAATAGACAGCAATCTACTAAATGGCAACATTCTTCCTCCCATTTCATAACTACAAATACAGGTGATCCCCAAGGTTCAATACTGGGATTCCTCTTGTTCAGATTATTTGTCAATAACTTTCATTCCTCTCTCATCCACAGCACTGTCATCCAATATGCAGATGACTCAACTATCATCTGTTCTGCTAAATCTGCCCAACACTACAGCATCTCACCCAAGATGCACTTACTTCCATCTAAACCTGGATGTCCCAGAACCATCTTTATCTCAACCCCAATAAAACTAAACTTTTAATATTTACCCCTACACAATCCAGCCCTGTTGCCAAGGCACAACTCTCTGTCTGCTCCCAAAATGACACCATTATTGACGACATCTCCAGCACCAAATTGCTAGGTGTCATCATTGATGACAAATTACACTTTGACCTTCACATCTACAATAACATCAAAAAAAGCCATCAAAAACTAGGCACCCTGTACAGGCATAACTATTTTCTTAGCCTCTCTGCCAAAAAGGCCCTTGCCTCATCCTTCCTGCTACCAACACTTCTGTGTGGCGCTCCCGTCCTCACCACTCTGCAGTCCTCCTTGAGAACAAAACTAGACTCTTGCTACAACAAAGTCACTAAATTTGCTACAAATGCAAAATTTTCTACCCATCACTGTTCCTCTCTGCATCAACTAAATTGGATAGAATCCCCACACCATCTCACATTTTTACAATTAACTACAGCCCATAAGCTCATCTACCACACAGAAACCTGCCCTTCCCTCTCCTCCATACTGACCATGTATCAACCTAACCGACACCTCAGGTCCAAAAGCAAAATGTTACGATCCCTAGAGAAATCTAAGATCTCAGTCGGTCAAATGTTATATTCCTACACTGTCTCTAAAGCATGGAATAAGCTCCCCCTTCACTCAGAACTATCTGCAATTTGGCCTCCTTTAAAAAATCCATCAAACTACATCTCTCCTTGAAATAGTTATGCTCCTGCTCTGCAAAAACAGAACCCCAACTCCTGACCTCTCTCCCTGTCAGTATACCTCTAACTTATCACTTTCTTCCCTCTGCCTACTTACTGCTTCCCTGTCACTTTACCCTGTCCTTTCCCTCCTTTTACCTGTTAATCTCCTACAATTCCTACACTGTACTTACCTCTTCACAGCTATGAACCTGCAGATACATTACATTCATGTGGTATTTGAATACACACTATTAACCTTGTAGATACATTTCACTAATGTGTCATTTGAATATAAACCACTTATTACTTGTATGATTGTAATCTTTTCACTGTTGTTTTATTATAAGTTTTAATTAATGTAAGAGTACTGCTCAATTTTATTTTGTTTTTTTCTCTGTTATGTGCATTAATATTTTCTTTATATTTATTAATATTGTCTTTCTATGTAATTGTGTGGAGCTTTTCTCCCTGGGCCTCCACTGAAAATGGGCTCTTTCCAGGCCCAGTGGACCTTCCTGGTTAACAAATGCAATAAAAAATAAATAAATAATACATGGCCCACCTCATAAGTAAGGGTATCACATCCAGGGACAAGGAGGTCATAACATCCCTGTCGTCTTCCCTTATAAGGCCCATTATTGAGTACAAGGCCTCTTTTGGCATGTACCTCACAAAGCACATGCAGCAGCTGGAGAGACCACAGAGGTTCCTCACCAGAAGACTCCAGGGCTTCAAACATCTACCATACACAGATAGGCTAAAACCCCTATCTCTCAACTCAGTTTCATACAGACTCCTCAGAGGTGACTGCTGTCTGCTATACAAGGCAATCACTGAACCCACCTTCATAGGACTGCTGCATATCTGCAAGTCAAGCTCCAATGGAGTAACACATGCATGTGGCCTCAACCTGGTCTGTGACATCAACAAGACTTTTTGGCAGGACAGATTTGTGTCCCGGGGACTCCCCCATCTATGGAATAGACTCCCTCTCCACATCAATCAGAGTACCTCTTTACCCCTTTTTAAGCTCAACCTGGATACCTGGATGGAAACCAGAAAATATACACCTGGGATTCCACCCATGTCCCTGCAGGACAGGGGCATCGGGTACTGATTTGTCTAATCAAGGGCTAAACTCTTTGCTAGGCTTATAAGGGCCTCAGGGCCAAAAGCTTAGTAACCTCCTATGATCCTATAAGCCTATTTAATTATAACAATATCATGATTTACAATACTTTTCTACTTCTTATTTCACGACTTAAGAATGAAGAAAGAGTGATACATGTAAACTTTGATATGAGAAACTGTTAGTTTCAATCCTTATAGACTGTACATAAGCATTTATAGCGGAATCAAACCAGACAGCTTAAGAGATATTGATTATTCACATATATAAATTCATAGATATACTGTATTCATTAGCTTCTTTTGTACTTGAGCTTAACAGTCAGTTTATATACATATTTACTAGTGCAATTAACAAGAGGACTTTTATGAGAGAAAAAAATATATATATATATATATATATATATATATGGATTCACTTTATATCCTCGAAATACTGAAATATCGAAATTCAGTATTTAAAGGCTATAAAGTGGAAACCTGAAAACAATGAAAACTCTGAAGCGCGAAATTTAAAATCTCGCACACCGGAGATTTTGAATTAGTGCTTCTACTTCACACACACACACACACACACACACACACACACACACACACACACACACACACACACACACACACCTTCTTCCTCACACAGAAACACAAGCTCTCTACTACATAAAAGTAGGAGGGCCCCCATGCACCCCCAATGTGACGGCTTTTGCCCTCCACATCCCCCCTACTTAAATATTCTAACTCCAAGGTTGCACTACATACAAACATACACAAAACACCACCACACAAGCTACATTTTCCTCACACACACACATCACACAACAAAACACATTAACACACACCACAGCCTCTACCCAAAACCCTAAACAAATAAACACTCACCTGAATCCACAATCACAGCAAAACTCCGGAAGTGCTAATTCAAAATCTCCGGTGTACGAGGTTTTGAATTTTGTACGTCTGAGGTTTCGTTATTTTCATGATTCCACTTTATGGACTCGAAATACTGAATTTCGATATTTCAGTATTTCGAACTTCTAAAGTGAATCCATATATATATATATATATATATATATATATATATATATATATATATATATATACACACACACACACACATATATATAGATACATACAGAGAGAGAGAGAGGGGGTTTTATATACACAGTTGTCAAGTTTCCACTAATATAAACCAGCAATTACAAAACAAACCTCCTTAATATAATCTCAGATTTATGCAGCAATAACAGAGTAGAGAAAGATCATATATTTTTTAAAAACCTTCAAGCACTCAAAGGTGGTATGAACAATTTAAGTAACTGATCATCCAAATGTTTAAATACCATTGTCAGTTAATATGGTTTTGCATCATTAAATACCATTGTCAGTGATTATGGTTTTGCATCATTAAATACCATTGTCAGTGATTATGGTTTTGCATCAAACCATTTGCACAGTGACAAGACGAACAATTTGAACTGAAAGCTATGCAGTAGCTAAGGTGTTTAGGCAATCAGCTGTTTTAATTGTGATTATAGAACTCTTTCGAGACAGAGCATATTTGTTAATTGAAACTGCACCTGCAACTGCAACTGCAAACATGGTTCAGTTCCAAATAAAATAGTGAAAAAGTAATTTAATCTGCCTTCTGTAGTGCAAAAAGCCTGCTGCTGGGATGCTTCCTTCAGCACTCTGGATAGTACTCACTGAAGAAAATGTAGTTGTAAAATAACTTTCTAGGTACCATAGGGCATAAGTGCAGTGAGCTTAGTGAAAGAGGACAGCTAATGCAGATTACAAATCCAGTTTACAGATACTTTTACAGAGGGGTGTCAGAATGCCTTTTGTCACAACAATTTGATTAGGAATGTAGCAATACATGCAAATTAGTATCATAACTATGTTTATGTTTATTGCAATAAATGATCATTAATGCTTGCTATAGTAGGCCAATATAATATGTGTCAATTATGTTAAACATGACACTGACATTTAATGCAGAATGCATGTGCAAGGGTATGATGCACACAATATTTTTTATAATTCAGAAGAGTTATCACATATCCTAATTATCGGGCTCACTCTGCTCCCCTACTCTACCCCCAAATCTCACCAAGCACCTCCTACTTGACATTTATACTTCCATAGGACCACCCACATATTCCTCTCAATAGTACAATCAGTTCCTTCCAGTAGGAAAACAATCAATACAATGACTCCCAATAGTAACACCCACTCTAGTTTACCACCCAAGACTCTCACAAATTGTCTTAATCCATGCCTCCTATAACTACCAAATTACATCTCAATAACCAACCAACTACCCTCCTAACATGTTGTTTCCTAATTTAAAACAAAGATGCACTCTCCTAGCCTTTATCACCAATTATCAAATCTACCTCCTACAAATACTTAGGACTTCAACCAGTCCTCACAAAGAATATCAACATCTAGCCAGCCTGTCCATCTCCATAGCACCCTGTCTCTATAAACAAACCACATCTGATTGATTTTTCTATAAATATCTTAAAACTAAGCATCCTAATTTACGATCAGATATCAAACTAAGACCCAAATATAATTGACGTCACTCTTCCCTCTGCAAAAATATCAATTATAAAAATTAGCGGAGATATTCGCCTCAACTCTGGTCCCACTGTTCAAAACAACATCACTGCTAACCCAAAAATAAAGCAGTCACCTAATACATCTCAGCAAAAAAACAGAATCCAAACTCATCTTACTAAATATGGACCTAGGAAGTATGTGCAATAAAACTGATAATATGCATGCTTATCTTACCATATATACTCCTGATGTAGTCATAGCTACTGATACCTGGTTAAAAAAAGAAATAAATTATAAAGATATCTTCCTCCCAGGATGCAGTATAATCAAGCATGACAGACAAAACAAGCATGCAGGTGGTGTAGCAATCATCTATAAAAATTCCCTGACCATTACCTTACTTCCATAGGAAATACCCAAATTTAACAATGCTGAACTACTAATAACATTCTAAAAAATCAACAATAGGAAGAGTATACGTTTAACAGCAATTTATATACCCTGAGGGAATAATGTTGATACTGCTAAAAGCATCCTGTATTGGATATCCCAACAAATTAACCATGAAACTATACGTGGAGACTTATATATAGACTAGCAACTCATAAATTCCACTACCCCCACTGAATCCATAAACTTATACAACTTCTGACAATTAATAACCACACCTACTAGAATAAATAAAACTTCAGGGTAGACTCAACAATAGATTGGATTCTTACAAACAAACCAAACAAATTGACAAAAGTAGATGCCCTCTCAAATAGTGTAAGTGACCACATATCAACATATGCTATTAGAACTCACCATAACCAAGATAAACAGGGTCTATATTAAAACATTGAATGCTTAAAACAGTGAACGATGCTTCATCAACCCTTTTTCAGTGAAAGATGAAAATGTCGACACCTCAGAACAGCGATTTCTTTCCTAGGGAAAGAAATCGCTGTTCCAACCAAAACAAAAATAAAAAACAGTAAACACTTCTAAACACATACACACGTATGTTAACCCTAATTCTACCCCCCCCCCAAAAAAATGTAAACAGCTGAAAACACATATGCATATAACTCAACCATACATCTAGTGCGAAAAAAAAGTAAACATTTTACAACATATGCACTTACCTTAACCCGCACCCTAACCCTAAGGTCATTAACTGTTGCACATTTACGTAAACAGTTCCAAACACATACACACTTACCTTAACCCTAATTCTACCCTCAAAAACAAAAGTAAACAGCTTAAAACACAAATGCACTTAACTAAACCGTACATCTAACGCAAAAAAAAACCCCAGTAAACACTTGCATACATATGCACTTAAACTTAACCCGCACCCTAACCCTAAGGTCAGTAACTGTTGCACATTTACACATGGGAGCTATACCGGACAAGGGACCACACTACAGTGCAGTACACAGCAAAGCAACAAAGTGGTCAAATGACTTCTTTCCCAGGGAAAGAATTTGCTGAACAGCCGCTTCGCTGTTTTGCCTGTTCACTCTTTAGGTGTCGATGAAAACGCCTTCGACAAAATGCATTTTCGTCGTTCTAATAGGAACCCAATAAACATATTCCCAGGGATTAATTAAACAAAAGTTTCCATGCAGGAACAGTGTAGCCACTCCTACATGGAATATGGCTGCCAAGTGATTCAGGAAACAGCTGACCTGACATGCACGACCCTGCCGACACTGTTCCTGCACAGAAAGCTGTGCAGTATACTAATTACCTCATTTGCTGGTGAAAATCATGCAAATGAGGTGGATTCGTTATTCAGGAAGCAGGCAGGCATCCGTGCAGTAACAGTGCTAGTTTCAATAATGAGTTCAGTTACTAACAAACACATTTCTGCAAATAGCAAAATGGAGGCATGACAGCTCAAATAAAAGCATGTATTATAAACTTCAAGCATACTAATGGCCAAATATATGGCCATTGGCAAGGAAAAGTGTTTAATTAAAAAAACAAATCTAAGTTTTTTTGGCTAATCTTGGCCGTTTAAGCATAGGGCAGTGGTGCACAAATGGGATTGTGCTGCAAATAAAAAAAAAATATATTAAAACACAATTTTAGTGGAAATCTACATTTTGCCATTATAGTCAATGGCATACAGAATCAAAACACTACCAGGGAACATTGGTTGTCAAGGGGAAAGCCTCCATGTCAGAGCAGTAACTATGGACTAAGGCAGTGGGGTATGCAAATGAGGGGAAATTTACTGAATAACAAAATATTCTAAGTCCACACACTGCACGTAACTGTGCAGGTGCTAGAATAGGATAGTGTAGGCAGGAGGAGCAGCTAATATGAAAAGGGAGCGTGTCATGCTTGCTGTAAGCACATTGGAGGTCCATTGCCCGAGTTTGTGCTTAGCTAAGCACAGCTAACCATAGGGGTGTGTCTGAGACTGCAATGTCTTACACCATGAAATGAAGAGTGTGTTCTCATCCAGGGAGGGCCATTTCTGCTAAAATGTGTTTACATTAGCTAAACAATTGTGCGCGGCACACACTGGGACATAAACAAAAAATGGAAATAGCAGCTCTGTTTGCATTCAGGCAGCATATTTTCACGCTGCGCCTTGGGACTTAAGAGGGGCGGAAATGGGAAGGGGGAAAAGGAAAAAAGGGAAATAGAAAAATACGGCCACTCAATTACAAGCAAAATAGCTGGCAGGTGGAATGTCTCAAAGTCAACCAATCACACAGCACACCACTATAAACTATGCAAACACCTTCCAGTCTGTTTATTTTCCCACAAACTATGCACCATAGGTGTACATATATGGGAGAATTTTAATTGATGAAACTATCAAAAAATGTTAGGGGCTGCTGTCGCTTTGATCTATCAGTATGTGCAAGAGACTGAGGGTGCTGAGGAGGATAATGCTGACAATCAACTTAGACCAAGGAGGAGGAGAAGAGTGTTCAGACCCAGGATAATCTACCAGGGGCTACATGATCTGGAGATAGTAGAGCGCTACATGGTGGACAGGGACATGCTTCAGCAACTCACTGAGCTGTGCAGACCTCATCTCAGACCCAGAACCAACAGAGGGGAACCTATCCCAGTGGATACCAATGTTTGCATAGCCTTAAGAATACTAGCTACAGGTACTTTCCAAAGACCAACTGGGGATATCATGGGGGTCTCACAGGAATCTGCATCCAGGATACTCTACCAGTTTTTGGATGCCAATGTGACCACATGCCACTGAGCACATTTACTTCCCCAGCACCCATGAGGAGAGGACCAGCAATATGCGTCTCTTCCACCATGTAGCAGAATACCCAGAGGTACTGAGTGCCATAGACTGCACACAGATCCACATCAAAGCACCACCCAGTGACCAGGGCTGGGTCTACCTTAACTGCAAGGGGAACCACTCCAACTGCCAGGTCGTGTGCGATGCCCAGGGCATTATCATGAATGTGTGTGCTGGCAGCTCTGGATGCTATCAAGACTCCCACATCTGGCATTGGTCACAGCTGTATCAGTCATTTCCCAGTGGGGATGTTCCATATGGCCATCTGGTGGTGGATGCTGGCAACGCACTGGAGCCGTGGCTGATGACACCCATTAGAAATTCAAAGACACTCACATAAGAATGCCATAATGAGGCACACGCACAAACCAGGATCATTACAGAGCATGTGTTTGGGATGCTGAAGTCAAAATTCCTCTGTCTTGACATATCCAGTAGAGCCTTGCAGTACTTTCCAGCCACATGTGCACACATGTTCATAGTATGTGCCATGCTACACAATATGATACTGCAGAAACAGCGGCAACAGGAGCAAAACGGGGAAGGGCCACACAGCCCCCCACCATTGCCAAGGTCTCCACAGGCACAGAGGGACTTGAAGGAGGAACATCCTGAGCCTGCCCCTGTAGGCAGACAGAGGCATGTCCAGTATGCCCTGGCCTTGGCAAAGAGGCAATGCATAGCACATACACTGACACTGTAGGGCCTGAGGGACTGATATCTCTCTCTGAGTCTCACACACACAGTAAAATGGATGCCAAACATCACACCACATATACCTTACCATGTACAGGAAGTGCACTGTGTGCATCTGACATGGTCAGCCCTCAAGCACCATCCTCACAACTGCTTCAGGCACAAGGTAAGTCAGTCTTCTTAACAATAAATGAATGGAGTAGAATGTTCTGATAGCATATCTATGGTATTGATGCAAGAATGCAAGGGAATGGGATGGCTTACTGGGCTAGCAGCATGACAGCTATGTGAGACAGCAGGGAGTGAATGCCCAGTACTGGCTTACACACACTATGCAGTACTACCCTTGTTGACAATTACCACTGCAGTATATGTGGTGAGCCAAATAACTGGGGAGTCATAGGTCACATGCATGGATGTCATAGTGGGGGTCCCACACTCACCCCCAGCCTCATCCAGCAGATCAGTTGTAGAAAACCATACAGAAATGTCTAGCAAAGGCTCCCACATGGTGACAACCATGACATTCCCACCTACAGACATACACAGTGATATCACAGCAGGTCTGGCAGTGGCAGTATGGCTCTGAAATGTAAGAAGTCTGAAACTAAAAATGTTTATGTCAGAACAATCTGACCTGTGGTCAACACTGTTATGCCTGTAGTCCCAAAGATAGGGCACACCACTATGCTAAATGGTACCAAAATGTTAAGCAAATATCATCACAGTCTGTACAAATGTGTATTGTGTACAGATGTGACCCCCACATTGTCCCATAGAAATGCAGTAACATGTCCCTAGCCTTAAGCAGCATCCAGCTGACAACTAGAGGGATGGCTCAACATGAACAGAAAGCAATTGTCAGTAACACCTAGTCAACTGACTGGCACCATCCCAGGGGTGTCCACTGCTTGGCAGCCTGGAAAAATATGATCATCAGAATGCACTGCCTTGCTACAGATGGCCTGCATCTGTCACACCTAGCCATGCCTCACCCACAGTGCCCTGTTTGGGGGTATCATGGGGTCCAGAACACCAACTTAACACAATCAACAAAATGCAAAGAAAGGCCATGCTGATAACTGCTAGGGGCAAATCTGCCAGTCGCAGAGAGCCAGAAATCTGGACAAAGCCATGAATAATGGAGTGATAAAGGTCCAAATGGAAGGACACTTTTGAAATACTGCTCTAATAATGTTAGAAAGTTGATGGAATGATTGTATTAGCATTGAATGTCTGAGGGGTATGAAGTCAGAAATTACAATGTCAACTGTCAGTAATATCTGACTTCAACCCTGAGTGACTTGCAAAACAGTTTTCCTTGAAAACCACACTTGTTTGGGTAACCAACCAGATATATGAGTTATGAATTTGGATATTCTGTGATACTCTGTACAATCAACAGGCAGAGCTAGGAGTCTAAACATGGAAATGCACTCATTGCAGGCAGTCCTAACCCTGGATGATGGTGACATGTATGCAACCACAGAACCCTGGCCCACAGCCATGAGGAGTAACACACCCTTACCTGATCAGCCATCCTATGTAGCATCCTTACCCAAAATGTGGCCAGCCAAGCCAAATGAGGTGGGCTATATTATATGTCAGACACACACACCTCCAGGCTGGTTAAACAGTCTGTCACACACAAGACCCTCCAAGTGCAGTCAACCTTTGAGAAGTCCCCTATGCAATGTACTGATAGCTATAGGCCAACATATCAGACCCACAACACCCTCACACATATCTTATCCCCTACAAATCCATCTGGAGTCTGCCTGTCACCCTGATCCTGCCTGACTTATATTACCCAACCTTGGACTGGAAATCAGACCATGCCAGAACAGAAATGCCCAGACATTCCACCATTGTAAAATATCACCAAGGTGTTGGACCATTTCCAGAGCTCCAGCAGTCAATTGGTTGTAGGCACACCTCTCAACAGTCTGGATTGTGCAAGAATGCCTAGCATTTGGCCTATAATATTGGTGTGTGCATCATCACAGTGATTTACCAGAGGAATACCAGATGATCTGAGGAGGTATGTCACGAGGTATTGAAACAATACATGACACTGTCAAATGTCATATATGTCAGATGTCTGCTAAAACAAACCCTATAACCCTAGCAACCCATACATTACTAAGAGAAATAGTCACATTCACTGTATGGCCCTTTGTCTCTCCATTTTAATAGGCTATCTCCAGATATCCTGCACCAACAGATTGAGAAGTATGGCTGTAGCACAAAACAAACTGGGCTGGAGTATTACAATCCCTGGAATGAAGTCCCACATTTACTATAGAAGGTCACACTGGGCCTGCTCACATACTTAGAGAATTGTCAGTAGGATCCAGGAATTAATGGGCCTTTCCCAACCAGTGCACTTCCTATTGCCCTACTTTAGCAGTCCTGAATATGTCTGTCACCATAGAAGTACCTTTTGTCAAGCCTCAGCCCTATAAGCTCTGTGGTATGTGGATAACTATGTAACACTATAATACAAATAACTAGTTAGGTAGAAGTTCTAATCTCATTACTGGCAAATGTAAAAGTGTGTGTGCATTTATAAGTTAAAGATTTTGGGCCCAATCATACCCATTACACTTCCCCTTTTCTTACTTTAGCAGTCCTGCAGATATCAGTCCCTTAGCAGTCCCTTTTGTCAGGCCTCAGCCCTATAAGCTCTGTGGCACATGTGATAACTGCATAACACTATAGTACAAATAACTAGTAAGGTAGTAGTTCTAATTCCAGTTTTGGCAAGTGTGTGTGTGTGTGTGTGTGTGTGTGTGTGTGTGTGTGTGTGTGTGTGTGTGTGTGTGTGTGTGTGTGTGTAAGTGTGTAGTTAAAGTATGTTGTGGCCTCTCTCACCCAGTACATCACCCATTGCATACTTTACAAGGGCTGGTGATGTTCCTCACCTTAGAAGTACCTTTGGACAACCTTCACCCTTTAAGCTCTGTGGTGTGTGCAATAAATGCGTAGCACTATAGTAGCAGTAAATAGATAGGACCGGGTTTTGATCTCAGTCCTGGCAAGTGTGTGTGTGTGTGTGTGTGTGTGTGTGTGTGTGTGTGTGTGTGTGTGTGTGTGTGTGTGTGTGTGTGTGTGTGTGTGTGTACATCTGTGTGCAAGAACAGTATCCTGTCTGTGGGAGTTTGTTATGTTTGTGTGAGAACCATATCCATTGGGGGGTGGGTTTTGCTACTTTTTGCTGTTGCCCACCCAATTTATGTCTCAGTGTCCACATTACAAGGCTCACAGTTGTCATCCACTGTAGAGGGACCTGTAGACATTCTACAGCCCTATAAGCATTGTACCATGTGCAATAACTATGTGACAGTATGGAATAGATAACAAGATATGTAGCCAATCTAATCCTTGGATATCACTCCCCACTCAGGGATCATACACAAACACACTCAGGTAGGCAGCAACCCCTACATCAGTAGGTGGCCTGGAAACTGGATCAGAGATAGAACCCACAGAGTGAAAGCAGTGGACTCCATGTCAGACTGCTGAACAGTCACAAGTTGAGTCCCACAGGTTGTGGACCTGGGTCCCCTCATGTTTGTCATCCACACCTTTGAGGACCAGCCCAATATGAAGGCGCCCTGGCTGGCAATGTTTGCAGATGAATACAAGGTCGGTGCTATTATTACCCCCTGACATGAGGTTGACATCCTTCACAAAGGCTTCTCTGAGACCTATGACTGTTGTCAAAACCCTGGACATTTGCTCAATGCCAGATGATGTGCCGCCACCCCTTTGGGCACGAGATGGTTCCCATAAAGTAATACATTGATGGTAGTCCACTGAAACACTGATGTTGGTATAAGGGAACTGCAAACACAGGTTGACAGTGAGCTCTCTGTTGACCACCACAATGCTACTGTCTTCTGAAAGTCCTTCCATGTGTCACTTTACCTGACTAAGGGTGTTGAATCTGGGAAGTAAAAGGACAGTGTTTCCTTGTACTCTCTCCTCAGTAGGCCAATCAATGTATACTATGGCCTATTTGCCATGAACCCCACTGGACACCGGCAACAACAGGAGAGGCTGCAAATGTATCTCACAAAGAGGATCTTAGGTACTACACACTTGCCCCATATGGACAGACTCCAACAACTCCAATGAATCTCTGTCTCATATTAGCTACTTAGGTGTGATCTCTGCCTGACATATACAGCCATGTCTGACCCAACCCTGTCAGGAATGTTACATCTGAAGAAACCAATCTGTCCACACAACATGCCCAAGATACCTCAACCCCATCTTCACATTCAACAGGACATATTGGAAGGACAGGTTCACAACCCAGAGACTGACCACGCTATGGAATAGACATCACATACATGTCAAGCCGAGCACATCACTGGCCCTCTTCAAGACAAATCATGAGGAGTGGATGGGGAATAGAATATCCACCCTGGGAATCACTCCAGTGATTATACACACTGGGGAGTATCGTCAGGTGGCATGATGCCAGGGTATTCCCATGGGCTAGCTTTGTAAAGCCTACATGGCCATTTGCCACGTACACACCTATGAATCTTTGAACCTATGGATCTCAGTACTGTCAAATGTGTGTGTGTGTGTGTGTGTGTGTGTGTGTGTGTGTGTGTGTGTGTGTGTGTGTGTGAGTGTGCATTAGTGTGTATAAAAGTGTTTGTGAGTGTGTAAACATGTGGGTGAAAGTAGTTGGTGCCCTGTCTCACACAGTACAACTACCATTGCCATACCTTACAAGTACTGTAGATGTTATTCACTATATAGGTATCTTAAGACACTACCCAAAGTATACACTCTGTGGTGTGTGCAGTAACTGCATAAAACTATAATACCAATAACTACATGCCTAGGGGTTCTAGTATGATTCCTGGCAATTGTGTGTGCATGTATGTATATGTGTGTGTGTGTGTGTGTGTGTGTGTGTGTGTGTTTGTGTGTGTGTGTGTATTACTGTGTGTAAATATGCATATGAGTAGATTACAGTATTTTTATGGACTCTCCCACCCAGTACATCACCCATTCTCATAATTTGCAAGGCTTGGTGATGTCCCTCACTTTAGAAGTACCTTTGGACAGGTGTCACGCCATAACATCTGTGGCACATGCGATAAATGCGTAACAATGTAGTAGCAATAAATAGATAGGTAGGGGTTCTAATCTCAGTGCTGGTAAATGTGTGCAAGAGAAGAGTACTTTATGTGTTTGTGTGAGAACGACATCGACTGGATGTGCATGGTTTCATATTTTATGCCATGTTACTCACAGTATACATTCCTAGGTCTACAGTATGAGGTCCACTGTTCACATCAACTGTTGTGGTATCTGTAGACACTCTTCAGCCATACTAGCCATGTGCAACAATATGGACTAGTATGGTACGAATAACAAGATAGGTTGGTCTGTTAATGTCAGTACTGGCAAGTGTGTGTGTGTGTGTGTGTGTGTGTGTGTGTGTGTGTGTGTGTGTGTGTGTGTGTCTGTGTGTGTGTGTGTGTGTGTGTGTGTGTGTGTGTGCATTGGTGCATATAGGAGTAGTTGTGAGTGTGCAGACTTGTATGTGACACTATTATGAGTACTCTCACACCCAGTACAGCCCCCATTGCCATACCGCAAAAGGTCATGTGATGTTATTCACCTTACAGGTACCTTGTAACACTCATCAAACTAGTAGTCCTGTGCCACCTGCAATAACCACATAATAGTGTGGTACCACAACTTGATGGGTAAGGATTCCAAACACAACACTGGCAACTGTGATCCTTTGCGTGTATGTGTGTGTGTGTGTGTGTGTGTGTGTGTGTGTGTGTGTGTGTGTGTGTGTGTGTGTGTGTGTGTGTGCGCGTGTGTGTGTGTGTGTGTCTATGTGTGTGTGTGTGTGTGTGTGTGTGTGTGTGTGTGTGTGTGTGTGTGTGTGTGTGTGTGAACAGTATTCTCTGTGTGTTTGGTTCACACAATATCTTCTGGGGTTGAGGGCAATAGCAATCTGAGGTGAGTTCCACCAACTACACTTACCATTGTCCACTCTATTAGAGATGATGTCAACCACCATAGACTAAGAAACAACCCCTCAGCCCTATAAGCTGTGACACACATGCAAGAACTGTTACACAGACCTGGGAAATGTGTGCAGATACAGCTGTACCTTGGCAATGACATGGTTGATGTGTTACAACAGTGTCATACCCCTCATTGGTGATGTCTGCAGGGCTACATCCTGCTGATACACAGATACCTGAAACACAAACAGAATACAGCACATGAAAACACATTCACTTAGTGTTAATAACACCAATAATGCAACTAGCAAAAAGTACTCCAGGACCACCAGGAATTCAGGCAGAAACAAACCTTTAATTAAAATGTAAGCGCTTTCATGCCTACAACACAGCAATTCATCAGACATAAAACAAATGAATCACAATGTTTATTATATACTATAATCAATTAAAATCAATTGATATAAAACAATTAAATAATTAATTGATGAATCAGTTTACATTCCTTTAACAAAGGTTTTAGAGGTACAAATGCATTTAAACCAGGATTTCTATGTGCTTGTAACTTCATTATCCACCTACTCTCATATTTCTCTATGATATTGTTAAAATCTCCACATCTTTTACTGAAATTAAAACACTGTAGTACTAAAAAGTCAAAAGAATGATTGTTAAAACTATAAATATGTTTAAATAAAGCACTATTCATGTCATGGTTTCAAATATATCCAACATGCTCTAAAATTCTCTCTTTTAACATCCTTGTCATTTTACCAATATACAAACTTTCACACTTTGTGCAGGAAGCAAGATACACCAAACATTTTGTGGTACAATCAGCATAAAATCTAGGAATGAAAGTAAACCCATTATATGGGTGTGTAAATGTCTTAACATCTGATATATACTGACATGCTGAGCAATTCCTAAATTTAAATGTCTCCTTTCTTTCAGAAATGGGAGTAGTATTAGTTCTTTTGCCATAGCAAAGCTGTCTTTTAAGAGAAATCTCATTCTTGAAACAAAAATGAGGTTCATCTCCTACAACATCAAAAATAGTATTATCAGATGTCAAAATAGGCCAATTCTTACGTATAACATCACATACAATTCCTACATCACTTGAAAAAGTGATAACAGGTCTTAAAAAATAATTTTTATATTTACTAGAGGATGTAGCTAGAGCATGTCTACCAGAAAAATAGGGTCTGGCTGACCCAGTCCTAGCTACAGAAGTCTCTCTTAATACAGGGCCCACTTCATTGTTTGAATATCCACGGGCTAAAAACTCAGTCTTCATAGTACTTAGAGTATGCCTAAATCTATCATTATCAGTGTTCAATCTAGAAGCTTGACAAGCTTGATTTTAGTAATCTTCTTAAAAACGTGAGAAGGATGCATACTACTATGGTGAAGCAGTGTATTTCTCTTACAAGGCTTCCTATACATAGAAGTCTGTAAATTTGCACCATTTTTAAATAGATGGACATCTAAAAAGTTTATCTCAGTTTCATGAACATTAAGACTAAATCTTAAAAACTCTGTAGTAGACTCTAAATAGGAAATAAAATTCCTCAATTCCACATTAGTCCCATCCCATAAAAGAAAAATATTGTCCACAAACCTCCTATAAAATTTGAGGTATGGACGAAATTCATGTTCAACAAAAACAAATTCATCTTCCCAATTAGCCATTACTAGATTGGCATAGCTATTGGCACAAGAAGTGCCCATAGCCATGCCAATCTTCTGCAAGTAAATGCAATTGTCAAACAAAAACACATTTTCAAGGATAAGGTCCAACAGTGTACAGCAGAGAAATATCATATCATGTGTAAAATCACTATGCTTATGGAAAAATAATCTAACTGCTTCAACATCTTCCATATTAGGAATAACCGTAAAGAGTGCATTAACATCCAACGTAACCAGTAAAAAACTGGAAACATTATGTAAAGAACAAAAGAGTAGGTGGATAATTAAGTTACAAGCACATAGAAATCCTAGTTTAAATGCATTTGTACCTCTAAAACCTTTGTTAAAGGAACGTAAATTGATTCAGTAATTAATTATTTGTTTTATATCAATTGATTTTAATTGATTATAGAATATAATAAACTTGTGATTCATTTGTTTTATGTCTGATGAAGTGCTGTGTTGTAGGCATGAAAGCGGTTACATTTTAATAAAAGGTTTGTTTCTGCCTGAAGTACTGGTAGTCCTGGAGTACTTTTTGCTAGTTCCAGTGTTTGTATTACGATCGGGGACCTTTACTCCTTTACTGCCTTGGATTACACATGTTTTGGTGTTTTGCTTTGCTTTGTTTGTTACCCTTGCAGACATGGCGGATGGACTTGATACTGAAATTGGCTATAGACCAGTATCTGGTGAACGTACTTACTCTGTTAAAAGACTGCAACATTTAATGAATGTTTGTATCATTCCTTTGTTTGCCCTGAAATTAGGGAACAAAGAGGTACATGATGATATGAGTATTGCTAATTCCCATGCTTTTTTGGAGAAGTTACATATTGCTGAGAATAAGATGTTTAAACTTAAACGATACCAATGGCAGCGCATACATTTTGAGGCATGCCTACATTTTAAGGTGATCCCAAGGGGCCTTAGGGTCCTGAGAATGCCCACCTATGGGAACACCTTTCCAGATTTGTTACGTAAATGGCAAGAACTGAATATTGAACTTAGTTTCGACTATTTACGCCTATTAATTTCTTCAAACCTGTGGAGGATGAACTGTTTAGAGAAGTCAATATTTTCCTTAATGAACTTATTTCTAGTGAACCTTCAGATGTTCAGAAAGTGAAGATAGATGAAGTGTTCACTAATGTTGCTGCTTATGAGAACAGACTTAAAATTGTGAAGAGGAAAAAGTTCAACTGTGATTTTCACGATTTTTGCCAAGGACATATCTTTGTTTGGCCAAGGGTGACTTCTAATAATTATACACCTTCTAATGTGCAGGTTATGCCTGAAGATGATTGTCCCATTAATAAAGATGATGCTGTACAGACTTTTAATCAATGTATAGACTCAATTGATAGTTCAGAGCCTGGTTTAACCTCTTTTCCGCATGTGAACGGAATGGCATCAACTACAGGTGATGCTACTTCTGTTTTAGAGCTTGCAACTACTTCTGCAACAGAAGAACATGAGCGTACTGGAGCTGTGCCGAAATCAACATCACTTTTGGGCTCTGTTGATTCTTCTTTTCCTCTACTACCAGTGCCTATCAAAGATGGTCCTGTGTGGAGCGATAAATGGAAGAGAAAATTATCCCTAGAGAAGGAACTGGACAAGAGGTACACACCGAAGCAGCCAAGGAAATGCTAGTGTTTAACTTGTCCTCTGTTGAACTTACTAAAGAACAGGTTTGTGTACTCAATCGAGGACTTTCTTTTATACTTGCTACTAGAACTGACTGCATAGACACTATGTTTGAACTTAGATTATTTGCTGGTAATTTGATGTTAAAAGTTATTTTTCCTAGTAATGGTACCAGCTCATGTGCATATAAAAAACCTAGCACTTTTTGTCCTACACTTTTACCTTCAGTTGAGCTGTTCTTAAACAAGTGTGAATGTGATTTGTTTATTCTGAATAGGTTACCTGCAGGTAATAAGAAAAGGAACTTTACACATTTAACATCAGCTGAATATAGAGCATTTAAAGCTTTAAAAGAAGATGTTACTTTACAGATTAGACCTGCTGATAAAGGAGGAGGGGTTGTGGTTTTTGATAAAAGTGTATATGATGATAAAATGTCCATGATGTTATCAGATGAACCTGTGTACGCTAAATTACAGCTTGCTTCATTAGATAGACTTATCCAGTATGTTCGTGATGAGCTATATGATTTGCTAATGAATAGGTTAATAGATCTAGACATGTACAATTATTTTAATGTTGAACACCCTCTCCTTCCTTTGATATATGGCTTACTGAAAATTCATAAAGATAGTTTAGATCCTCCATTACGACTTATTGTTACAGGTAATGGATGGCTTACTGAACCTCTCTCGATCTATGTAGAGCATAAGCTTAGAAGCTCAGTTGATAGAGTGGGCACTATTCTACGCGATACTTCACATTTTGTATCTAATTTATATGATTTTTGTTCTTTACATGATGATTCCAGTTTTTTACTGGTTACGTTGGATGTTAATACACTCTTTACGGTTATTCCTAATATGGAAGATGTTGAAACAGTTAGACTATTTCTCCATAAGCATAGTGATTTTACACATGATATGATATTTCTCTGCTGTACACTGTTGGACCTTATCCTTGAAAATAATGTGTTTTTGTTTGACAATTGCATTTACTTGCAGAAGATTGGTGTGGCTATGGGCACTTCCTGTGCCAATAGCTACGCCAATCTAGTAATGGCTATTTGGGAAGATGAATTTGTTTTTGTTGAATATGAATTTCGTCCATACCTCAAATTTTATAGGAGGTTTGTGGATGATATTTTTCTTTTATGGGATGGGACTAATGTAGAATTTGGGAATTTTATTTCCTATTTAGAGTCTACTACAGAGTTTTTAAGATTTAGTCTTAATGTTAATGAAACTGAGATAAACTTTTTAGATGTCCATCTGTTTAAAGATGTTGCAAATTTACAGACTTCTATGTATAAGAAACCTTGTAGGAGAAATACACTGCTTCACCGTGGTAGTATGCATCCTTCTCACATTTTTAAGAAGATTACTAAAAATCAAGCTTGTCGAGCTACTAGATTGAACACTGATAATGATAGATTTAGGCATACTCTAAGTACTATGAAGACTGAGTTTTTAGCCCGTGGATATTCAGACAATGAAGTGGGCCCTGTATTAAGAGAGACTTCTGTAGATAGGACTGGGTCAGCCAGACCCTATTTTTCTGGTAGACATGCTCTAGCTACATCCTCTAGTAAATATAAAAATTATTTTTTAAGACCTGTTATCACTTTTTCAAGTGATGTAGGAATTGTATGTGATGTTATACGTAAGAATTGGCCTATTTTGACATCTGATAATATTATTTTTGATGTAGGAGATGAACCTCATTTTTGTTTCAAGAATAGGGTTTCTCTTAAAAGACAACTTTGCTATGGTAAAAGAACTAATACTGCTCCCATTTCTGATAGAAAGGGGACATTTAAATTTAGGAATTGCTCAGTGTGTCAGTATATATCAGATGTTAAGACATTTATGCACCCATATAATGGGTTTACTTTCATTCCTAGATTTTATGCTGATTGTATCACAAAATGTTTGGTGTATCTTGCTTCCTGCACAAAGTGTGAAAGTTTTTATATTGGGAAAACGACAAGGATGTTAAAAGAGAGAATTTTAGAGCATGTTGGATATATTAGAAACCATGACATGAATAGTACTTTATTTAAACATATTTATAGTTTTAACGATCATTCTTTTGAGTTCTTAGTACTACAATGTTTTAATTTCAGTAAAAGATGTGGATATTTTAACAATATCATAGAGAAATCTGAGAGTAGGTGGATAATGAAGTAACAAGCACATAGAAATCTTGGTTTAAATGCATTTGTACCGCTAAAACCTTTGTTAAAGGAACGTAAATTGATTAATTAATTAATTATTTAATAGTTTTATATCATTTGATTTTAATTGATTATAGTATATAATAAACTTGTGATTCATTTGTTTTATGTCTGATAAAGTGCCATGTTGTAGGCATGAAAGCGCTTACATTTTAATAAAATGTTTGTTTCTGTCTGAAGTCCTGGTGGTCCTGGAGTACTTTTTGCTAGTTCCAGTGTGTGCTTTATGTTCGGGGACATTTACTGCCTTGGATTACACATTTTGTGGTGAACACCAATAATTCATCATGGCTGAAAAGGTACACACACACACACGCTGATGTGTGCCCATTACAAATGAGAGATGACAGCACCTTACACAGCATTAAATAGCTACATTCTACTAAAGTCACCATGTGCATCCAACCCATATTAGCATGCCCTTGCATCAATGGTATGGATGGCAGGGATGTGGCACAGGTATCATCATATGCACAGTGTGTTGTGTGGTTTGCAGGAAGTCTAGGATGAGCCATATGGTTGACATCATATGTGTGTGTTTGAAAGGTGTTCATTAAATGGGCTGTTCAGAGGTGGCTTGTGTGTGTGTGGAGGTGACTTGTCTGATGGTGATGTGTATGTGTGTGTTTGTATGCACACACTCACCATGTGCGAGCCCTACACAGGGGTATTTTGGACAGCTGTGGGCCATACATGGCAGGGTGTACAGTTTACCATCTCCAGCCACTGACACGGAAACTGGGCCTGCCAAGGGTTTCACTGGCACCACCACGGCCAAGTCCAGATGCAGTACTACTCCCCGATGATGACTGCTGCCTGTTGGATCCACGTTCCTGTTCGGACTGGTCAGGCTCAAGTGCCCATGGCCTGCTGTGTTGTGGCATGGACAGCACACCCCCTTCAGTAGTGCTAGTGGTACTGCCAGAATTGAAAGTGATATTGCACAGCCACGTAAACCCTCAGCTGATCGTGGTGTTGCCCTACATCTACATGGCTGCTGACCATCATCCACCAAATGCTCAAGCAGATATTCCACCATCAATGAGTGCCAAAGTCTTCCCCCATCATCTAGCCATGACCTCACTATGCTCAAGGATGGCTACAGTGAGTTCATGAATATTGCCATGGACACCAGGGACATGCTCATACATGACCCTGTGTATATGTCTGGTGTTCATTACATGCCTGTGCCTCCATGATGGCCTGAAAAATGCATCTGGTGACTGCTGTTGTGACACTTGCAACAGGGGCGTGATGGGCTACAAATCTCCTCCGAGAAACTATGCCCATCTGCCTGTGTGGGACCTCGCTAGCACTCTGGCTATGGCTAGTGCCTGCACCCTCACTTGCCATAGTTACCACAGTAGCCTGTTCCATGCTACCACCTGCCAACTGTCCATTAGCTGTGGCCACTGGTGATGGGGTATGTGTGGGCATTGTGACTCTGTGTGGGGATGAGTTTGACAATAGTGGGATGCCAACTAATGGCACAGATTTAGCCCCTGACAACCCCACCTGTGCCTCAATATGAGTATCTTCATGGTCAGAGTCTGCAGAGACACCTACATCAGAATCAGAGTGGGAGGGACCTCAGCCACCATGTCCACCTGTGAGGGGAAAATGACATATGTAAATTACTACCAGCACTATAACTTTTGCTGGTGCACACACACACGCACACACACACACACACACACACACACACACACACACACACACACACACACACACACACACACACACACACACACACGCACACAGACACAAACATACAGGTGAGGTGCCTCAAAGCCATTACACAAACCTCACATTAGCCGACTGGGGGCATTCAGGACACACAGTCAGACAATAACATACACACTCTGGACAGACCCTCAGCATCATGCAGTGCAGCCCTTTCCAATTACCATTACTACTAATATACACCTCTGGGATACGTGAGTGGTGTTATTAGGTGATGGCCCTTCACCTAGCACACACTGCACCCATGTAAATTATTGCTGTTCACCTGTATAGCCCTGTGGCAACTCCTCCAGAACATAACTCCCAACTGTACATGGTTTGCTGAATGTCTACATGTGTGGCTCATATGTTTGGTCTGTTCTTCATAACTCGTATGTTTGTCTGATACATTACTGGGTTGACCTGTGGATTGGTGCCACTAATTAATGTCCTAGTTTGAGGTGCAGACTGCATTACCTGCAGTACATGTATGTTAAAACAAAGCCAGTTACTCATCTTCCCAAGCTTACAGTGGATATAGTAAGTGTATACACACCTGTTAACATGCCAGGTTTTTGTGATATATAACATGAGACCTCAGAAATCACATCATAACATTGCCATCATTTCATATGACATATAATCTGTGCAATCCAACTGAAGAACTTATACATCAGTTACAGGTAACATATGGTAAATTAAATATGTACAATAGGCTGGTTGCATGAGGGTACACATCCTTAAAGTAATACTCTGTTAAAGCACCTTTTGATTTAATCACAGCATGCAGTCCTATTGTAAAGGTGTCTATCAGGATGGCACATCTTGACTTGCCAATGTGTGCGCACTCTCACTGGCAAAACAACACCAACTATGTCAGATGGCAAGGGCATCCCCTGTACACTTCCCTCTTCAGGTCACCCTGCATATATCCTAACTGATGTAGGTGTCATCTCTGGCTTGGCCAGTGCAGGACATTGCATGTGTTCTGTTAAAGCCATCCTTTTGTTGATTTGGATGTATGGTTTGGGCCATTGTTGTGTGGAAAGGTGGAATTCCTCAACATCCACAGCTATGTGGCAGACACCAGAAGGATTGGAGCCACAAGGAACCAGTGTTTGGGACTGTTAATAATCCCCTCAAAATTGGCTCCAGCCACAGTTCCAGCTTGTAAACAGCAACCCCAAAGCAGGACACTTCCATCACCATGCTTCACCATGGGGGTGGTGTTGTTGTGGTGATGTGCAGTGGTGTTATTGCGCCAAACACACCTGTCAGAATTGTGGCCAAAAAGTTCAACCACGGTCCCATATTACCATAATACATTTTCCACTTGCTTTTTGGAGACCTGATGTATTGTTTTCAGACTTTCACCAGGCCTGGATATTGTTTGTTGTGAGGAACTTCTGTCATCTTCCAACCTTACCCTATAGGCAGGACATATGGAGACCATGGAAGATTGTTGTGACATTTAGTACACACCCGTTACTTGATAGAGATTCCTGCTAATCCTTCAGTGTTGCTGTAGGGTTCCTGGCAGCCTCCCTTGCCAGTTTTGGTCTTGTATTCTCATAGACTTTGGTGGAATATCCACTCCTTTACAATGTCACTGTAGCCCCATAATTTCAGCACCTTTTGATGGTGGTCTGCACTGTGTTCCATGGTGTGTGCAATGCTGTGGAAAGGTTTTGGTACCCTTCTCCAGGCTGATACATCTCAAACATGTGGTTCTTTAGCAGCTTCATAAGCTATATGCGAACCATGGCTGTTGCTGTAGCAGGCAACTGGGTATATGTTAAGATAATCCTAGTGGGACAGCTGACTGTTATATGCCATTATTCAAAGAGCCTATGCAAACATATGCATCTAGGTTGTTGTACTATTGTTATGTGTCATTATTGTTCCCCTAACAGATTTGTCTGCTTTACAATTGAATTGTACAGGTTATAGGTCAAACAAAAGGTTGGCAGTGTTTTGAACTTGTCCTTTGTGCTCTCACTTTTGTATATCACAAATACCTAGCATTCTAACAGGTGTGTACACCATTTATATGCACTGTATACTACAAATTTATACCATATGACCCTAGTTTTGGGCCTTTGTCCCCCCATTTTGTCAGTCTTTGTCCAAATGTTCTGCAATGACAGGTTGTGACATATACTACAGATATGTAACATCTCCTGCAAATAGGCTCCTGTGATGACCACCGTGATGCAATGCAGTAAACACCACCACAAGTGAACATGCAGATATTGCAAAATGACTGAGTGTAACAGTTGTGCACATGGTCACATGCATTAACTTTAGCATGCCTGGAGTACTGGTGAGCCACAACAGGAAAATCCCATGCTTACCAGCTTCGGGCTGCTGTCCCATGTGTATACCAGAGGGACCTATGTAGTTGTGAGGGAGAGGTATTGTTGCAGATTCACATTAGGCATTGGTAATTGATGAACGCTATGTTTCTGCAAAGGTACAGTACACACTATAATATTACACAATTTGCTATCCTTCACCATAGATGTGCACTTGTGTGCATTACTAAACCCCTCCCACTAATCCATTTTGCACTGACATATGCATCTAGAGACTCTATAGAAGACAGTTTAAATGCTATCTCATTACATTGATGTGCACTTTGGCCTTACCTGGATGCTCCTCGCCTGTTGTCTGGGTGCCACCCACCACCACAACTGCTGTTTCCCATGTTTGAGTTTGTATGGGGGCTATCCCAAGGTTGGCAAGGGGCTTCTCTGTCACTAAATGGGGCCTGTATGGCTGGTCCCCCACCAGTAGCATTACAGTTCCTTACTACAGCAGCAGCCCTTTGCCAAGCACGGCATATCAGGTCAGTTGCTCTATGCCTGACCTGATCATATGTGTATCCATGGTGGCCCAAGATGGTCACTCTATGGACAATCTCATCCCACAAGGTAGTCCGCTCCCCTATATTTTGCTGACTACATCCAGAAAGGATGGCATAGTTTATGATTACAGCTTCTGTGATGGCTGCTGTCTCCCTATCGACATAAGGTGGTTGCCACTGTATGGCACCTGGAAGACATAAAAAACACGACAAAACAGTTAGAAAGCACCAAACACCATAAGAAGCTGCAAATATGGCCAGAATAGTGATAAAATACTCCTTTATTCAACGTGAAGCACTTTTCCCCTCGCTATTATTGAGACTTCTTCAGACAACACAATACCACACATCTTCAATATTTAAATACATTAACAACAACTAATCATTAACTGATTACCCCAATCACCAATCGGATCTACTTAAATAATTTAAAATGGTTTTAAATAATTTTTTCATGACCTTAATCAATTGGTAATAAATTCATCCATATTGTCACACTAAATCATCCAACATAAACCAAATGTATAAAAAATATACATATATATCAACCATACATATGTTAAAGAACAAGGTAAAAAAATACATATATAAAAAACGTGTATGACTACACCTTATATGTATTTAAAACTGTTTGAATAAAAATACAGTCAGTATAAAATGTTATATAAATACAAACAACCACTGTTTCATTCCCATAACTGCTATGTACACTATGTTGATTCAAGCAAAAACTCTAAATAGCTCCATCCCCATTTGAATTCATACTTCAATAACAAACTAAAATTATTAAATATTGAATAAATAAATAATTCATCTAAAATTTTATGTACACTTGAATTTAACAAAGCAATCACTTACCCCGTCCATCCCCCCTCCTCCCTTTTTTCTTTATTATTTCATTAAAAATGTGAATTTATTCAACATTTTATGATTTTTATTTATTTAGTTTTTATTGTAATTATTCCAAGTACTCCTGTTAGTGTTACCTTGCAAGACTCCTTAATTTTAAAATACTCATAACTGAGTAAATTTCATTCAAGCCTGGGTACTGACAGGCCCTAGATCGTAATTGCCATTTTAGTTCTAATTTTTCCAAAAGTAATGTTGCTGGACCTCCCCTCATATCTAACGACACACAATCAATAACTCCAAACTTAAAAGAATGAGTAGGGAATTCAATAATATCCTTCTTAATAGTTCGTATACTATAAAGGTGCTTGTATACTCTTTCCCTAAGCTTCCTATCAGTTTTCCCAATATAGAAAGCAGGGCACCCCTGACAGGATGCCAAATAGACTGCTCCCTCAGAGTTACAATCAAATTTTTGAGCAGTCCTGTACTTTATTTTCCTAGTAGTAAACTTTTCTCCTATATCCATGTATGGACAATAAGCACAACTGCCACATTTATACATCCGTATTCTATTAGATCCTTCAATAAATTTCTTCTTCATCCCCAATAAAGCCTTCAGGTTATTTCCCCATTTGAATACCACTTTAGGGGATCTTTAAAATTAGAAACCAGGGTTAAATCTGATCTGATGATGTCCCAATTTTTGTTAATAATCTCCATAATGCCATGTCCATCTAAACTAAACATGGTAATAAAACTAACCCCTCTTATCGGGTCTCCCAAATTCTCAAGGTGCTCTGGAATGGCCTCAGAAGTGCTCACTCCTAACACTTCACCCAAAATAGGTCAGTAGAAACCTTTTAGTCTCTTCTCCTTCACCTCATGAATCAATTCTATAACAAATATAACCGAATATCCCCTTTTAAGGAACATCCCTTCAAGTTTTTTGCATTCTAATAAGAATTCTGTATCCCTAGACACCATTCGAGCATGCCCTTACCAGCTGCCCCTTTACCACAGAACATTTCTGGAATTAAGGGTGACAGCTACTGAAATGAAGAAAGGCATTCGAACAGGTGTCTTTTCTAAAAATATGAGCAGTATAGGAATTATTTGATAAATATTTTCTCAAATCAATGTCCAAATAAGTAATTAATTGTGTATCAAATGTGGATGTGAATTTCAAAAACATTGTAGTGTTATTAAAATATGTTACCAAGTCGGCTGCATCACTCACATCACCATCTATCAACATAAAAATCTCATCCAGGAAACATGTATAAAAATGTATTCTCCTATTTATATGTGGTACTTTCTGTACATATTCCCTTTCCCAGTACACCATCACCAAATTGGCGAAGCTGGCCCCACATGGGGATCCCATTGCTACGCCTATTTTTGAACAAAAGTTTTCCATTGAAAGTGATATAATTATTAGATAAAACCATGTCCAATAATTTGGCAAACAAGGTAATCTCATCATTGGGGGCTCCTAACTCATGCAACAATAAGCTAAGCCACTCAGTACCTTCCAAATGTGGAATAGACGTATATAAATATTTTATGTATATCGTTAAAAAATTTAATTTACTATTAAACTTTAACCTTTGAAGACTAGCTAAAAATGACCATGGATCTTTACAAATCTGAGGTTGTTATTGCACATACTTCTTCAAACAATAATCTATGTATTTTGCACAAGCATAAGTGATGCTATCCCTTGCATCCACCAATGGTCTCATTGGGGGGTTGGTAATACACATGTATTTTTGGGATACCAAACAAAACCAGTATTTTGGGGTCTGGCATGCATAAATAGTTATAAACAGTCACATCTATTCTAGCTTCAATAAACAATTCCTCTAATAGTGAACTCATTCTCCCATACGCTACATTCAACTCATTCCTTGACACCTCCAAATAGGTGTCCGTTGCAATAATCTTTTCTATTTTTTCTTGATAATCCATTTTATTCATTATAACCAGCCCCCCACCTTTGTCTGATTGCATCAATCTAACCTGGGCTTGCTGCAATAATGCAAGGGCTGTCTTTCTTCTCTAGTAACATTATTTAACCTATTAATACCTTTTTCCGTACTTCTATAAAATTATAAAAATCCAGTTCACAAATTCATTCAGATAACAATAATGTTGGATGAAGGGGTGGACAAAATGTACTAGATGTATAAAAGGGGTTAATCGATTCCCTATCCTAACCAAACATATACTTAAAATTCAGTTTCCTTGTAAAAAGTTTCAAATCCACAATTGAATCAGCAAAATTAGCTTTCCTTGCTGGGACAAAAGTCTGACCCTTAGCAAGTAGGTCAGCTAAAATAATATCCACAGTCAACGATGAAAAATTAAATATTTTAAAGTCACCTTGAGAACTGAACGTAGTGCTACATCCATTAGATAGAACCTCTATTGCTTCCCCCATTGCTGTTGTTTGTAGGATGCACTGTAGGTTACCTGAGGTAGACCCTGCCTCAGGTTGTAGCCCGAGGCTTGTTTCCAAAAATTTGAGCCAATATTTCCTTTTGCAAAGTTATTAGATGATTGATTAACCCTCATATCAGCATGTGCCCCTACCTACACTAACCTTGTTTTAGCCAAGTTGGAAGAAAAATTGGTATTAGAATCATCCTAGAAGTGGTGCTGGGGTTTATACAAAAGATTTCTGGATGATATATGTATGCTTTGGGTGGCACCAGTTGATCAAATTGAGTCTTTTATTGATTTTCTAAATAAGAGTACTAGTTTTTTGAAGTTTACCTTCAAGTTAAGCCAGGTTAAGCTACAATACCTTGATACAGAGATTTATAAGGAAAATAACACATTCAGTTCAAAGGTATACAGAAAGAGTACATATTCAAATTCCTTCTTGCACTTTAATAGTGCCCACCCCTTCCATTATAAGAAAAATATAGTCAAAGGTCAATACATAAAAGGAAGTAGGATGACTTCTAAAGAAATTTTTTTTTTTGGAGAAATGACAACTTTAAAATGAATATTCAAGGCAAAGGGTTACCCTGAATGGTTGTTAGAACAAGTTGAGAAGGAGGTCTTGAATGGAAGGAGTGAGAGATTCAAACCCATCTTGGGTATTAAGTTAACTGATGAACACAAGGACAAGGATATCTTAGATGAAAACTTTGGCAGAGCATTAGTCACTGAATTTAATGCCAGTTCTAAAGTAGTTGGAAAAATTGTGGAAAAGGAGTGGAATAGATTTTCAGCATTCACAGACTTGGAAAAAGTGACTGGGCAAAATCTGAAAGTAGTTTACAAAAATTCCTGTAGTTTGAAAAATCTTCTGGAAACAAATTTTAAAGAAAGAAGTTCCAATAATAAAAAAAGAAAGGGAAGATTTAAACGTGGGCATTGTTCACAGTGTCCATATGTTATCAATAAGGAAAGTATTTTTTTGGAGAGTAGAAGTATGGTCTTGGAAGTAAAGGAGTTTAGCAATTGTGACTCAAAAGGTCTAGTTTACTTAGCATTGTGTGGGATATGTCATGCATTTTATGTGGGGAAGACGGAACGTAAATTGAGGAGGAGGATTTACGAACACATGTATGAGATTCAGATATAAAGACCAATGCTTTGTATAAACAAAAACAAGAGTGTCCCATTGCTCAATTTTTATTTTTTGTTATTGAAGGGGTGACCATTGATGGAAGAGGAGGCCTATGGGAAGAGATAATTGAGTACAGAGAACTTTGGTGGCAGGTACATTGCAGGCTAGTAAACCACCTGGTATCAATGAAAATATTTCATTAATTCCCTTGCTTAAACTCAGATCAGCGAAATTGTAACATAATCAAATACATGCAAGTTTAATCTCTTTTCACAGATTATTTATTTTTTAACCATTCATTTTTTAATTAAATATTTATATTTTTTCATCCAAGGTTGGTTGCTAAATGTCTTTTAAATTAGGTAGTAAGGCACTTTTGTATTCTTTTATTTTGTATGCTTTTCATTACTGTCTGTAAAACATTTCCTTGAAAAGTCACAAGAGGGAGCGAGAGTATAATAAATTGTAGAGTGCAGACTTCAGCATTTAGTAAGAGGTTTTAACTGATTTATTTTTTAACATTGGAATCTAATGAAGAATATTTTTTAATGATTTTTTTAACTAATTTATTATGCATTATATTTATTTATTTTCTTATTTTTTATCAAATGACTTGGTTAGGGCTCAGTAGAATGTTGTTTGTACTAGTTTTTTAAGAAAGGTTTTTTTTTAATGAGATAATTATTTAATTGAACACATATCTTAATTGGTGAAGGTATTTAAGCTTCTTATAAGATTATCATCCCACATCTGATGAAGTTGCTAAAACAAAAATGCATATTTGTCTTGATGTTGATGCTGTGTGGATATGTAATAAATTTGTTTGGAGTGGATTTCAGCCATCTGTTTGGGCTTTATTGTGTCGCCTTCTGAGTCACTTTTTGTTGTTTAATGATAAGATCATCCTTTCATAAGTGCAGTCTCTACCTACAAAAGTCAGGCTTCTCTTGTGGCACTTGTGATTAATACTTTGTTCTATAGACGGTGTACCTATATAGGTATGAGATTAAAATCTCACATTATTGAATTTGCATATGCGGCTTCAATGTCAGGTACATACAGCTTCTTCAACAGAAGTGGTGCATTAACTTCCAGTTAGGAAAAGGTATTAACCTGGGAGAGGACACTTCCATCCCCTTACCCAATTTTACTACAAACATCTCCTCTTTAAGACAGTGATGAGGTCATCCTTGCATAAGTGTAGTCTCTCACTCTAAAGTCAGACTTCAGCATTTGACAGATTTGTACACAAAACACAGATCAATACATTAGAACAACTAGGTATTAATGTACTCTTGATAAGATGGATAGCTACATGGCTTACAAATAGGACATGGCCAGAACCATACAGCAATTGGACAGGTAACATTTTTCGTTACAATCAGGATGTCCCATAGGGATCTGTCCTAGGACCACACTTGTTTAGATTTTATTTTTCATGCCTATATTTTCATCTGAGGTGTCCTACAGTCTATATGCAGATGACCTGAAATTTGGTAAACTGATTACATGTGTTACAGATAGGGCATGTCTGCAAAAGAATGTGACTAAATTGACTATTTGGGCACAGGAGAATAATATGTTGATAAATACCTCAAAAATAAGCATATGAGATTTGGGATACATAAACTGAAAGGTGAATAGTTAGTTCAGCACATGGTGATAGAAACAGCAGATTCATTTAAGGACCTGGGTATATGGGTAGATCCAGCTTTGAGTTTTTCTAATCATATCAACCAATTGGTTAATGATAGTTGTAGAACTATAGGCTGTATAAAAATATTCATAAAGTCTAGGAAATCAGAAATGACAAAGCTGCTTTTAATTTCATTAGACTCGTACTTGAGAATGGAAGAACAATATGGAAACCTTATAAAAAACAAGCATGAGTTAACTGGAAAGAGTACAGTAGAAATATGCCAAGGGCATCCGTGGATGCAAATTTTTAAGTAATTTTGAAAGACTTATTATCTGAACTTGCACAGTGTCTCATATAGATATTTAAGAGGAGATCTTCTTCAGGTTTATAGGGTATTTAGAGACAATTGCCTCTGGGAATGTTTAGGGTTATCAAAAATTAGTAGATAATCATTAGACAACCTATGAAGAAGAAATGAAAAGAGTACTAACCAGCCAATGCATGGAAAATACTACCAACTTATATTAAAACAAGCACTAGTTTAGATATTTTTAAAACCAGCCTGGGCACTTATTATTGGAACAACCATTTTGGTGTATTGGCAGACTAGAACAGCATTAATGGCATGCTTGAAATATTTGTATATATGTCTGTATATATGTATATGGTGCTTGCAGTTAATCTTTAGATTGTGTAACTAGACAGGTAGGAGGTTCATATCTGACAGTGGTGAACTCATATACAGTATGTGGCTTCAATGTTGGGTATATTTAGCTTGCTGAACAGACATGAATCAAATTCCAGTAAGGGGAAAATTTTAACCTGGGAGAGGATCCCTTTATCCCACTTTTATCACAAATATCTTCTCTGCAACACACTGATGAGGTCATCTTTCATAATTGCAATCTTTCACTATAAAAATCAGACTTTTTCCTGTGGTACTTACAGGTAATACTGTGGTCTATAGACTGTGTAACTAGATAGGTAGGGAATTTGAATCCAACATTGGTTAAATAGTCTGACTGTGTGTACTGTCATGTACAACTGGCTCCATGACAACACCCCTTATACAGCCATGCATAAAAATATTTGCATAACGTGGTTAAAAAAAGAGGGAACAATTAAAAAAAATATTTCCAAGGAAATCTGTCTGTACCTAAAATAAGGAATATGAGAAGAGGTATGTTCAGATGCCAGAACTGCAATTTCTGCAATTATTTATACACTGATGTTGAAGAAAAAAATATGAATATTATTGTCAGAATTAGTGAGAAGTATACTTGCATATCTAAGTTTGTTGTTTATCTAGCTGTATGTATGCCATGCATGGCATTTATTACAGGATAAACAACAAAAGAGCTATGCAACAGAATCCATGAAAATAAATATACTATCCAAGTTGGGAATGAAAAAATGCTTTAAGCAAGCACTACAATTCAAAAAATGTAAAGTGGACTTCAAATCATTGTATTAGACCATGTTACTAGATATGATAGTAAGTTTGATGCTGAAGAATTGTGGTGGAAAGAGTATGAATGTCAAGTGATGTTGAATGCTTCCATTCCACCTGGGTTAATTAATAGAGAAGATTTTATAGCCTATCTGAAAATCAAAGGGTTAAAGCATTGAGAAAGCAGTTAATTGAATGATATGGTTATGTGTTAAATGAAGACTTTCCAGTGTTGATTGTATTCAGTCTGAAGAAATCTCAAGCAAGAGACAAAAGCACTTACTGGATACCTTGCTATTTTATTTGATGATTTTAAACAGTTTTATTAAATGGTTTCTTGGTTTTCCTGCCAGCTGTTTTGTTTCCTTTACAAAAATAACTGAAGTGCTATGTTTACTGTTGTGTTTCCATTGTACTGTTCTACTGTCTTGCATTTATCTCCTGATGGTTATTCAAATTAGTTTTGCTGCTTCATGACTCAAAGGGTCCAGGCACAGGAGGTACTTTCTTGACTAGGTTTGAGATTTGACAGCTTGAATCAAATGGGTGCTTCATTATATTAATTTACAAACTTGTAGTTACATTATGGCTCAAGTTTGATTCCCTTGGAGTGGAACTGTTGACATTCTCTGAGTGTCTAAGTTAGCTAAATGGTAGCTGTTTTAATGTGCAAGACTTGGAGCAATGAGATTCAAAGTACAAATAGGTTCATAGGTTCATAGGTAGGTGCTAGGCTATCCGTCCAGAGGCCTAAGTAAGCCTAGCCAATAAGGTTCCCTGGCTTATGCCACCCAAGAAAGTTAATTTCCTGTGCCCCTGTCGAGCAGAGCCACAGAAGTGATCCCCGGGGTGTATTTCCTATTTCCCATCCACTCATCAAGATTTTCCTTGAAGAGTGTTAATGAGGAACTTTGCTTGACATAGATGGGTAGCTTGTTCCAGAGTATAGGAAGTCTCTGGGACAGGAATCTATCCCTCCAGCATGTCCTGTTTATTGTGGTGACAAGGTTTAGGTCCCTAGAGTATGTAGCTTGGAGGGATTGGGATTTCTTTAGGTGTAGCATATCCAACAGCTCTGGGTTTAACATAGCTTTATACGCTAGGCAGTGATCTCATCGGAGTAGGCAATATGCTACAGAGTAAAGCTGGAGTTTTTTGAGACAGTAAGTGTAGGGCATCTGTTTGAGACCAGTAATCCTCTTTGTGAGGTACTTCTGTGGCCTTTCCAGCTGCTGCAGATGTCCTGATGTCTTATGAGGTACATTCCAAAAGGGGTATTGTACTCTATAATGGGTCTAATGAATGCCAAGTAGAGGGGAATAATGAATTATTTTTTCCTGGATGAGAACCCTTATGTGATGAGGTGTGCCACATAGAAGGATTTCCTGACTACTGTGGTGATGTGATTATCAAAGGAGAGACTACTGTCCACCTGGGTCCCAAGGTCTCTTATCACACATTTAGAATTAAGTAGACTGCTGTTTATGTGGTAGTTCATGGGTACAGAGTTTTTACCAAAGGGGATGACAATGCACATTTTGGCATTGAGCTTGAGGCCATGCCACTGACACCAGGCATCTGTCTCAGTGAGGCCCTTCTGTAGGATGTCCACATCATTTGGGGACTCGACTATAGCTCCTAGTTTGCAGTCATCTGCGAACTTTATTAGCCATAAGCTTTCTGTGTTAGTCTGTACTTCAGAGAAGTAGATACCAAACAGGAGTGGTCCCAGAACTGAACCCTGTGGTACTCCACGTCACTGATTTGAAGTCAAATTGGAGTCTGAAACTTTTACAATGTGGGTTCTGCCAGTGAGCCAGCTGGCAACCCATCTTGTGATGTAGGGATTTATACCTAGTTTAGTGAATTTAGCTATAATTCCAGAATGTGGGATGGTGTTGAAAGCCTTGGCGAGGTCAAGATAGGCACCTTACCCTCGTCTATGGCTTTAGTCACTGCCTCAAAGCAGCCGATCAGGTTCAGAAGGCATGATCTGCCTTGCACAAACCCAAACTGGGTGGGGTGCAGAGTTTGGAGTTACCAATATCTTTGTGTATGAGTTCCATGATGATATGTTCCATGGCCTTGCAGACCAGGATCATCAGGCTAATAGGGTGATAGTTCCTAGGATCAGTGGTGGTTCCCCCTTTGTGGAGTGGGATAACTGTTGCTGTGCACCATTCAGTGGGCACATAGCCTGACATGAGACTATGATTGAACATGGTGTTTAGGTGGGGAGCCAGTTCATTCTGAAGTTCGTGTAAAACACACCCTGGGATGTTGTCCGGTCCCATGGATGCTGTGTTTTTGGTTTTAGAGAGTGCAGCTTTTACCTGCATAGATGTGATTACAGGGACTCTGCATTCTTCCTGTTTAGACATGGGCCCTTTAGGAAATATTGGACTCACAGGCATTAAGTCCAAAATCAATACACTTTGGAGTATTCCTTTTTCTCCACGCTATAGCAACCAGCATTGGACAGTGTAAGGGGAGCCTGTTTCCCTACAAAATGTGGTTTTAAAGGAACAGCAATTTTTTTATATTAACTGGTATCCTCTATTTTCACTGTTTCTTTTTCATAATGTTGGGTAGGGAGACAAATTAAGCTGGTGTTATGAAATTTATGTTTCCTTTTGTTTACATGGTTAGTGCTCCAATTTTGTTCTATGTTAATTAAGTCTTAAGGATGGTTGAATGATGAATAAGTGAATAAATCGGTTGATTTGTTCTTTATTATTTATTTATTCCACTCAGTAATTGTATTATTTTAATTACTGTTTATTGACTTTGGTTATGGACTTTTTACAAATAATATATAGCTTATTTTAACATTTACACATTCATGTTGTCTTTACTTCAGTGAATTGGCTAAGATTTGTAAAATATTTATCCTTTAAGCACTCACACAAACTTGACTAGACTGCCTTAGAATAAAGAATCATCTTACCTTCTTCCTACATTCATCATTCCAACCTTCCTTGTACAGTAACCATCACAATTCCTGAGTCCATTTCTACACCACCTCTATACCAATCCACATTTCTCCCCTCATAACAACAAGTTTTCCGTATTTCTTCTTTATTTACATTAACATCTCTGGAAATAAGCCTTTTATACTTTAGCACTTTAGCACTCTGAATCATCATAAAATAATACATGCTCCACTCTGAGAATCAGTGATTAATCAGGTTCATAGGTGTATACTCAGCTAACGACCACTAGGGCCCTTATTAGCCTAGCCTTGTAACCCAAATGTGACCCACAAATCTGATGTATATAGAGGTGATTTACTAAGTGCCTCTGTCCATCAGAGACGTAGGAGTCAGGTCAGGGGTGAATTTCTAATTATCCATTCATTGGTCCAAGTTGTGCTTAAATAAGGAAAGTGAGGAACTCTGCATCACATTTATGGGGAGCCTGTTACAGAGAATGGGAATTCTCAAAGAAACCTATCTGTTTCTCCAACATGTCCTATTCATGTCACAAATAAAATGTAGGTCTTTTAATTTAGTAATTCTGGTGCTGTTTATTTATTTATTTATTTTTTCTCATATTTTTTTATTGATTTTCAAGAGTATAATTACAATTTTTAACAAGAAAAAACAACGTAATATCAAATTTTTACAAAAACTATATACAAAGTCCAAAATAGATACCAAATCTTCAATAACATTACATTTTGTCTAATAGTTTTTTAAGCTTTATCTAGGCAATTTGTTTATGAGTCATGTTTGAGGAGTGTAACATAGCTGTTTGTAATTCCCTACTACAAATAATCTTAGTAAAATATATAAATTCCTTAAATGAGAGGTTATTTTTACATTTCCAATTTCTAGTAATAGTTTTTTTTGCTATAGCAAGTAGAGTCCAAAGGAGGTTCATTTGATTCAGTGGAACATACCTTGGCATCGGTGCATTAAAAAGTATCATAGAATCAGAGATCGCGCATCTGTCCGACCACAAAGCTTTAATAAAATTTTTAAACTCCATCCAAAATGTGGTTATTGTTCTGCATTCTAAAAACATATGTGTCCAGTCGGCATCTATTAGCTCCTTGCATCTCCAACATCTCCAACATCTATTAAAATCTTTCTTGCCTATTCTAGAGGCTTTTTTTGGTGTAATAAAACTTCTATGAATGAATTTCCATGTAAAAATTTTCCAATATGTGGAAGAAGAGGTATGGTAAACAGATCTGAGAATTAAAGTTTTATCATTTATATGTATTTGGGAGTTGTTGAAATTGTTGATATATTTCCATAAATTGTCGTCTAATATTATTAGATCTGATCTAAGAATGTTGTAAAATCTTGACAATGAGATACCATTATTATAGCCTATATTGGTGAAGTCAAAGAGGATGGATAATTTTTTGGGGAGGTCTGTTATAGCAGGAAAATGATGTATTTTAAATTCCGTTAAAATAAATTCTCTGAAGATTTGAATATTTAACCAGTTATTTTGGTAGATATTATACCTGGCTAAAAGGTAGGTAGTATCATGAATATTATTAGTTCCTAAAAACTGATGCCAGAATAATAACCAATTTTCTTCCATAGTTTTTATTTTCATCATGTTAAAGGAATCAAAGCATCCCTTGGTTAAGATTATTGGAAACATTAGAATGGACAAATTGTTGTTCAAAAGGTTCTTATTCATTACTTTTTAAAATTTTGCAAGATATATTTAATTATAGGAATAAGATGTGATTTTTCCTGCTCATTGTTGAAGAAGAATTCTTTAATAACTATAAATAGCTTAATATTTTCAGAGCAATATACGTTTTTGAAAAACTTGTCAAAATTACTTAATAGTATTGTTTTGTGTAAATTTTTCCAATTTGAATGGTATTTTGGACTTAACCACAGACTTGTTATATTAAGAATAATGGCATCAGCATAAAGCTCAAAATTTGGAAAAGCAATCCCTCCTTCAATCCAGTTTTATAGTGCCAATCATATTTAATCCTTGGTTTTGAGGATACCATAGAAATTTAATTAATATAGTGTTTATCTGTTTAAGTTGTTTTCTAGAAGGAGGAGCCAATAATGTTTGAAGATAAAAAGAATTTTTGGTAATAGAATCATTTTTATCAGAGATAATCTTTCTTCTATAGTAAAGAACATTTTCTTCCATCTATTAATGTATTCTGTGATTTTATTTAATAAAATTTTATAATTTATATTTATAGTGTCCTTCCATTTAGACAGAATATGAACCCCTAGATATTTCAATTTATCATTGGTCCAGTTAAAGTTATTGTAATTAGATAGAGTGTTATTCAATTTTTTATTGATGAGAATAGTTTCTGTTTTGTTTTGGTTAAATCTAAGGTTTGAGATTTCCTCAACGAGTTTTAATGATTTGATAATGTGATCAATAGATGAATCAATATTTCCAATAGTTAATAAGATATCACCTGCAAAGAGTAAAATTTTAGAAGAATAGTTCTCATTAACATCAAAACTTTTTATGTTTATATTGTTTCTTATAAAATTAGCAAATGGTTCTATTGCTAATGCAAATAGTAGTGGGGATAAAGGGCAACCTTGTCTAGTGCCTTTTAGAATTTGAAGTGGGCCAGATAAAAAAGCGCAAATTTTAATATACGCTATAGAACCTTCATATAATTTTTTTAACAAGTTTAAGATTTCTGAGGAGAAATTATATTCTTTTAATACCATAAATAAGTATGTCCAGTTAATAGAATCAAATGCTTTATGTAGATCTAGACTGATGAGTGATAATTCTTTTTTTTATTTGCAAAATCTATTAAAGTTAAAAGTCTAATAGTATTATCCTGAACTTTTCTGTTCAGTATAAAACCTGTTTGATCGTTGTTTATTAAAGTCGGCATCATTTGATTTAATCTGTTTGCTAAAATAGACGTAAATATTTTATAATCTATATTTAATAGGGAAATAGGATGATATGATGAAACAAATTTGGAGTCCTTATCTTGCTTTAGAATGGGAGAAATTAGCGAATATTTCCAAGAAGGACAAAGTTTGTCACTTATTCGAACTTCCTCAAGTGCTTTCATTAATATCTTCAAAGCAGAATCAGGGAAAATGTTATATAATTCACCTATTATGCCATCAAGACCAGGGGCTTTATTATTTAAGATTTTGTATTCTTTCTTTAACTTCTATTAATGATATTGATTTAAGTAATCTATTATTTTGTTCTTTAGAAAGTTCTATTTTTGAACTATTATTAGTAAAGTTTAAGTTTGCTTTATTCATTGTTTCATGATGTGAACGAAAAATCTCTAAAATATCTTTTAGATCTGAAGAAGGTTTTGAATTGTGTTTAGATGTGTCTAATATTTCAATTATGTGTTTACTCTTGTGAAGACTTTTCGTTTTGGCTGCTAATCTATGCATATGTTTTGGATTAGATGAATAAGATTGTAATTTTAACCTCTCTAAATTAATTGCTACTTTATGACTAAGAATTTCTAAATATTCGATATTTAGTTGTTTTAATTCCAGATTCGAGCCCAATTCTTTGGGGTGTAAGTTATTTTTTAAAGTGTCAATT
This sequence comes from Protopterus annectens, assembly GCF_019279795.1. Taxonomy (NCBI): domain Eukaryota; kingdom Metazoa; phylum Chordata; order Ceratodontiformes; family Protopteridae; genus Protopterus; species Protopterus annectens. Next base: position 1,473,959,258 of record NC_056728.1, on the reverse strand, counting down.
TTCAATTGTAGATTTAATAATTCTTTTTCCCATTCTTTCCTTTTATGCAAATACCAGGTTTTTATTTTCCCATATATATAAGATTTTAAAGAGTCCCAAATAAACACTTTATTTGTGTTATTATTATCATTAAGTTCAATATAATAGTTTACTTCCTTTATAAACCATTCTTTGAATCCTTTTATCTTAATAATATAGGCTGGTAGTCTCTGCCAATGAATAAGATCATTTGGTTTAATTTTAATTTTAAATAGTATGGCATTGTGGTCTGACAGAGGGCATGATGTAATCACTACATCTTGAGTCTTAGATAATAGGCTGTCAGATATAAACACTTTATCAATAGTTGTCTGTGTACCATATCTATAAGAAAAGTGAGTAAAATTGAGAGACCTCTGCTCTTTGATCATGTATATGTCTTTTAGGTTATATAATGAGACAAAATCTATCAATTTTTTGGCTGATGCAGGTATCTTAATATTGCTGACATTAGTGGTATCTTTAGATGATAGAATACAATTAAAATCACCTGCCAAAATGATATCTCCTTTAGAATTTGCTGTTATTATTTCCAAATATTTGTTTGCAGATTTAGCACCAATACCAGGTAGCCAGTACATATTTGCTAAAGTAAAATGTTTCTTATTCAATTCTAATACTACTAGACACAACATACCATTTTTATCAGAGAAACTGTTAATTATTTTAGGTATTGGTAATGTATTTTTCCACAAAATCATGGTTCCTCTTCTCTTTGTTTGGAAATGAGATTCAGCTAGAATACTATAACCTTTAAAAGCCATTTTTTCTAGATCTTTCTGAATAATGTGCGTTTCTTGCAAAAATATAATGTCAGCTTTATTAGATGCTAGGTATTTGAGTAACCTTCCTCTTTTAGTAGGGTTATTAAGACCATTTGCATTCAGAGACAGACATTTAAACCCAGACATTGATTACTTTAAGCTTTTGATGGATAAATACTATTCTGGACTTAATTAACAAGTAATGTTCAGAGAAGATGAAAATATAACTATATACAAAACTAACCATGGAACATCTAGTTCCTGGATTGATGAAGAAGTCATCAATACCACCCTCTATCATCCTTAGTGCTCAAGACTATCGTTCTCTAATGCTACTACCTAATATTTTATTAAATCAACAAACTACAACCTATTAATTCTCCAGGATGAATAGGTATTACTATGTAGGAGATATTGTGGAAAAACATCAATTACCATGAATAATGTAATTTTCAAAATTTTTAAGAACAATGTCTTTAAACTTGTATCATGACATAGTATATCATATTCATTTATGTCTATTCTATACTAATACAGATCTTAATCTAGTATACTACATTAGATCAAAACCTACTTATCTAGGAATTCAGTAAAGAAGTTTATGTATAAAAATAAGAACATTTATCATGTAACAAAACATTCCTGTATGAACTTGTCTGTGAAATCACAACAGTGTTAATATTTACTATAGAATTAGCATATTAATATATAGCCTATAGGCTTATTTTCCTTTTATATAAGATATAAAATCACCAGTTTTTCATTCCCCTAAAAAAAAAAAAAAAAAAAAACATATCTGATTAACCTTAAATAATTTCTTAAGGTATTAAAGATATTTAAAATAAAGATGTACTAATGAGAATTTTTTACATGAGAAGATAATATTTAAGTTGCACAAATATCTATGCAGGTATATAGATCTGTGTAATCATCAAAAACATTAGATTTTCTTTGCAAAGATGTGGGTCTAAAGAAACTATGTAGTGTAGCTTGATTTTGATAAAAATATCATATAATGAAGTCACAGCTTTTAACCTTCAAGGACACTTCAGTTTTAGATGTTATAGTAATAATGTGTTCCCTTAAGTTGTCCTTTTTAACAAAATACATTAACACATTTTACCAATATTTTTTCAGTTAGAGTGGCAGTGGTTAACATGCAATATATCTTTTGCTAGAAAATGTAGTCTACAGACAGTAAAACATTCAATATTTTATGAATATTAGTGAAAATGTCAGATTGTAGTATGCACTTATGTAGCTGGAGGTGGATTAAGTAGATCACAGTTTCACCATTCACTATAAATCCAACATGATGTAAACTATTAATTAGAAAAGCAGTTAAAAAGTAAAGGCTACCTTTGGAAATAATAACTGTCCCCATGTCCTGATGAAAGTAGTAACTATAAGTCAAGAGTAGCCATCCCCACTTTGCACTGCCCCCCCTAACAGTCTTCTACTACTATCACAGACTAGTGAGGCAAAAGCATCACTTCAGTAACAACTAAGATCGTTCTCTAAGCAGAACTGTCTCTTTTTCTTTGGAACCGAAATTTTTCCTGCCCCAATATATTATTTCACCCTTTTATAACAGAATTATTATTTATTGCAATGGTCTGTCTGCAGCTTTGGCTTCCCCATTCCAGCAGTATTGCCATCAACCAACAACTCATATAATCAATAAGATTGGGGACGAAGATATCAAGATGAAAGCACAGAAAATACATAGCTTCCCCAAAATCTACTTTAAAATAATAAGAACACATTAACCCCAATAGATAATGTATTTTAGTGACTTTATAACCATTGCATATGCCGCTTTCTGCTCTGCTAACCAAAAAGGATCAGATGACCTAGTCTATGTTTTCACTGTATCTGTTAGCTACAGCTGCCAACTAATGATCAAGTGTAAACTACTTTGTAAAACATGTCATCAGAAAACTTATTATGAAGGGAACAACATAGGCATCAACATTGGTTTAGTAAAAAGGACCTTTATATATGTCTATGTTTTTTATATATTTTTCTTTGTCGCTCTTGGTATGTGATAAAGCATTCAGTTGTTCCATTTTCTTTTTTTTTTTTTTTTTTCATGTGAAGGTTTCTGGTAACGTGAATATGTAACCAAAGTTCATATGACAAAAGAGACTTTGAGAGAGTACATGCATAAGTCTCTTGTATTACAAAGAAGATCTGACCAAGAAGTCTCGAGGCAACAGCCTTCTTTTTCCTTTTTTTCCCTTCCTTCTCCTTTAACATTTGAATTTTGGCGGTTAAAAGCTCGCACTAGGGAATCTGCAGCAAGCTATGATAACTGTTCACGAGATACTCATGATGTGCATTTTGTGAGAGAAAAGAAAAACAGAATATGTTACTCAAAAAGCATGTATATGAAGTACAAAAAAAAAAAAAAAACAACTTTGCCCCATTTTATATAAATATAAAATTTTCTGTAACTATCAATTTTACTGGCCAATGTATCTGATATCAAGCATACAAACCCTCCTGTCCCTGCAACACACACTCCACCAGCTTTCATCAGAAAATACATCTCCTTTTCCCTCTCCATCAGCAGAGGGACCCACAAACCACATTTAGTAAAGACACAAACCTCTCAAGTGTATGAGAATGCATTTTTACATGTCATGACAGATTCTTAGAAAGAAAACAATCTTCTCTTATTATGATAAAGAACAATTTCCAATACCTTTTAAACTATTTAGTACAAGTCACATTAAGTTATATCCATTAGCTCTAAAAGAACCCAAGCATAACATGACATTTAACAGGAGAAAAAGCCCGATGATGCAAAAAGGGGCTACACTTACATTTAATTGCACTGAGATGGGGAGCCTTCATTTCACTTATCGGAGTGATCTATATCATCATAATCTAATACACATACAGTATCCGGTATTAAGGGGGTTCTTGTTTTAACCAATATTTCTATGGTATTGCTACATTGCCCCTATGTAGTTGTCAACTAATAATACACTCTGTCAAGGGAAGATTTAGAATTTTAACATCTATGTTTAACATTCTAGCGTATTTGTATTAAAGGCTTTTAAACAGCAAATAAATTTAAAAATAAATAAATAAATAAGCATACTTAATAAATATTAAATGATTTTTACCTTAACATGTATGTTTTTCCCCGATGTAGGTGATTTGTAGCACGAAACTTTTGGGATTTGAAGGGATTGTGGAAGAGCTTCATTTGTATTATTTACCCTTAAGCTTCTTGCTTGTTTTATCAATCAATAACATTTTTCCATTTGTTGCCTGCCTTTTAAACTAGGTAATGAGATGTCCATATCTTCAGTGTTTTCCAAAATCTTATTCTTTTCACATATTCAGAGGTCATCAAGATTATTAAATATTTTTATTCCTTCAGATAGATGTATTTTAATTCTGGCAGGAAAAATGATTTGTGCTTTAATTTCAGCTTTCTTCAGATTTTTAATGAGAGGAATGCAGGCTTTTCTTTTAGTTATTATAGTAGAGGTATAGTCATTGTCAAATCTTATGTTTCGACCATTAATTTGTATAGGATTACCTGCCCACGCTGTTCTCAGGATTAAGTCCTTGTCTTGAGATGATAAAAATTTTACAATAATGGATCTTGAAGCATTTGGATTTTTTGACACAAACATATTTGACAATGACCTGTGAGCTCTCTGTATCCCAAAAGAGAGAGATTCAGGTAGGTTTAGTGTCTTAGACAACCAGTCATTCAAGAACTATATTGTGTTATTTTCTTCCATTTTTTCAGGTATGCCGTATATTCTAATATTATTTCTTTGTGACCTTGATTCTAGGTCCTCCACTTTATCTGAAAGTGCGGTGTTTTGCTTTAGTAAGAAGTCAATCTGGCTATCATTTTCATGCTGTCTTCCGTCTATTTCATTAAGAGATTCTTCAATTTCTGTTATCTGGTCTGTGTGTCTTGTAATTATCTCTTTGAATTCTTCAATCTGCTTTCTATTTTCTTTCTTCATGTTTTCCATGATTTTTTCTAAATTGTCCATTTTCATGGAAAGATCTTGAATACTGGATATTATTGTTTGTAATTCTTTCTTCATGGAAGTTTCCTGGAGAGAGGCTTTTGAATGACTCATGGCTGAGAGAGTCTGTTATATTCAGCTGCTGTACTTCTGACAGGATGTAATTCACTTTCTATTCACCAAAACTGAAATATTTGTAGAAAAAAATAATCCACTGTATCTAAATATATAGGTGAAAGAAAACTTAGATGTTTTTAAAATAATATTAAGAAAATTTCCTGTCAGAGAAATTTCTGTTAAGCAGAGCATCAAAAAAGTGCTGTTATCTCTCTGACATCTTGGCCACGCCCCCCTTGCTGTTTATTTTTCAAATGTGCAAAAGGTTCCTCAAAACAGTATCCATGGATGCCTTGCATGCCAGGCAAAGATCATCTCTCAGAAGTCTGTATGATACCAAGTAAAGGGACAGGGCTTTGAAGTGATCTGAATAGGACATTGTGTTTACTCCTTGTATTCTTTTAGTAAGAAACCTTTGTGGACATTCCAGTTGCTGAATGTGTCTGGTCAGGTATATTATGAAGGAAGCATTATACTCTACGATGGGTCTGATGATGGCTGACTACAGTGGTATGATGATCTCTGTGGTCCTAGATGCCAAGCCCTGGCTTATAATTTGAGTACTGTAGAAGGACTTTCTTGGTAACTTGGATGCATTCTGATCAAAGGCTAGGTTACTATCTACATCAGTTCCCTGATCCGTGACTAGAAAATTGACTTTTAAGGGTATTTTGTTGATAATTGATAATGCAGTTACCCAGGGTGGCAGACGTTTCAAAAGATAATATAATGCATTTCTTGGCATTGAGTTTTAAGCTGTGGCTTTTGCACCGATCATTTATCTTTATTAGACCTTCCTGAAGTGTGTTCTCATCTTGGGGTGATTCAATGACTGCTCTAAGTTTGCAGTCATCTGCAAACTTGGTTAGCCAGTGGCCTTTGACATTGGCTTTGACATCCAAAAATTTCAAACCAAAAATAAGTGGGCCAAGCACAGATTTCTGGGGTGAATCCACTGGTGAACAACCCCTTTGCGGAGGTGGCCTTTCCAGTTCTAACCTCCTAGGTCATATCCGTGAGTCATCTAGCTATCCAGAGTGCCATAAAGGGACTTATACTTAGTGCCCTAAGTTTGACAATGCCTGAGTGGGGTATTGTATAAAATGCTTTAGTAAGATCTAGGTAGGCAGTATGTACTGCTTTCCCCTAATCAATTATCTTACTGACCTTTTCAAAGAAATCCACCAGAATCCGAAAGCATGACCTGCATTATACCAAGCCAAACTGGGATGTATCCAGTGTCTGGAGGTTTCCTATGTCCTTGTTGATAATTTCCATGGTCATTCTTTCCATGGCTTTGCAAATTAGACTAGTCAGACTAAAGGATCTGCAGTTTTCAGGATCTGTTCTCCATTCAAAAGTATGTGAGAACCAAGAATGTTGAGTGCAGATGGGCAGAAAACTGTCTGTTAGACTTGCAAAAAAAATTTTGGTCATTGCTGACTTCTATCTCAAAATGGTACTCATGTCTGCTTTTATACCAGAGTGATCATGTTTGTATCTTTGACACTGGGCTAACACCTGCACACCAGGTGCATCAGGATTAGAGGAATTTAAAGGTAGGAGGTGCCTTTACAGTAACCTTATAATTAAGTAGTTTTTGAAAGATTCAAAAATATTGACGTATTCCAATATATATACATTTATTTTAACAAACAAATCTGATAAAGGGGTATGGTCAATGGATATCTAACAAAAGCACAAGATATTGATTTGGATTGTTAGCAATGTAGCAATGTGGTACAGAAGAAAAGACAATAAAGGAGAAGATAAGGAGCTGTGAAAGTGTACCCAGCAAATTGAAAATGCTATTGGTTAATTAAAAGGGATGGAAACTAGAAAACAGGTAAACAAGAAATGTGGTATAGAAAGCAGTAGAAACATATTGGGAATATTGTAAGTTAACACAGAAGAGATATGTAAGGGGAGATGGGGTGAAAGTAACAATGTGCGAAGAATGGAGAGTGAGGTTAGGCAGCAAGTACACACACACACTCACACACACTCACAAACACACACACACACACACACACACACACACACACACACACACACACACACACACACAGTCTGAAGGCCATGCACAAGTAGGGGTAGATACAAGCACACACACACACACACACACACACACACACACACACACACACACACACACACACACACACACACACACACACACACACTCTGAAGGCCATGCACAAGTAGGGGTAGATACAGCCACACAGACACACGCACACACATGCGCACACACACACACACACACACACACACACACACACACACACACACACACACACACACTGAAGGCCATGCACAAGGAGGGGCAGATACGATTACAACATTAATCAATAAAACCAGAAATCCACATCACTATACTGTTAAGCAGCCAATGTCACCTTTTCACTTCAGATAGACTCAGGACAATGTATTCAAAATAAATAAATAATACAAAAAATTAAAATGAATTTCTCTTGGAACATCAAACCTCTATGAATTTTTATGAAGAACAGCTGGAGCAATTGCTTACCCTCTTACAATACTAAATAACAGTTATTTTAGTTATCTTTTAGTGATCTGTTAGTAGGAATTGCATGCCCCATTATAATACTAAATAACTGTTATTATAGTAATCTGTTAATAGGAATTGCATTAACCATTACAATTCTTCTTAAAAGATCACTAAAAGAACTGTATCTATCTGCCACATGAAAAATAGCATGCATTAAATAACTTCACAAATAAGGAACCAATATCCTATTTGGTAACTATAGACCCATTGCTATTCTTTCCGCATTATCAAATATTATGGAAAATGTGGGCATAATGTCTCTAGATGGGGATCACTGTTGAAGTGACACCCCATCTCCTTGTGCAAAAATGGGAAAAGGGGGCTGTGGATGGATGGGTGGATTCAACTTCTAAATCATCTAATTAAAAAAAATACTTTCACTAGCTCAACATGTTTTTGGCATAGTCATAGAACTGAAACAGCCTAACTTTCCTTCCAAGATACATAAGTAAACAAATAAGAATATTTTGTTTCACTGCTATTTCTTATCAAAGGCATTTGACACTGTCTTCCATGATGTACTTCTCCACAGGCTACCTGCATTTGATATTAGCAATAATATAATGCAGTGGATGTAAAACTATTTTAAGAGATTGATCTCAATGGCACATGCATGCTCCTCTTTTAACTGAATGACTACTTGTGTTTCCCAAGGATCATTTGTGGATCATCTTCTCTTTAATATATTCAGAAATAGTATGCACAAACAAATAATCAACTGAAACTTAGTTCAATATGCTTATGATTCTACCATTATCTGGTGAGGCATATCTCTCAATTGTTGCAAATAAATTCAAAACAAACCCACTACAACATAAAGAAATCTGCATGAATTACACTTATTACTAAACCCCCTCAAAAAGCAAACATGACCTATTCATTCCTCACTCACAATTGTACCAGTCTAACATATTGACTATATCCTCCACAACTAACACTAGTATGCAATATTTGTTTGATTGTAAACAATTAGTTGTCATTATAGGTGAGCATCTTATGTCTGGCCAACATGTCAACTAAAAAGTATTCAAGTCACACAAAAAACTAGGCAGCTTATAGAAAGTAAATTTTACTTAACAAATCATTCAAAACACAACATTTATGCTGCATCCTTATTTCCAGTACTTGTCTATGCCTCTGTGAGTCTAATAAACCTATACAAACATAACAGATGTACGAGTTAGATCACACCTACAACAAGTTTCCAGAATTTGCTTCAAACATTATAAACAGAACCCATCAATACTTATACTTGTACCTATCTTTCACAAAGCAAACAAATGTCCATCCATAAAATGACTATTTCATAATTCTACCAGATCATTTGTACATCGTTAAAAGCTACTGCTGTCCACCTCAAAAAAAAAAAATGCAGCAAATTTGCATCTCTCAAACCAATGCAAAGATCAGACCTAAACAAAATTCATTCACACAAAACCTCAATAACTACATAATGAAAGAGAAAATATGTACTTGTATTAGGCAACAATAATTCACATATATGTTTGTGTTTTACCAGAATATCCCCGGGATTCATGAAGCTTGCGCCAGGCGCAGGCGTAGCGTAGGCGGAATAACACCAAATATGGCCGTCAAGCGATTCAGGTACGATCCAATACCACATGCACTACTGGCGTACATCAGAACTGTGCAGCCCTCGACATAGGTATGCTAATCACCCCATGCGCAGTGTCGCACCATGCAAATGAAGGCAGATAGTGATTCATGAAGTGGTGCAGGTGTAGCGTAAGCCCATGGAAATGTAAACCAAAAAACACTGTTTACATTTTCCCAAACAGAACATCGGAGCTTTGGAAGCGGACCAGACTCATGTATTACAAAGTTAACATATGCCAATGGCTAAATACACAGCTAATGGCATAAGAAAAGATGCACAACACCTAAAAAACAACATTTAATGTCATGTCCACAGTAACGCACAGTACAACCGCAGGGCATGTGTGCGCAAACTGGAACATAAAGAAAATATATAAAAATGTCATAAAATCGCAATGTAATACAAATCAGGTTTACACCATAATACACAATGGTAGGCATGGAACACAACAACCAAGGTGCAAGGGTTGCTAAGGGCCTGCGACAGTGTTCGGCATGGTAACTATGAATTAGTAGTCAATGCCATGCAAATGCGGCAGATAATATTGAATTGCAAATGTCCCGCCAGATGAAGGTTGAACCATACGGTGCAGCGCTATAATACCGAGGAGTGGCTCAGAGGAGATACATGACATCAGCAGAGGGGTGTGCCACCATAACAGCAAGCACATTGGAGCAATGCAAACTGGCCTGGCCATTGCTAAGCAAAGCTGCAGGACAGGGGTGGGGAGGAAGGTATAGAATTGTTTAGTTGAGAGCACACATGGTGCCCAAAAGTGCATGTGTTCGGGGATGAAAACGTGCCCGAAACCCAGTAAGCGGATGCACATGGCGCGAACAATAGCACAAACAGGAAGGTCAGGGGAAGAAAAGAAGGAAATGCCGACGTAGGGTAATTGGCGTAATAATGAGCAATCAACACCAATCAACTCACGGTGACCAATCGACGGCAGCTGTCAAGTCTGCTCGCAGAAACCTGCAAAACAGGATAGGGGAGGCATCAGAATGCAAAGAAAGGAGGGGAGGATTGCAAAGATAGGAGATCTGTCATAGAAGAGCAAAGCAAACCAACAGTAGACTGGCAATAGCACACATTACGCAAGATACGCCAGGTCTAGGAAAGTACAAATGAAAGCAGGCTGCTGGATGCATGCCAGAAAATGGTAGGTGGAACGTGCAGAAATGTAAAGGGAAGGTCAAGAGGTAATCCACGGCAGCCAAATGTAATTCAACACCAAAGGCACCACAATAGTAGTTCCGGTAGTAAAACACATAAGATACCCTGTAGCTACAATTGTACATACACACCCTATGACATCATCGGTGTTCACAGCACAATAGTATAAAGTGTGAAAGCACACTACACACACCTGTGAATTCCCAAACACTGCACCATAGGTGTAAACACACGGGGAACTTTTAAAATGTACATGTTGGGAGCTGCCATAGCTGTGATTCATCAGCATGTGTTAGAGACTGACGGTGTTGTGGAGGATGATGCCGACAACCACCGCAGGCCCCGGAGGAGGAGAAGAGTGTTCAGTCCAAGGGTAACCTACCAGGGGCTACATGATCTGGAGATAGTAGAGCATTACAGGGTGGACAGGGACATCTTACAGCAAATAGTGGAGCTGTGCTGGCCACGCCTGAGAACCAGAAATAACAGAGGGGAACCCATCCCAGTGGACACGAAGGTATGTGTAAGCATGCGAATACTAGCCACAGGTACCTTTCAATGGCCAACTGGAGATATAATGGGGATCTCACAGGCATCAGCATCCAGGGTACTACACCAATTCCTGGATGCCATGTTACCACATGCCAATGAGCATATATACTTCCCCCTAACTCAGGAGGAGTTGGCCAGCAATATGCATCACTTCCATCGTGTGGCACACTACCCAGAGGTACTGGGTGCGATAGACTGCACGCACATACAAATCAAGTCACCACCAGGTGAGCATGGTAGGCGCTACATAAACTGCAAGGGATTCCACTCCATCAACTGCCAGGTTGTGCCCAGGGCATTATCATGGATGTGTGTGCTGGCAGCCCTGAAAGCTACCATGACTCCCATATCTGGCATGCCTCACAGCTGTATCAGGTATTTGTCAGGGGGGACATCCCACATGGCCACCTTGTGCAGGATTCTGGCTATGCACTGGAGCCGTGGATGATTACTTCCATCAGAAATGCACACACACCCATGCAAGAACGCCATAATGAGGCACACACACAAACCAGAATCATCATAGAGCGTGTGTTTGGGATGCTGAAATCACGGTTCTGGTGCTTGGACACATCTGGTGGAGCCTTGCAGTACTCTCCAGGCACGTGTGCCCACATTGTCATAGTATGTGCCGTGCTACATAATATGATCCTGTGGAAACAGCTGCAGCAGGGACAAAATGATAAAGGCCCTCATAGCCCACCGCAATTGCCAAGGCCATCACAGGCACAGAGGGATTCAGACCATGAACACACTGTGCCAGCCCCAGTAGGCAGACAGAGGCATGCCCAATATGCCTATGCCTTGGCAAAGAGGAAACGTATAGCACATACTCTGACAGTGCAGGCCCCTACGGACTGACACACCTCTCCACCTGCACACACAGTAAAATGGATGGCACACAAGCACGACCACCTGTAAATTGTAATGTATAGGTGGCCCACTGTGTGAATCCCACATAGGCAGCCCTCAAACATTGTACACACAACAGCTATAGGAACAAGGAATGTCAACACCTGAACAGTACATGCACCTATCACTATATGGTGGTGCTGTGTGCATAGGTTCCTAGGTACAACAGTAGGTTCACGGCCGACTGTCAGAGGCCATACACCAAATGGGGCAAACAGTGTCTGCTGTTACCACAACATAGAGTAACCAACTGTCGCGTAGAGGAGCAGAGGCAATCGTGGGAGCACATGTGTGTAAGCACTGTTCTGCACACACTCAGCACAGAGTCCCTGCTGCGTTAATGAGGGGCTGCACATAATATAATCATGGATGTCGTGTCAAGGCATGTGGTGTATGCATGACAGGTATTCATCACCCCAGCATGCTCCACCCACGGTCATTTGAAGGTGTAGCACAGTATCGTGTGTGGCTCGCTGAGATATACATACCCAATGCCGGAGCACATTCAGTAAACATCACATGGACATACCATTAACTGGACTCATCAATATGTAAACTAATTGAGTTACCCATGTGAGTGCAGTATGGAGTAACAGCCATAGTATACTCCACGTACAAAACGACATAACACGTGTACAAATCCCAGATGGCCATATGTTAAATGCAGTGACCGTCATGCATTTTCCCGGTCCAACATCCTGCAAGGGATGTAACGTACTCCCGAAGGCACGAGTAATGCATGTTGGATGCAGGTCAGCAGATCATGTTTAGCACACGTTACCGGGAATATGCATTGCCCACTGCTGGTAAGCGACGTTTAAATATGACTATATGGATATGCGTGAAACAGGGATAAGCTACACCGAATATCGCGCAGATCATGGTCAATGATGTCCAGAACAGGTAAAACCAGCATTATTCACCCCTGTACTAATAGCACCTGCTCTGAAGGGTAAAACGACCACTGCCAGGTGTAGAACACGCAATCATGTATAGAATCACCTAACACGATTGCTAGGCAAGATGTACCTATGGTAGGGTTGCCACCTCTTCAAATGACCAATGTGGGACATACGTCAGATGTCTGCAGGCCGACACATACACCAGGCCAGTACGAAATGCAGAACTTCACTGTTTTGCCTAGATAAAAGCTCATTCTTGTAATGTTTACTTACTTATTCTGTTTCTAGAACATATAGGTGGTTCAGATACAGAATAACTGTTTTATGCAACTATTACATAAACTATAGGAAATAAGTATGCTCTAAAATCCCAGGACATTTGCCATGTTCACAAATATTTTGCAGGACACAACTGCCCAAAGAGGGATTGTCCCTCACAGAGTGGGACAGCTGGTAACCCTAACCTATGGCAGGTGTGTAATGTGACTAAAGGTACAGACACTTGCCTGGAGTCCAGGAAACATATATATATATATATATATATATATGATATATATATATATATATATATATATATATATATATATATATATATATATATATATATATATATATATATATATATATATATATATATATATATATGTACACATATATACATATATATAATACAGATAGAAAGGGCGATAGAGTGATATATGTTGATATATATGGAGTCAGCGATATCTGCAAATATATATAGATAGGTCAACGACATTCATAACACCTCGGTGGTACAAATAAATAGGATACCACCAACTATGGAATGTGTAGCATACCGGCATGCATAACCACGAGGCTGAAAGACCGAAAGAACACAGTACCGGAACAGTACAACCGCGAGTAATAGTATGATGATATGAAGGGACATTTAGTTACCGCTGCCGGTGTTGTGGTCCACGTAGGTACTGTGTTCAACTGTGTTTGTGAGTGCCGTAGTCTGTGTATGTGTGTGTTGAGGGTGCCGTGTGTGTCTCCGTGTGACTGTAATGTGTGTGTGTGTCCACATCATGTGTCTGTTAGTGCCAACTCGGAGGTAGATCATTATGGTAGGTGTGGGTATAGCTAGCCGTAGGTATACGGTTACCACCTGTCCCACATTAGGAGGGACAGCCCCTCCCTGGGCAGGTGTGTCCTGACATAAAACATTACAAAGGGCAAATGTCTGGGATTGTAGGACATTAATATGTCCCATATATAATGTAATAGTTGCATTAAATAGTTATGCCTGTATGTAAGAAACGTAAATGTTACATGCAATATGATAAGTAGCCAAAGTCCCACAATAGGTATGTATTGAGGATAAAAGTATATGCTAACCTGTGTACTGACCATGGCTATGTGTTGGCCTGTAAACACCGCTGTGCGTCCCGCAAAGTGTCCAACAATGGCCATATGAAAAGGTGGCAACCCATGGCAAAGAGTTTCTGTTACCAACTCAACTGCAATGACTGCAAATATCTGGGACAGAAATACACGGGATAGCTGTCAGTTAGACATATCCCTTTACATATCACTGCAATTCAGGAGGTATGAAAGTATCAATCTCACCTGCATACTATATAGAAACCAATTAGCAATGGCCCAATGTACAATCCCATAACATAAGTCTACTAACTGATAGCTCTTTAATTAGGGACTGAGCCCACACACATATATATGGAATATGTAGAAATGCAAGCCCCACAAACCTGTATATGCTACGTACACCCACCGACATCCCCCACACTAGAAATTATAGCAATACAGACTGCAATAACAGCACAAACATCCAGTTAGTCAATTACATCTGCAGAACCGTCAACATACCTTGTGAGAGATACAATTAAAGGCGCCATGCAAAATTGCAGCCATTAAATAATGGAACAAACGGCGATGTTACAGGTTTTGTTTGCAATAGTCTGTTATCAGACGTTGGGATGACAGGAACACCCACATGTTGAACCACATACTCTAGCTGTCACACACAATCCACGGGGGGCATGAATCCAAAGTATAATTGTCTCTATGCATAGCAGTTGCAATTACACATAACAAAACACAATACAGGCCGTCTCCCTGAAGGTAGGGCAAATGGGCAACGCCCAAGTGGAGAATTAAATTATACCCCACTGTTGGCGCGTAATTAGCGAATGGAGTAGCTGCACAGCTGATATGCAAGTAATTAGTCACTCAGGAACACCAATTGGTGGGAGGAAACCACATGTTACAGGTATCGACGTATATAAGGATGACTTGCTAAACATTCAAACCATATGCTCATACAAACTACCTGTTTAAGCAGTGTGAGAGAGATAGAGACGAAAGTCCATAACGATAACAAGGTATGTAGAACACTCGGTATGGAAGTTTATGTATAGCATGTTTTTTATTAATTATTTACTGTATGTATAACCTGGTTTGCATTAATTAAAAGTGTCCGCAATGCATAAAGTGGGAAAAGGTATTTATGTAGTGATGTCTTGCTGAGCATACTAATGCATGTAGAAACTGTGCGTCCAGCAGTGGGCCACAAGGTACACATCACAGACACCACAAGGGATGCTACATGAGGGCTTTAAACAGAACATTTCCATACAACCCGCCATCAGTGGTAGGGTATGTCCAACAAGTACGTGTCATAGCAGGGGATAGTATATGTTGAGATACTGTCACAGTAGGCATGTGTATGGGCATATAACGACAATGACATGTCTAAGGTGGTCCCGCTGTGCAAGTATGCTTTGCATTATGTGATACTATGTGAAATATGTGTAATGTATAGTATTGTAGGTAGATATGTCAGATATTCTACACAGCATAACAGGCATATCATGCATACCAAAGGTATCGTCTATTGGCATGTACAATAACAGGATACATATGGCTTGTAGGCATGGGACATTGCAATAGCATGATAGCTAATCTAAATGGAAGGGCTACCAAGTAACCATGCACACAGGACGTGTAATAGCTTCACAGGTTCATAGTGGGGTACTATGCAGTCTGGCAAGTCTATGTGTAAGCACAACTACAGTGTTCACACCAGTGGCACCTCTCTAGGGTAGTGTCCTGTGAACAGCAGAGCCATGTGTTACCTGCACCTCTGCACAGTACAGCCACTGCAGTGATCCCTGGCGTACATGTGTCTCCCAACCACCAAGGGAGGTATCACATGAACAGTGCTACTGAGTGTCCCTGCATGATGTACATAGGAATCATGTTCCAAAGCAAGGTGAGTGACCGGTTTGGGAATGTAACCCTCAAGCACATTCTACTCATTGTTGCATGTGTGCACATATCCATGAGCATGTTGCTCACAGTGGCTTTTGCTTATGTCGTGTATGTGGAGTATATCCATTAATATTGTTGTGGAAATGGGCCCTGTCTGCTCATCAGAGGTCACCCCTGAGTATGTAGTATGCAAATGTGTACAGACATGATTTCCGTAGTTCAGCCGCATACTTTAACTCTCGGAGCTCAATAAACGTCATGGCGTGTTAATGGTGTGGTATGTAAAGCTGTAGCTGTTGTGTAAGGTACACCCTAAATGGGGTGGTGCACCCTTGAATGTGTGTAGACGTCTTGAGTTCAGAGGTACAATGGGTGCCTATGTACCAGCCACACATCCAGTACAGATAAGTGTGGCCACGTAGAAGGATATCCATGCCACAGTGGCAATACGGTAACCACAGGAGTGGGTGAGACATACATGTGTACTACAAACATGTACAATGTGACATGTATGTAGGGGACTACCACCTATGTGATAGTCAGTGGGTGAATAGTGTAATGCAAAGGTGATGTTCATGCACCTTGTGTCATGCAGCGTGAGGCCATGATATTCATATCAGGTATCTGTCACAGTGACACCCATATGGATGGAGTCAGTATCAGCTGGTGGATCAATCATGGTGCTTTGTATGCAGGGGCTTGTAAAGCTAGGCAGGGAAAGTCCCTCTGTGCTAGCCTGTACCTCAGGGAAGCATATACTGAACATGAGGGGCCCAATGACTGAGGACTGTGGTATGGCAAATGTAACTGAAATGCAGTAGGTACTATGGTATGCTACCCTCATTGTGTGTGTCCTGTCCATGAGCCACATTCCATAATATCCTGAGACATAGGGTACGATGTGCAGGTGGATGTGTATATTGTCAATACAAGAATGGAGAATGGTGCTGAAAGGCAATGAGAGGACAATGTAGGATGTGTGGACTCCCGTACCATCATCAACTACCCTGGTAACTGTATGAAAGGAGTCCACCAGGTGTAGGGGCCAAGCTCTGGCCCTAACAAGTCCAACCCGAGTGGCATCAAAGGACCGGAGCCCAACGATGTCTCTGTGAATGACGTCCTTGATGATGTGCCCCATAGCCATGCAGAACAGTCCAGTCAGGTATGTAGGACTATAGTCCCACTTGTGCATTGTGGTGCCACCTGTGTGGAGTGTGATAAATGTTGCTGTGTGCCATTCAGGGGCCTCAATGTCTGATACAAGGCTATTACTGAATATGGTGGCCTAGTGGGGAGACATGTTGTCCAGAGGTTTGTGGACATCACAGCCTGGGAATTTGGAAGGTGACATGGGGCCAGTGTCCCAGGACATATAGAGTGCAGGTTAGTACTGTGTAGGTGTGACCGCCTGGACACCACAATGTTCCTGCATGGATTGTGGCCCTGTAGTGAGTGAGAGGGTGTAATGTTAGCATTGAATCCATCCACCAGCATGTTGCCAACATCACCTGGGTCTGTAATGTTCCTAAGTGACTGTTGTATGTGAGAGCAGATGTGGGTGTTGCCAACGACTACTGACATACCACCATAATGCCTTGTGGTACACCCCGGAAAGTGTCACAGTAATGTTTACGTAGCTAGTCTTGGAGTATGTGATGAGGGATCCCGTGGCCCTACCGAGGCTAACCAGTGAGCTACCCCACCCATGGGATTGTACACCACTGTGCAACAGCCTCCACCTGTAGTTGTACATTATGTCCATGGAACTTGACCACCAGAGTGGCGTCTGTTATCTGGTGTGTACCATCATGGCGCTGTGTGGAATAGCATGATCCATGCAGTCGTGTACGTCCTAATGAAGTGCACTGGGGTATGTTTCAGTATTTGTAAGTGCATTGTCCATCTGCACCGGTGTCATGACGTTAACAAACGCTGTCATAAGATGTCTGTAGTAGGTGTTGTAGTACTCATGTACTGTGTATGCTGTAAAGGGTGTGGTGCCGGGATGTGGCTAACAAGGGTGATTAGCATATATTTGGAATCCACCAATGGGGGGATATCCCCAGGTGTGGAACACCAGTCACATGTTGGTAGTGTTCATGTCAAGGTTAATGTTAGTCTTGGAGGTGGTGTGTATAGGTTGATCCAGCTGAGTGGAGGTTATGACTCATGGAAGTGTTGGTACATGAGTGGCTATCCCAGTTAAGTGTGTGGTAGTGTCAGTCACACATCAGTAGTAGCTGTCTGAGCCCTACTGTCCAGTACACCAACAAATGAGGTCTGATAACCGTGGGGTATGTTGTTGAATCTGTAGCTTGTTACAATGTGTATAGCAGTTCCGGACACAGTTAGTTGCACATGGAGCACCTCTGATGCATTGTGGTAAGTAACTAGCCAGGATGTGTGTACAACATAGTGGGATATGGTAACACCCAGCTGTGGGTGTGCCGGTCCAGGTATGTGCCTGAAAGGTATGGTCTGTCTATAACCTGTCATTGCAGGTGTGCTCTGCAGAGCCTAGAGGCAGGTCCCAGTCACTGCAGAGATATTGTAGTGGTGCATTATAAGGTGTGCCTTGCCTGCGTGCATCATAGAGGAAGATGCAAGCAATGTGTCACAGGACCCCATGTCCTGCTTGCCAGTTCCCATTCTGCCGGTGACTGTTATTGGAAACTGTGCACGACAGGCAGTATAGAAGCAGCAAGAGCCTTACATGTGATCTGTACTCCCAGAGCTGACAGGTGCAGGTCATCTGTGCCAAAGCATTGTGTTTGACTAGGTCAGTCAAGGTGGACAGATACCAGATGCCTGTGGAATGACAGCAGAAGCATAGGCAACTGTTGAAGTGACACAGTCAGTCATTGTACAGTGGTATTGTGTCCGGATGAATGCATAATTCTCCCCAGGGCTAGGCCCACACCTTCGGGGCTACAACACTGGTGAGCTATTGCATGTCCCTGCACATGTAGTCTGTGAAGTGGCATCTCAGGGCAGTCGCACTTACATGGAGAATGACAGTCACATCATACCTGGTGAAGTGTGGCATGGGTGCATAGGTTATGTTGCAGAACAGTTACCCGACAGCAAGATGTAAGCAACTATCACCTTGTGTAGCCTGCTGTGTGGAGCTGCAGTGTAACCGCCTACAGACTCACCTATGACTGGTGTGTTGTGTATGTTATAACACCCTATTGGCTGTATGTGATGTGCACACACGAGTCTGTGGGCTATAAGTTGGTGATGTTGTGTTCCATGATGGGGACTGCCTCTGGTGCCTACACAGAGTATGGAGAGGTACTGCACAAGTTGTCCTCGTATGTGTGGCCTGTGGTGGAGATCATGTGAGACTATGTGATGAGTGGGGTGTGTTGCAAATGTTACACATCCCCACATGACTGTCAGGTGCAGCCAGGGTTGGTGACAGCATTACCCCCAGCAGGGCTGCATAAGTGCATCCCCCACAGGCTGTAGTGTTGTATGTTGGGAGGTGAGCATTGAATGTGTACATGAGACAATTTCTCTATTGCCACATGTACGACATATCCATCATATAGACAGGCAATAGCACTGGTACGTGACAGTCGGACATGCCTGTATATACAACCATGTCTCAAAGGATATGTGTGTTACGTGTGTACAACAGCTGTTGTACCATAAGCAAGCTGGAAATTTTAGGACAGCCAGTGTACCTGTGGGAAATGGTGTGGAATGGGTGCTATATCAATCAGTAGCTCATGACATGCTCAAGTTCTGAACAAGTGCCTAGCATGACCATACAATACAGATAGGGTGATGGATAATATCAACCCACAAGTGGTGATGACAGTCATAATGGGTGGCACCTGCTGAGTATGGTGTGCATGTCCATGAACCATTATCACTGTAGATGTTAGAAGTACAGATGTACAAGACTGTATGGATGTTTGATTACAAATACCTTTGTATGTCACAGGAGTGTTCTACCAGTGCCTGTTGACAGACTCACAACTACAAAAGGTGCCAGAGTGACATGTGCATATCACACCAGTGCCAGCTACAGTAGAACAGGGTTAATGTGTTGTACTCCACCCTCATTGTAGCCCATACCACACAGACAGATGTTAGGCATCTGTGTATGTAAGGATGTGAATGGCCATGACCTATGAGGAATAGCTGTGTCAGTGTTGTGAACAACATACAGAATGGGCTGTGTGGGTGAGGTGTGTGACATATGTGCACATTCTGATGGATAATATCAGCATTGTCACTGCTAGGTGAACATCCCTCTACCCATTAACTACCACCTAGGCTGTGGTCAACATTATGGACACTGTGTAAGGGATGGTGCTGTGCAGTACACCTCCCTGCCTTGGTGATGTCTCCATGCCCCTTGGGTAGTCATACGAGGTACCCATGTCATGACAGGGTGCCATCCATGAGCATGGAGATCATTGGACAGGCATATACAGCACTCGGGTGACCAATATTGGATCACATATCACCTTTAAAGGGTAAAGGCCATGCATGGATGGGCGATACCAGCCTTCACAATTCTCACCTCCACTAAGCAGTATGCTGTCTACCTTGCATAAAGACATTTGCTACACCATGATGATGGACATGCTACATGTCCATATCCTGATCTGTAAGACATACGTCATGGACAGCCACCGTCCTAATACTAGGATTGCCACATGCTGGACAGATCCCTGTGCCATACATGTGACATACTCCCACCAAACCATGCAACCCTGTCCATCAAGGCTGCACATGTCATCCCAGTCATACATAGTGTGATGGCCACATGGTAGATGTAGTATCAACTGTCCGGATCAGTAATGCGGCACTGCTGCACCTCACGGTGGCATACTGGCTGTCTGTTACAGCTGAGAAACCTTGCTCGTACATGCTATGATTGATAACCATCCTTGCGAATGACATCCAACTAGCCATTGTCCCACGTCTATCACATGTGCAACACAGGTGATCCGTGGCAGGATGTTAAACAGCTGTGCAGTGCTGTGTAGATGTATATGGCAAAACACATACATGTACAGGTGTCCATGCGTATGTGTGCATTGTCACTGCTCAAGTCCATTAAGGCTGTGTCTGTGTTGATATGTGACATATACACAGCATCAAGATCAACAGCAGTACCGTGGGCACATCCAGGCATGTGCAGATAGGTAAGAACACACGTGCAGGCAAATAGACATGCCCACGTCAAGACAGCATTCACATGGAGTATGAACACTGTAATGAGATGACACACATATATGGTGATGATATCCAATGCATAATGGGTGTTACATGTGTGTGACACAAACACGTCAGTCATGTCAGTGTCATGATGATTTGCAAAGATTACTGTGCAGATGTACTAGATGTCATAGAAATGTATGTGCAGCAGTATCTCTGTACATCTCTGAAACTGTGACCTGTCACCATCATTATGTCTTACAGATAATGCCTTGTACACGCCTTCCAGCATACAGCCGCCAGGAGGATGATGTCCTCATCCCGTACCTCCATGAGAACTATGAGGTGTTGTTCAGCCATGTGCCACAGCATGCCCAGCAGCGGGATGACCTGTGGCAGGATCTACACAGGAGGGTGAATGATGTGGGTGGCCATAACCGCACCTACCAGCAGGTGCGCAGACACTGCACGGACTTGATACGACATGCAAAACAGCGTGCCACTGCAATCACCAGGGAACAAGGTGGAACAGGTGGTGGGCCACCAACCCAACCCCCACTCACACACACTGAGGAGCTACTGGCCAGTCTGGGGACACCCTCAGAACAGCAACCACATACACTAGCTGCCATCGTGGAGGTGGGTGTCTCCCAACCAATGAGCCTGGAGTTGCCTGGTAAGTCAGTACTGCACATATGGCTATTATATCCCATTTAGTTGCATGTGTCACTGTACAGTATGTAAAATAACAACATATGCAAGGTATGTGGACACACATGTTGCATACTACAGTATGCTACCCTGTGTATGCACACATGTGCATACTATATGCTATTATACAGGCGAATGTGTTAACATGCACAGTGCACCCTGTGGCTGTCAGACAGTCAGGGATAATGTTCATACTGCTGTGTCACCCCTATACAGGTACCTCTGGCATGCCACACAGACATGAGTCCGTTGCAGGTGAGACTGTCATCAGTATCAGGCATGTTAAAGCATAGATCTATTTGCCATGTGGCCAGTTACCAGTTGCACACTTGATGTTTGTTCCAGTCACGATATACAGGTTGCATCACCCATCATTCACACAGGTCACCCATGTGCAATATATACAAACGAAATGATACACCGACTTGAAACCACAGTAATTGTCATTGCTACATGTGTGGTCAGCTGTGCATACAACAGTGGAGGTGTTCTACAACGGAGGCATATGTAGTATGCAGTGGAACAACATGTGTGGTACGCAAACAGTACCACACAGTGAGCTGTGATATGGGCAGCCCACAGGTGTCACCATTGTGTTATATGCCCCTGCATTGGGTGCACACATTGTGATGTGCCATCTGACATGTCCCAGACACGTAGTGTTCTGGCTGCAATATTGTCACACTATCCCATGACCCATACACCACATACCAAACATACAACCCATTGTCTGCATAGCCCTGTGGATGGTGACATATCTGGCATCAATGGGTGTATGTCATATGGGACAACACAGACATGTGAGATGGCTATCACACACATTTGGTCAACACATGTGCACACATGGCCATGGTGGATGGCCAGAGACACCTAGCCACAGAGTAGATGTGATGTGTACACACCCTGTTGCACATTGTCCACACATGGTCCAATTATAGCCTTAGTTGACTGATTATACAGTTGATGTGGTGCACTGGACATCCTAAATGCCTGTGTACAGCTAGTGGAGGTGTCACTGACGTCTACCATATAAGATCTGTTGAACATCACGACTGTGTCATAGCATGACAGTAGTCACCTGTACAGCTTCCACAGACATTGACACCACATCAGGCCACAGATACTGTACATTTCCCTTGCTGCTGTAGGACATCACCATTAGCTGTGCACCTCGTGTGTGTGATACATCAATGTCATGTGGGAAATGGTGAATTGACATGTCCACTATGTGTGGACATGGTTGCCAGGCAGCTAAGACCCTGTAGTTGTTGTGCAGGGGTGTCATCTGTAGGTCCTCCACTGACCTGTCACTTGACACAGCATGGTTTGGTGTGTAAACACCTCAGCATCGTGGGTCTCAATCTACAGTTATGTCATGGGTATGCATGCAGTTATGGCTATGCAATGTGTACATATTATGCATTGTATAGCAATATAGATGCCTCATGATGCCATGCAATGGCACAGTGTCTGTACTTCACACTGTATAGCAATGTAGATGGCTCACACTACCCTTCCATGCTCATGCACATTTGCTAAACATGATTCTATCTGTAGGGCATACAGACAACACCGCAATGTGATGCCCATTACAATGCTGTACATGTGTCAGGACACCATTGTGTCAGACATGTATGCATGTTAATGCACACGTCAGCAGATTACATGTCAAGGTCACGTCAGCCATGTGTACTGTTATCCTGTTCTGGTCCACATGGTGTATCACGGGGATGCATGCATACTGCCATGATTGTGTGAACTGCATGGCTACTGATATGACACCTGCTTGCTGTAGTGTGCACCCCAGGTAGGTATGCTTACTAACACTATTAATGTCTGAGCTGCATGCCCTCTGCCGTATCACAGGCATGCTGCTTACCATCTGTCAAATCACAAGCATGGTGTGTCTGTGTGTGTGTGTGTGTGTGTGTGTGTGTGTGTGTGTGTGTGTGTGTGTGTGTGTGTGTGTGTGTGTGTCTGTGTGTGTGTGTGTGTGTGTGTGTGTGTGTGTGTGTGTGTGTGTGTGTGTGTGTGTGTGTGTGTGTGTGTGTGTCTGTGTGTCTGTGTGTCTATTGTAATTTAGAGTCTTTCTTTGCATTCACAGGTGATGTAGGTGCGTTACCCTCCTGCGGTCCATCTGATGTTAGTGTCCCCACAGATACTAGCAGTGATGAACATATGCATGAGGTACAGGCAGGGTTGTCAGGGGCTGAATCTGTGCCAATGGTTGCCATCCCAGCTATGTCCCCCTCTTCCCCGCTCACAGTTCTGCTGCCAACATATACCGCATCACCAGTGGCCATAGAGGAAGGACAGTCAGTGTCTGTTAGCTTGGAACAGGAACATGTATTGGCTACAGAAGGTGTGTCTACACACCATGGTGTCAGTGTAATGACTGCAGATGTGCCACACAGGCATGTGGCCGGTGCTACTCATAGGAGGACCTCTGGCAGACATGCACCTGCAGGACAGAGCACAGCAGCTGGTATCACCAGATGCATGTTCCAGACTGTAATGGCGGCACAGGCATGTGCTGAATGGCAGAACAGAGAAGGGCAGAGGCTGCAGAGGGCTGCTATCCGTACCTTAAATGACAACATCCAGGCATTGGCAAATGCTCAACAGCAGATTGCTGATGTTCTGGACAGGCGATTAGGTGACATGGTTGGAATCCTTGACCGTGGCATGGCAATCCGCGAGTGTGAGCTGTCTGTGCTGGAACATCTGGTAGGAGTGAGGCGTAGGCCACGTGGATGTAGGCCAGCTACACCACCTAGTGCAGGACAACGTAAGCATGCCACCTCACATGCCCGCTCCCATAGTGCTGGTAGCAGTAGCAGTGCAGCTGGTGCTGCGCTGTCCACACCAGGACACAGCAGGCCACGTGGACATGGCCCTGGATGTTCCCAGTGGGGACACGGTTCCAGTGGACATGTGTCATCGGACAGTAGCCAAGCTGTACCTCCGCCTGGTAGTGCCCATGCAACCACTGGCAGGCACAGGTCACGTGGCTGTGGCAGGACACAGTGAGCTGTACAACCTGGTCTGTAAAGTCTGGAGCTGTCAATAATACCCTGTGTAGGCCTCACAAAAGGCATAACTGTGTGCACACATACGCGCACACAGCAAAGACATCTGTAGGGCACCACAACACCCACATGCATACTGAACAGACATGTCCAATCATACCGCTGGCCCTTACCCACACACAAGATGTCATCCATTGGTGCAGCCTATGCCCCTGGCAAACATTATCACCCTGTGCATATGATGAAGCCTGTGCCGCATCCCTGTCATCCACACCATTGGTGCAGGGACATGCTCAAATTGTCTGATGCACAGAGTGAACAGAATAGTGAGAAGTGTATATTACATTAGTTGTGTAAGAATAGTGAGAGAAGTGTATATTACATTAGTTGTGTGTGAATAGTGAGAGACGTGTATATTACATTAGTTGTGTACTGTTCACACGCACCAGACATACCATGTAGTACAGGTTTAGCATGCATTGTTATATGTTCACAGTATGTGTCTCGGTAACAACAGTAACAGCATGTTGGTAATGATGCCCTGGTTCCCTCCATATGGTCTACTTGCATGTGCCTATAGGTAGCACTGTTTGCAGTCTCCCATGTGTAACTGTGGAGTACTCACAGGCACATATGGCAATATCAGCATGCTATACGTAGCCTCAGCCTGACTGTTGGAAAGTCTAACATAACACAGATGTCCACACATATACTGATCCAGAAGCATGTGGGCAGTTTAATAGGCTACAGTGGCTAGAGACGTGACATCCATACCAGGTCACATCACAGGTATGTTGACATGGTGCAGGGGTTGTACACAGCGGTCTGGCCAATGATAATGTTAGAGGCCACTTGATAGCATGAGGCCTCATTGTGTAGCAGTAATACCCTGTCACATTACAGGAACATGCTCACACTCACGGGGTCAACAACACTATAATGCACACCCCATAGTGTTGAGGTGAGGACCCTTGCCTATGTGGTCATCACCGTCATAGTACTGTAAACCCACACGATGCGACACAGAGAAAGAACATGTACAGGTAGCCAGTGCAGCTGTGACCAATGGCATCAACAGGGTAGTGGACTGCATCACCATGAGGGGTTAGGGATCCTGTGTGTTCTGTATGGTAGCATACACCCTCACTCCATGCACCAGACAGCCATACATACCTACATACACACAC